>NW_022437002.1:20018842-20121861 GCF_009761245.1 Sapajus apella
ATCTTACGGCATGTGTAGTCTCGGACACATTCCCTCCCTGGATCTTATGACATGTATAGCCTCAGACACATTCCTTCCCTGGATCTTAGGGCCCTTGTTACAAAGTGTGCAAGGTGAGTTTTCTGTAGCTCTAAGATCCAATGTAAGCTTATCTGTTGCTTGAATTTCCCTCTCCCCCACCAAACTAAACTCTGTCTTGGCATCAGTATGCACTTAAAGAATAAGATCTTGTTTGTAAGGGAAGGGCACAGTGGAGGTGGGTGGTTTAATGACCACCTCCTCTCTTGGGGCACCAGTTTGCAGAGGGAAGCCTTTATGAGGTTGTCATAAATAACCAGACCCTTATCCTGACTTCCTCAGAAGGCAGTCAGCAATGATTGATGTAGCCCATTTGAGCAAGGTTGGAAGCCCAGAAGAATGCTCATTGGCAGATCCGCTTGTAAAGTTTCACATTAACCACAATTATGTGGGCTGGGAGTCAGGGTCTCGGACATCCTTGCAAGCCTTGCTCAAGAGCCTCAAAGATGAGGCAGGAATTTGATGCCAGGTTAGAAGTGAGAGGTCAGTCCATGGGAATGACGAGTAAAGGATAAACTCTAGATAACAGTTCAGAGAGAGAAACTTCTAGAGCAAGGGTGTCCAATCTTTTCACTTCCCTGGGCCACATCAGAAAAAGAAAAATTGTCTTGGGCTGCACGTAAAATACTAATGATAGCTGATGAGCTAAAAAAGAAAAACTCAGTAAAATCTCATAATGTTTTAAGAAAGTTTACAAATTTGTGTTGGGCTGCATTCAAAGGCATCCTGGGCCACATGTGGCCTGTGGGCCGTAGGTTGTACAAGCTTGTTCTAGAGTTTCCTATGAGACCCCTTACAAGGATTTTTCTTCTTGATTTCTCTCAGAGCCTTGAGAATCCAGCAGGCATTATGAAAACCTACTCTAAATTGACATGATGTGTACATGATTTAAATATTTATTACCTTGGTTAAGGGTAAATGATTGTGTGTTACAAGTTACATTCATAGTAGAAAAACATTAGACATAAAAGAGTTTCCATGTCTCTTTCATCAGTAACACTGAGTGCTGAAAGGAGGGGCCAAAGCGGGAGAAAGAGTTTGGGGGAAGAAAGCCTGAGACAAGACTCTGCTGCCTTCCTGATCTGGCTGTCCCAACTCGTAATTCTGCCCAAAGAGAAGTCATTAAAGATTTACTGTCTTAGCTTGATAGGCAGCTTGAAGCTTCTGGGGCCATGGCTGATTCTACCCACTTTCCACTTAGAAAGCTTCCTCTTCTCACGAGGCCTGAGCCAGTCAGAAAGACTCCCTTTCTCCAGCTGCTTCTCCTGAGTTTTCTATCTGAACAGGAGGTTGCCCTGCAACTGCTAACAGTCGGGGTCAGCAATCACCTTTGGAGGCAGATAAACATCCCAGCTATGCCTAATCTTCACTGAAGCTTTGAAGAATCCCCTCCTCCCTGCCCACCACCAGTCTGCACAAGAAGATAGGCCAGGAAAGGGACGGAAACTTGTTACAGTCATTTCAGTAAGTGCAGTGTTTGTAGAGGGGATACTCCCTTCTCACTCCACCCCCGACTTCTCTCCTAACTTAATCTAAGTGGGAGAGGAAGTTCCGAGAGAGACTCATAGAGATTGGCAGCACCTACAGGAAGTGGGGACAGGGAGAGGTTCATTTCCTGGTTAGAAGTTTGCTGATGTGCTGAATTTGCAGGCCCATCCCTATTCGAGCACAGTGGAACTTAGAGGGAAAGCTCTGGGACGAACTTAGCCTCTTCCGAATCCACTGGAATTTGAGAGCACACGTGAACCAGAGATTGGGATTTGCTGTTTCTTCTTTAAAAATAAAACAACTTTATTGACGTGTAATATTCACGTCATATTACACATATTCAAAGTGCACCGTTTTATAAGTATGGATGTGTATATACATGCCTGAAGCCCTCACCACAGTGAAGATAGTGAATAGACCCATCATCCTCACTTTTATTTGGTAGAAGTTTTCCCCTTTGTGATTGCTTCCCCATCTCATCCCCCACTCACCGTTCCCAGGCAACCATTAATCTGTTTTCTGTTGTTATAGATTAGTTTGCATTTTCTGGAGTTTCTTATAAATAGATCATACAGTATGTACTCTTTTCTCTCTGACTTCTCTCACTTAGTATAAATATTTTGGGATTTATCCATATTGCTGCTGTATGGCTTCTTCATTCCTTTTTACTGCAGAGTAGCATTCCATGGTATGTAAATATACCCATGCATTTAACCACTCACCTGTTGATGGACCTTTGAGTTGTTTTCAGTTTGGGGCTATTACACATAAAACTGTTATCAGCATTCATGTACAAGTCTTGCATGAACATATGTGCTCATACATTTTTAGTTGGGATAGTTAGATCATATGGTAGCTGTAGATCTTGAGATTGCCAAACTACTTTCTGAAGTGGTTCTACCGTTTTACATTCCCATTAGAAGAGTATCAAGTTCAGATTCTCGCCAACACTTGGCATGATCAGTCTTTTAAATTACGGCCATCTTAATAGTTGCGTAGTGGTTTTGTGGTCTTAAAATTGCTAAGCATGATGATGACCTTTTCATAAGTGTATTTGCCATCCATATATATATTCTTTGGTAAAATACCTCTTCAAATATTTTGTCTATTTTTTATTGGGTTGCTTGTTTTCTTTTTATTGAATTTGAGAGTTCCTTATAGATTTTGAATACAAGTCCTTTGTCAAATATACACTCTGCAAATATTTTCATCCATTCTGTAGCTTGTCTTTTCATTTTCTGAATAGTGTGTTTTGAAGTATAAAGGTTTAAATTTTGATAAAGTCCAATTTATCAAAATTTTCTTTTGTGGATTAAACTTTGATGTTGAATCCAAAAGACTTTGCCTATCCTAAGGTCACAAAGATTTTCTCCTAAAAAGTGTTATCAATGTATGATTTACATTTAGATCTATAATTTATTTTGAGTTAATTTTTTATATATGGTGTGAGTTATGAATTGGATCCTCTCTTTCTGTTTTGTTTTGCTTGCTTATGTACATCCAGTTGTTCTAATAACATTTATTGAAAAGACTGTCCTTCCTTTCCTGAATGGCTCTTAAATCTTTGTCAAACATCAGTTTTCCATAAATGTGAATCCATTTATGGACTCTACTCTGTTCCATTGATCCATTTGTCTATTTTGATTCTAATGTCACACTTTGATTACTTTATAATAAGTTTTGAAATCAGGTAGAGTTATCCCATCAACGTTGTTCTTTTTCAGAATTGTTTTAGTTATTCTAGGCCTTTTTTATGATCATATGAATTTTAGAATCAAATTATCAATTTATGCCAAAAGCCTGCTGGGATTTTGATTGGGACTGCATGAATCTATAGATCAACGTCTCTTCTTTGCTTTCTCTCAGTGATGGTTTGTAGTCCTCAGTGTATAGGTCTTTCATATCTTTTGTCTGATTTACCCCTAATTGTTTATTATTTTTTAGTGAATGCTATTGTAAATATGTTTTTAAATATTTTATTTCCAATAGTTTATATATGGAAATACAATTGCTTTTTATATATTGACGTTATATCATGCAATCTTGTTAAGCTTAGTTCTAATTGACTTTTTGCATATGCCATTATTTTCTACATAGTCAGTCACATCGTCTGGAAATAAAAACAATTTTGTTTACTCCCTTCCAACCTGGATTCTTTTTATTCTTTTCTTTCCTAATTGCATTGGCTAAGACAACCAGAACAATGTTGAAAAAAGTGTTGAAAGTAGACATCTTTTTCTTATCCTTGATATTAGAGGGCCAAACATTTAGTCTTTACTATTAAGCATAACATTAACTACAGATTTATAAAATATGTATATATATTATACTTTAAGTTCTTGGGTACATGTGCAGATCTTGCAGGATTATGATAGAATACATGCCATGGTGGTTTACCGCCTCCATCCCTCCATTACCTACATTAGGTATTTCTCCCAATGTTATCCCTCCCCAATCTCCCTACCCCCTGCTATCCCTCCCCTAGCCCCCCAGTGTGTGATGTTCCCCTCCCTGTGTCCATGGGTTCTCATTGTTCAACAGCCACCTATAAGTGAGAACATGTGGTGTTTGGTTTTCTGTTTTTGTGTCAATTTGCTAAGAATGATGATGGTTTCCAGATTCATCCAAGTCACTGCAAAGGACATGAACTCATCCTTTTTAATGGCTGCATAGTATTCCATGGTTTATATGTGCCACATTTTCCTTGTCCAGTCTATCATCGATGGGCATTTGGGTTGGTTCCAGGTCTTTGCTATTGTAAATAGTGCCACAATGAACATATGTGTGCATGTGTCTTTATGATAGAATGATTTATAATCCTTTGGGTGTATACCCAGTGGTGGGATTGCTGAATCAAATGGTATTTCTATTTCTAGATCCTTGAGGAATCACCACACTGTCTTCCACAATGGCTGAACTAATTTATACTCCCACCAACAGTGTAAAAGTCTTCCTATTTCTACATATCTTCTCCAGCATCTGTTGTCTCTAGATTTTTTTAATGATTGCCATTCTAACTGGGTGTGAGATGGTATCTCAATGTGGTTTCAATTTGCATTTCTCTAATGACCAGTGATGATGAGCACTTTTTCATGTTTGTTGGCTGCATAAATGTCTTCTTTTGAAAAGTGTCTGTTCATATCCTTCACTCACTTTTTGATGGGGTTGTTTTTTTCCTGTAAATTTGTTTTGGTTCTTTGTAGATTCTCGATATTAGCCCTTTGTCATGGGTAGATGGAAATATTTTTTCCCATTCTGTTGGTTGGCAGTTCACTCTAATGATTGTTTCTTTTGTTGTGCAGAAGCTCTTAAGTTTAATTAGACACCATTTGTCTATTTTGCCTTTCGTTGCCGTTGCTTTTGGTGTTTTAGTCATGAAGTCCTTGCCTATGCCTATGACCTGAATGGTACTGCCTCGGTTTTTCTTCTAGGCTTTTTATCATTTTAGGTCTTATGTTTAAATCATTAATTCATCTAGAGTTAATTTTCGTATAAGGTGTAAGGAGGAAGTCTAGTTTCAGCTTTCTGTACATGGTCAGCCAGTTTTCCCAACACCATTTATTAAACAGGGAATCCTTTCCCCATTGCTTGTTTTTGTCAGGTTTGTTAAAGATCAGATGGTTGTAGATGTGTAGTGTTACTTCCAAGGCCTCTGTTCTGTTCCATTGGTCTATATCTCTGTTCTGGTACCAGTACCATGCTGTTTTGATTACTGTAGCCTTGTAGTATAGTTTGAAGTCAGATAGCATGATGCCTCCAGCTTTGTTCTTTTTGCTAAGGATTGTCTTGGCTATGTGGGCTCTTTTTGGTTCCATATGAAGTTTAAGGTGTTCTTTCCAGTTCTGTGAAGAAGGTTAATGGTAGCTTGATGGGGATAACATTGAATCTATAAATTACTTTGGAGAGTATGGCCATTTTCACCATATTGACTCTTCCTAAGCATGAGCTGGGAATGTTTTTCCACCTCTTTGTGTCCTCTCTTATTTCCTTGAGCAGTGGTTTGTAGTTCTCCTTGAAGAGGTCCTTTACATCCTTTGTTAGTTGTCTTTCTAGGTATTTGATTCTCTTTGTAGTGATTGTGAAAGGGAGTTTGCTCATGATTTTGTTCTCTTTTTGTCTGTTACTGGTGTATAGGAATGCTTGTGATTTTTGCACGTTGATCTTGTACCCTGAGACTTTGCTGAAGTTGCTTATCATCTTAAGGAGATTTGGGGCTGAGATGATGGGGTCATCTAAATATACAATTATGTTGTCTGCAAATAGATACAATTTTTGTTGACATTCCTTTTCAAATTGAGAAAGTTTTCTTCTATTCCTAGTTTTTTGAGAGTTCTTATCCAGATTGATTGAATTTTATAAGTTTGTTGGATTTTGCTAAATGCTTTTTCTTGCCTCTATTGATATAATCATATGGATTTTTTTTTTTTTTTGCTTTTCAATGTGTTAAAATGGTGAATTATACTGAGTTTTCTTAAAAAATTAATTGTGGTAAAAACCCCTCATAACAAAAATTAGCTATCTTAACCATTTTTAACTGTACAATTTATTAAGTGTATTCACATTACTGTGGAAAAGATCTCCAGAACTGGCACTGATTTTTGAAAGTTAAACTTACCCTGTATTCCCTGGAAAAACTCCACTTGACCATTATATATATATATATATATATTATTATATTAAATAAATTTATATGTATTGGATTTGATATGTTAAATTTTAATATGGGTTTTATTTGCTAAAATTTTGTTAAAACTTTGTATCTATGTTTTTGAAAGATATTGGCTTGTCATTTTCTGGTGATGTCATTATCTGGGTTCAGTGTCAGAGTAACATTGGCATCTAATAATGAGTTGGCATGCATTCCTTCTTCAGTTTTCTGGAAGAGTTTGTATAGAACTAGTGTTATTTCTTCTTTTAATGTTTGAGAGAATTCATTAGTGAAGAAACTGGAGTTTTCTTCACTAGTGGGGAAGTTTTTTGTCTATAAGTTATACTTTATTAGTAGATACAGAGGGCTAAGGTTATTTATTTGTTTTTGACTGTGATTTCATAATTTGTGTTTTTAAAAGAATTGGTTTGTTGAGTTGTCAAATTTGTAGGTATAACGTTGCTCATAATATTCGCCTATTTTTTTTTTTTTTTTTGAGACGGAGTTTTGCTCTTGTTACCCAGGCTGGAGTGCAATGGCGCGATCTCGGCTCACTGCAACCTCCGCCTCCTGGGTTCAGGCAATTCTCCTGCCTCAGCCTCCTGAGTAGCTGGGATTACAGGCACGCGCCACCATGCCCAGCTGAATTTTTGTATTTTTAGTAGAGACGGGGTTTCACCATTTTGACCAGGATGGTCTCGATCTCTTGACCTCGTGATCCACCCGCCTCGGCCTCCCAAAGTGCTGGGATTACAGGCGTGAGCCACCGCGCCTGGCCCTATTTTTTAAATATAAGAGAATATGTGGTGATGGCACCTGTCTCATTCTTAATTTTGTAATTTGTGTCTTTTTTCATTTTTTCCTTTATCTGCTTGGCTGGAGGTTGGTCAGATTCATTGCTCTTAAAAAAAATCAGGTCCTGTTCTGTTGATTTTTTTTTCCCCTACTGTTATACCGTTTTCTATTTCATCGATTTCTGCACTGAATTTTATTGTTTCTTTCTTATATTTATTTTGTAATTATTTTTAATTGCTATGTCTTCAAGTTAGCCAATCTTTTCTTCTGCCATATTTAATATATCCTTAATTCTACTCAGAGTATTTTTCATCTAAGACATTGTAGTTTACATCTGTGGGTTCTATTTGAGTATTTTTGAAATAACCCATGTCTCTACTTAACTTTTCAACATATAGAGAACAATTATAATCATTATTTTGACATCTTAGCCTGACAATTTTAAACCTGTTTCAGTTCTTGGACTGTTTTGATTGATTGATTATTCTCTGTGTGTTTTCTTGCTTCTTTGCATTCCTGATAATCTTTGATTAGGTGCCAGAAATTGTGACTTTTACCTTACTGGGTGGTGGATCTTTTTGATTCTTATAAATCTTCTTGGGCTTTGTTCTCGGATGTGTTAAGTTACCTGGAAATTGTTTGATCTTCTTGGGTCTTGCTTTTGTGATTTGTTTGGCATATCTGAGCAATCTAGGGCTAATTATTCCCCAGCACTAAGCAAGATCTTCTGGAGTACTCTACCCAATGCTCATAAATTATGATTTATTTCAGCTGTCACGGGGGGAATATGCAATATTCCGTGTGTGCATCAGGCAGTGTTCTTTAATCTTTTCAAATTATTTTTTCTCCATCCTCAAGTGTTATTTCACATGCATGTGCTAATTAGGACTCTGTCAAATATCAGAGGGGGATGCTCTGCAGATCTTCAGGGCCCTTTTTCTGTACATCACTTTCCTTTTATTACTTTGTCCATCCATGAACTCTAGCCCTCTGTTTCCCTAACTCACAGCCTTATCACCTCAGTTCAAGGATCCTGCTGGGCTCCACTCAGACTTTCTCCTCTGCGCCATATCCTGGATATTCTCTGAAGGCAGCAAGCTGAGGCAGTCATAGGGCTTACCTAGTTTGTTTCTTGTCTCTTAGGGAGTTACTACCCTTTGTTGTCTTAGGTCTAGTGTCTTGAAAATGGCTGTTTCTGACATTTTATCTTTTTTTTTTTTTTTTTTTTTTTTTTTTGAAGGCAGGAGGGTAAATTCAATACTGGTAACTCAATCAAGGGCAAAAGTGCAAATCTCCTGGCATCCAATTCTTACATAGATTTCTGATGTCTGGAAGCATGGAGGAGCAACACACTTCTGAAGGGAGAGCAGGTACTCCAGTGAAGTTTTCCACAAAAGAAGAAAATGCTGTGCTCTCTGTCTACCTCACCAACTTCCCTTCAGCCCTTGGGGAGTGTAGAAGACCTTCATGTTCATCAGGGCTCCATTTTAAGGAGAGAACAGAAGTTGGAGGATAAGGTGGAAGTTCTGATTGCTGTGGACCAGGTAAGGTGACATCCAGCCAGAGGGGAAGCTGGAGCCATGACTGCTATTAGGATGAAGGGAGACACAGCTACCCCTCTGTGGGTTCATCAGTGATGGAGGGGGCTGGCACAAAGATGAACATCTACGTCCAAAACCATATAGCTCCATATACACCTCATTTAATAGGGACCAGATATTGTCAGAGGCCACCAGCAACAGAGGGAAGCAGGTAAAGCCAATGTAAGATCAGGAGTCGTTCTCCACCAATGACAAACAGCCACTTATTTAGAGTGACCTCTGTTATCCCTCTTATTTTCCCTTCTTCCCTCAACATGAAAGGCACTAGACCCAGAAGAGAAAGGAGAAAAACAGAAGACAAGATCACAACCCCTTCTCACTCCCTTTTTTTTTTTTTTTGAGGCAGTCTTGCTCTGTTGCCCAGATGCTGGAGTGTGGTAATGTGATCCTGGCTCACTGCAAACTCTGCCTCCCAGGTTCAACTGATTCTTGTGCCTCAGACTCCCGAGTATCTAGGACTATGGGCAAGCACCACCACACTTGGCTAATTTTGTATTTTTTGTAGAGATGGGGTTTTGCCATGTCTCCTTCCCACTCTTGTAACTTGAGGTATGAGTTTGGCAAACACTGAAGCAAGATGAGGAAATGCTTTTGAAACTGGATATGAGATGGGAGTTGTGAACTAGACCAGACTAGACTTTTGGTAACTGATATTGATGGGAAAGCAATGGGATCTACCTGGAGATATCATTAGAAAATGAAACTGACAGATAGTACAAATCATGGTTAACGGTTGTGACTAAGTAAATAAGCTAAACTGTTTATGCCTATACTCCAGTGTATTGAGCTTCTCTATAAATTGGTTTCATCTGATACTGGTTGATCTGCTAACAACAGCTGCTAAATATTGAGAGAGGTACTGTGCTCAGCTCTGTACACACACTATGTCATTTGCTCTTTGCAGCCTATAGGATAGGTACTAGTTTATTTCCCCGATTTTGCAGGTGACAGAAACTGAGGCACAACCGACTTGTCTAAATCTAGAGTATAGAAATTTCACATGTATCTCTCCAGTTCACAGGAAGCGTCATTCTCCTTAACCACTTTGCTCTTACCTTTGATATTTTTCCAAACATTTTTGCTTATGTTCAGTGTTTTCCATTTCTCTAAGCTGTGTTGTGTCAGTCTGTCTCTTGATGAAGCAAGGGCAGTTTAAATGCTGGAACGGAGTGGAATGAGGAAGGGAAACACTATGTGAAAATGTTTGACACAGATGAAATGTTGGATCAGAACGCACAGAACTACATCCAGGTGAGAGGCATCAAATAAATCACTTAAACTCTTTGGGCTTTTGTTTCCTTATATGTTTTTATGGGCATCATGATAGTGCCTATTTCACTGGGCTGACGCTGGGAATGAAGTGCGAATACAGACAAAGCCATTAATGAGTGTCTGGCACATGGTCTGCCCTATCCAAGGAGTAACCATGGTTATTATCTGTCCTTTATGACTACTTAAGTTCTCTTCACCACTGAAAGAAAAAGTCCAAATGAACCCAAACATATGCTTTCCTTTTCTCCTCCACACCTTCGCTGCCCCTCCTTCATTCCTCTATCTCCATCACCCCAAGAAATTAGACCTTTGCATAGCAGAAAACACTTTTCCCGTTCGTTAGAGAAAGAATGGGACTTTTTTTTTCTATTCCAAGAGAGAACCCACATTCAACACTGGCTTTCCACCCAGTTTTTCTTTCTTTTGAGATGGAGTTTTGCTCTTGTTGCCCAGGCTGGAGTGCAATGGTGCGATCTCAGCTCAGCGCACTCCGTGTCTGGGTTCAAGCAATTCTTCTGCCTCAGCCTCCCAAGTATCCGGGATTACAGGTTGAGCCACTACACCCGGCTAATTTTTTAGTAGAGACGGGGTTTCTCCATGTTGGTCAGGCTGGTCTGGCACTCCCAACCTCAGGTGATCCGCCTGCCTTGACCTCCCAAAGTGCTGGGATTATAGGTGTGAGCCACTGCGCCTGGCCTCCACCCTGTTTTTCTAAGTACACCTCTGGTTACATTGCTGGAGGTGTCAGAGTGAGGATTTAAGCCCAGCTATGTCTGACAGCTGGTTACACAGATGAGAAATCCCAGAGTCCTCTTCCACCCTTTGCAGTGAGCAGCCTGGACCCTAAAGGTACTTCCCTGCAGTACCTTTTATGTGCAGCAGGTGGCAGGTGCTGCTTCGGAAACGCAGGTGGGGCAGCTGCACTACAGGTGGATCTGAGCTCAGAGCTCACCTGGGAGATTTCTAAAAGCACAATGCCCAGGCTCCTCCCCCGAGATTTTGACGCCGTCGGTTTGGTGTGGCGCCCAGGCATATGTAATAAAGCCCTGCTGGTAATTATGATTCAGCTTGATGCAGGGACCTGCGTTTGGAAGCCGCTGCTTCAGAGCGTTCCAGACAATGGCGGCCTCACACAAGCATGAAGCGTTTAACTGTGCGGCACAAATCAACAATCTGGGCTCCTAGAATTCAGGGTGAGATTTCACAGCGTGTCAGAGTTGAAAAGGATTTTGGGCTCACTGATGAAGCATTCACGACGAGGAGCCTGAAGCCAGAGAGAACGTGCCCACGACAGCCCGGGCTACAGTGCAGGTCTCCTCCCTCCCCCGCAGCCCGTTGACCACGGCTCTCCGTGGTTATAATACTGTCACTTTCCTGCTAGCCCGAGGATCTGAAAATACTTTTAGGGAAGCCACGGGAAGGACCCTCCTCCCTGAGTCAGTATCTTCAGCTGCTGTTGGAACAACTCCAAGCCTCAAATAATTCAAAACTGTGTGAAATGAGTTTTTGCCTGAATTAGGGCTCACACCCAGTGGCCTGTGCCCAGAGGCCATGTCTTAATGGCTCTGCAGCGCAGCCTCCCTGCCATCCATGACTGCGGGGATGCTCGCCCCTGTCTCCCAGCCCTGGTGTGTCCCCAGCACTGTGCTCCAGTCTTCTCACAGTCCTTGGGTATATCAAAATGTCTCTGAGCCTCCATTTCTTCTCTGTGAGACAAAGGTGAGGAATACATGAGAAAATAGTCAGCATTTCTGTAACTGTTGAAGAAAAACTAGGGCAGGCTGGGCGCGGTGGCTCACGCCTGTAATCCCAGCACTTTGGGAGGACAAGGCTGGTGGATCAGCTGAGGTCAGGAGATCGAGACCAGCCTGGCCAACATGGTGAAACCTTGTCTCTACTAAAAATACAAAAATTAGGCGGGCGTGGTGGCGGGCACCTGTAATTCCAGTTACTAGGGAGACTGAGACAGGAGAATTGCTTGAACCCGAGAGGCGGAGGTTGCGGTGAGCCGAGATCGCTCCACTGCACTCCAGCCTGGGCAATAGTGTGAGACTTTGTCTCAAAAAAAAAAACCCAAAAACAAATAAACAATAAAAAAAAAACCTAGAGCTTAGTTTTCCTCTGTACTCTTTCAACACTTTTAAGTTGGACTCTTGCTTCGCAGAGGCTAAGTTCCTCCGAAAATCTATAGCTGAAACCCCTAACTTTGTACAAGGGCAAACTGGGCCCAGAAAGCTGAATGATTTACAGAGGGAGTTTCTATGAGAGGAGGATTGGCATGCAGGTTTCGCAATGTCCAACCATCAGCCCTTTCTTCCATGTCACAGCCACGCGGTACTGAGGCCTCTTCAGTGGAGCCTCTAACTGTTATTATTCCAAATAATCCTGATGCTAGCTGGTGTCTTACCCTTCCTCCTTTCATCAGCATTTAGTGAGCACCTGTTTTATCTTCTGCCCTATACTTGGTTTCTGTTAGAGAACCTTGTCTTACCTACAGTAAGTACTAAATAAATCTCTGATGGTGGTTTATTCACATTTATTCATATATTTAGTGATACGCACTTGCTTTGTGCTAAATCCTTTTTAGGGAGGCCGTGAGGAACCGAAGAGGATCAGATAGTGACATGGTCCACGATGCCTGCAGGGAGTTGGCAGTTTGGGGTGAGGGGAGTCTGCGTGCGTGTGGATAATCAGCATTCTGGAGAAGCTATAGTGCACGTAAGTACTGCTGTATGCACCGTCATGGCAGGAGGCCACTTTGGTTTGGGGCTGGAAGTCTGAGAAGTCAGACCTTGCACTTTCTCAGCAGAAACACTTGACCTCCCTTCTCCTTTAACCTCTCTCGTAACTAGTTCCTCAGGCTTCTGTCCTGAACTTTCTCTTCTCACTCTATGTGGTCTTCCTGGAACATCATGCGTCTTCCTGCCTCAATGATTGTCTAATTCTTGATGACTTCTAAATCTGTATCTCCAGAGGAAACGATTTCTCTGAATTTCAGACCTTTACATCCTCCTGCTTCCCAAATGTCACTGATTACATAGCTTGAGTGTCACTTGTACAGAACTGAACTTGTCTCGCCTCCAATCTGCTTCTCCTCGGTGAGCTCAGAAACCTGAAAGTGGTCCTTAACTCCTTCCTTTTCTTTATTCTTCCACCATCCCAGTAATCACCAGATTCTCTGAACCCCAGAATCCTAGAAATCTAAGCAGCTCTGTCACAGATTTCTTTCTCCCCAACCCACCTTTTCTGCCATTGTCAATCTCTGGGTGCAGTCAAGATTCACCTGCATTTTTGTAGCAAATTTTCACCCAACTGTTCTTCCTATTTGGGTCATGCTCACCTATCAGTCCTTTAAATTGAACCCAGAGAAGTCTTCTTATATAAAATAAAACCAACGAAGCTCCTCATCACCTGCAGCTCTTAGAGTATCTTCCTTCTGTTCCCAAACTTCATACTCCTGTTAGAGGCCTCTGCAACCTGTGCTAGGTTTGAATTGCATCTTCCAGAAATGGACATTCAAGCCCTAACTCCTCCTGCCCCAGAACGTAAGCTTATTTGGTAATGGAGTTGTTGAAATGTCATGAGCAAGATGAGGTCATGCTGGAGTCGGGTGGGCTGTTAATCCAGCATGACTGGAATCTGTATAAGAAGAGGGACATGTGGACACAGACAGAGGCATAGAGGGAGGGCAGCCATGGGAAGTGGAGGCAGAGATTGGAGTTATGCTGCCACATGCCAAGGAACACCTGGGGTTGCTTCCGGAAGCTGGAAGGGGCAAGGAAAGGATTCTTCTTTCCAAAAAGGCTTTGGAAGGAGCATGCCCTTTGCAATACCTTGATTTTGGATTTCTAGCCTCCAGATCTTCGAGACAATACATTTCTGTTGTTTTAAGCCACCCAGTTTGTGGTGGTTTGTTACGGCAGCCCTAGTAAACGAACATATACTCATGATCCAAATACCAACTAACTTTCCAGTCTCGTCTGCAGTCACATGCCTCCATTCACCCTGCTATCAGAATGCTGGATTACGTACAGCTTTTGAAACACACTGTATGGCCCAGGCGTTGTGGCTCACTCCTGTAATCCCAGCACTTTGGGAGGCCAAGGCAGGCGAATTGCCTGAGCTCAGGAGTTCGAGACCAGCCTAGGCAACACGGTGAATCCCCATCTCCACTAAAATACAACACATCAGCCAAGTGTGGCAGTGTGCGGCTGTAATCCCAGCTACTTGGGAGGCTGAGGCAGGAGAATTGCTTGAACCCAGGAGGCAGAGGTTGCAGTGAGCCGAGATTGTGCCACTGCACTCCAGTCTGGGTGACAGAGCGAGACTTTGTCTCAAAAAGCAAACAAAACAAAAACACGACAAATCAAAACACAAAAACCCCACCATGCACCTGCATGCCTTTGCTCACGCTGGTCTCTAGTGGAAGGCTCTTCCTCTTTTCTGCTTGCCCACCTTCTCCACAGCTCCTTCCTCCTGCTCCTTCAGCACCGGACACGTGAACAACGATGACATGTTCTGGCCTCCTTGAGAGCAGGGCATCTGCTTCTCTCTTCTCTGTCCTTAGCGCTTTAGCACTGGAGCTGACCTAGCATAATGCTGCAAGAATGGATTTGAGTTGAGTCGCATGTTCTACAGTTCATGATGTCGGTGGGTGGTGGGCTTCAAAACCCTCATTCCTCCCTCCTCCCTGGACTTCCAAAGAGGGTGTCACCCTGATTTCACCACCCACTAAAAGCTAATTAACCACAGGGCATGAATTCCTCTAGGAAACCTCCAAACTACTGACTCCTTCTCCCTCATGCTGTTGCTGAGGCTCTCAAACGGGCTCAAAGGAAGGGGACGCGGACACAAAGATTTCGCACATTTCTCTGAGGCTAACGCCTAATCACTGTCTCTGTTCAAATGAAAAATGGGAAAACACTAGCTAACTGTTGTTTAGTGACCCCAACCCCACCCCTTTAAAATAAACACTCTTTTCAATTAGGAAGATTTGTCACCGGGGACAGTAATTCCGTGTCCTACCAAAACAAACACAGTTGTAATTAGTTTTATCCAGGAAGAAAATTAACTCTGTTTATCTTAGCATAATTAATCATTGACCTCTTTCTGTCCAGGCAGCTTGGGGGAGGGCACGGGAGTGGGGGGTTGTGATCTACAGCACAGGGGCGTTCCGGGCTTCATCTATCTCTCGTCTTGGTTACACAGCTGTCTGCATGAGTTATTTGACTTCATATTCCCAGCCAAGAGTTGTGGAACTGCCTCAGAGCTAGACTTGGAGAAAGCACTAAATAAGGCTATGGTTTTATGGCTTCAGTCTGTGGAGAATTTTAGATGAGCACGTATCAGATGGGCATAAGGCACGTGGCTGACACTGAGGTTTGCTTGGCTCCTTTCATGCCCTTCACCTTGACCTCAGCAAGTCTTAAGAAAGGGGAAGGATCCTCAAGCAAAGGCATTGGTTCTTGGTTATGGAAGAGAGGTTGTTGCTGCAGTGAGGAGGGACAGGCTTTGGGGTTATGATTTGGGTGTCCATCCTGACTCTGACATCCTCTAGCTACATGACTCTGGGGATGACACCTTATCTTTCCGAACCATAGTAATCTCCTAAGTGAAAAATAAACCAGTGTGTGTGTGTATGTGTGTGTGTGTGTGTGTGTGTGTGTGTGTGTGTCAGGATTGGGATTAGTAATATATATTCACAGGGATGAATAAGGATTAGAAGTGAGGTATGCTATGTCACTAGCACAGGGCCTGGTACTAAATAGTAATTCAGTGAACACTGGTAGGTTTTGTGATTTTTGCATGAACTGGCTGAGGTTCCAGGGGTGGAAGGACACAGTGAGTGTCTTCTCTGTTCACCCCTGGAACCCACAACTCATGGAGACCCTTCTGTGTGCTGGGCTCTGCTTTAGGCCCTGGAAATAAAAAAGAAGGTTTAATCCTGACTCCTGTCCTTGAGCAGCTCACAGCCGCCTGGGGAGAGAGACGTATACCCAGATATTCTCAGTGTATTGTAACAAATGCTAAGCTGGAGACATGGGCATGAGGTCCCCTGGTAGAGAGGCAAGCAGAGACTGAAGGGAGTCTGATTTCACTTGTTCTGAGCCGTTTAGTCAATGTATAATTCTTCACTTAATCTTCATGATAACTCTAAAAATAGGCATGAGGAAGGGGGTCTCAGGGACAGGATAATTGAAGCTCACAGATGTTAAGTCATTAGACCCCAACTGCTTACTAGAAAATGGTGCAGCTGGGATGTGAATCAGATTTGTTTGACATGGAAGCCTGTGCTTTGTCAGTTTTCACCTTGGAGGTCCTGGCTGGGTTTTAATGACTGGTATTCTACCCCAGGACCTTGAGTCAGGGGCATGAAAGCAGCAAGGCCCTGAGGGCTGGTGTCAGGAGCCCCCAGAGTTACCATTGCAGCTTCTCGAGGCTCGCCTCAGGTTCTTCCACATTAAAATCTCTTGCAGAAGAATAATTTTAAGCAACTAGAATACCTAAGGTGATTCTTATGTTCTCACCATCTGTTATAATCATAAACAAACTACCTTTTGTTCATGATGTTGAGATGGCTACCACACCAGTGCGTACAGGTGGGTGGGAAGAGCATGTCCTCTGGGTAAGGGGAAAAGAGAACCATGAAATCAAGGAGGCCCACATCCTGAACTGAGAGGGATGAAGAGGGGAGGTGGATGGGCCAGGACCCCTTGAGAGTGTTCTAAAGACCTCACACTGAGGTGAGTGTCTCTGGCTGCCAGAGGCAGAGTGGTGGACCAGGCATCTGCTGGGAGCACAGGCCACTCACTGCCTGTCCACAGGCTTAAAACAGAGGGTTCAGAAGCAGGAGCGAGCTGTGTAGGTCCTTTCTTGAAGCAGGAGAGGGCATCAGGCTGGGAGGCATCACCTTCTGCCCACTGTAGACAGGGAGCAAGGTAGCCTTTATTGATGCCCAGCTTGCTGGCAGGATGTGGGGCTTTTGTCCTCTTAGATCTAGAAGAAAACTGGAGCCAGGAAGACTCAGTTTTTGGTGCTGCAAAGGACTCCAGGGAAGGAGCAAACACAGCCGCTGAGGAGACTGAGGCTGGTTTTTCCAGGCCATGGTGATGCCTGGCCCTACAAGAGTGCTGACTCAGATGGCAGGCCCTCCGCACATCCTGAGATGGAGAGAGAAGTGACATGGGCAATCATCAGAGGCTGAAGAATCAGAGCTGTATTCTATGTCCCACCTCTGCCTCTGCCCGTGACAAGCTGTGCAAACTTGGAAACCTGAGGCTAACGCCTAATCACTGTCTCTGTTCAAATGAAAAATGGGAAAACACTAGCTAACTGTTGTTTAGTGACCCTAAAAAAACTGTTGTTTAGTAACTGTTTTTTTTTTTTTTTTGAGATGGAGTCTTGCTCTGTTGCTCAGGCTGGAGTGCAGTGGCATGATCTTGGCTCACTGCAAACTCTGCCTCCCGTGTTTAAGTGATTCTTCTGCCTCAGCCTCCCAGGTAGCTACTATTATAGGTCCCTGCCACCATGCCTGGATAATTTTTGTATTTTTAGTAGAGATGGGGTTTTGTCATGTTGGCCAGGCTGGTCTCAAACTCCTGACCTCAACTGAACTGCCTGTCTTGGTCTTCCAAAGTGTTGGGATTAGAGGTGTGAGCCACTGTGCCCAGCTGAACTTGGAAACCTTTTTTTTCCTTCCTAGCTCAGTTTTCTCAAATGTAAAATGGGAGTAACAACATTTACTTTGTAAGACTTTTGTGACGGCCTAATAACTATATTATACACATTATCTCATTTAATCTTCACAACAACCTTTAAAATAGGGATATGATCATTCTCAAATTTATGGGTGAGTGAGAGTGAGGCTGTCCAGATGGCTTGGCCAAGATTACCCAGCATATGAGTGGCAGAGCCAAGATTTAAGCCCAGTTCTGTCTGATGCTAGACCCTTTGCTTTAACCATATTCTGTAATGTGTCTTTTCTAGGAATGAATGAATGAATGAATGTCCTCACATGTCATCCTCCAGCCTCAGGTGCCTCTGACAACCATAATTGCCTCATTATGAATACAGGTCCAGGTCCTCCTGTGACTCTTCCTGCCACAGCCATGGGCCTTGCTGTCCTGGCTGGGAACACTGTTTTCATCTGATCTGAGGCTTCTCTTTGCTGACGGTGCTGGAGGCTGTGGGGCACAGTGGTTTCAGGCGCGGGCCCTGGAGTCAGTCAATCTGGGTTTCAGTATTGCCCGGGAAGCTGTTGAGCGGGGAGGCCTCTTGGTGAGCAGGCACTGTCTGATAATGGGGTTTCCCAGGATTCCAGGTTTCTTGGGGGCATACAAGTAGGCCAAAGAGGATCTAGGAACCTCCTGGAGAATTGCCTGGTACTGTCCCCTCCCCAAGAGGCTGCAGCCGAGAGAACAGGGGCCACGTCACGGGGGCTCATGATGGAGTCTGGGCTTTGTGGGAAAGGAAGTGGGGAGGGTCTCAGAAATGTTTTTACAATGTAAAATCTTCCATTTAGAACTTTATATGCAGGATTTAATCAGCAGGAAATTTGGACAGGACTCATTTTTCTCATTGCTGCTTTAAGCAGCTGCCTGGACTGTCTCCTCTGTGGCTTTGTTGAGTTCAGCAAACATTTATTGTGCACATACTGGGTGTAAGCACTTTGCTGGGGATACAGGGATGAAATGAGGACAGTGCCTGTGCCTGAGGACAGTGCCCTGAAGCTGGATGCTAAGGCCATCGGTGTGTGTGTCTGTGTATCTGCATGTATCTCTCTGTCTGTGTGTCTCTGTGTCTGTGCTTCCGTGTCTGTGTATGTCTGTGTGAGTGTGTCTCTCTTCATGTGTTTGTGTGTATCTGTGTGTGTGTGTTCTCTGTGTCTCTGTGTGTGCCTGTGTCTTCATATGTGTGTTTCTGTATTTGTTTCCGTGTGTGTGTCTATATGTGTATGTCTGTGTCTATGTATGTGTGTCATTGTGTTTGTTTCTGGGTTTGTCTATCTCTGCATGTCTCTCTACCTGTATCTCTGTGTGTCTGTGTGTCTGTGTATTTGTGTGTGTGTCTCTGGATGTGTCGGTATGTGTGTCTGTCTGTATGTGTGTATATTAAGCGGGAGGGAGAAAGAAATGGAGCAACAGATGGATCAGCATGGAAGGTGTATCCTCATTCATAGCCTTGGGAGGAACCAGTCAATCTACCTACTGGGCAAGACCAACTCTCGTGGTGCCCAGCTGACAGTGGGAACGTCTTTTCATTTGAGAACGGAGTTTCATTTCCTAGGAAAAGAATCTAGGACTTGGAGCCCCAAGAAATGTTTTTTGTTGTTTTGTTTTGTTTTGTTTTGTGATTGAGAGAGCTGAGCCTTGTGGGTGTTGGCTGATAGACAGATATCAATCTGCATGTTGGGGACAGCCATGGGGAAGAGGTAGAGGGAACCACAGCAGTGAGCAGGGGGCTGGTGGAACCAGTCTGCCTTTATGCTCAAATCCCCAACTATAAATACCTAGTCTAAGGGAGCTCAGTCTTTTGTTTCTTCATAAAAAAACAGTCTGGGAACCAGAGGTGCACAGGAAAGAGGAGGCCAACCTGCTGCTCCCAGGTTGCTGTGATCTTGGTGTTGACAAGTGTATTACGGTTCATAGCATAGCACAAACCTTCGAGAGTCCCCTTGCCCTCACCGGGGTCACCACACCAAACCAGGTATCTTCAGGTGTGAGGGTCACCAAAAACTGGAGATCTTGCCACGGTGGGCAGAGGTTTCTTGGTTAAAGTCTGAAGGAGAGAAGACTCAGGGGCCTCTCTCTGGCTCCAAATCTCTGAAGGGCCAAAGGCAAAAGTGCTGGGGAAGAGTCGAGTTTTCACTTAGAACAGGGACAGCCTGACAGTGGCTGCCTTATGTGGCAGTGAGTTTCAGGCCTGGGAGCAGTCAACAGAGGCCCAAGGAATACTCACCAGTGGGGCCAGGCAGCCAAGGAGGGCTGGGGAGGGCAGAGCAAGGACCTTGCTGGTCAGTGTGGGCTCTGGCCTCAGATCCCCTGACTGAGGGATCATCTGGTGAAGAATTGGTGACAGACAAGGCCATTTGAGGCAGTGTTCATCATATCCGTGGAACATGTAAAGGCAACAACTTAACATTTATAGGATGGTCCCTGCAGGAGAGGCTACATCACGAATTGGTACCCACTGTGGAGGGCAGAGGCTCTGCAGCTCAGGTCTTCCCTGTGTGATGCGGCTTTTCAGGAAAAGGAAAGAGAATAGGACGAGAATGAAAGAAAGCAGGGAGAAAAGGAAGGGGAGGGGCCTGCAGAAGATGGAACTCCCTGTTGATTGGGCACTTGCTCTGTTCCAGCACTATGCACTTGGCCACATCGGATCCTGGTACAACCTTCTGTGGTTGCTTTACAGGTGATGGTCCAGATGAACTCTCAGTCAGTACGGCCCCAGGTGTGCCTGCCTGTGAAGCCTGTCCTATTCGGGGTACCCCCCAGCCTCCTTCAGGTGGGCAGCATGGCAGCTCAGGCCTGAAAGGTTGCTCAGAGGTCATTTCTTACAGCCCTCGCCCGCTCCCTGCAGGCCCTGCCTCCTGTGACCCACTTGCCCTCTGCTTGATTTGTCCAGTCTGTGGATTTATAGAAAGAAGAGTGGGGTGCTTGCCTCCCTCCTGTGGTTACAGCAGTCAGAAGCTGTTGCTTGCAGGAGGCCTTGTCTTTTGGGAGTGCTAAGAAGATCACCACAATGGAAAAGATTTGGCAGAACTAAGACATAGAGAGATATTCCAGGAATGGGGTTATCAGACACATAGTAGTTGCTCCACACAAGTCTAATGAATTAGTGAATGAAGTAGAAACCTGGATGCAGGAGTGGGCCATCGAGTGGAAAAGGAACCTAGGCAAAGAGATGCTAAGGCATGGCATCGAATCCGGAAGGGGGCCAGCTGGGGCGGAACGCCAGGGCTCTGGACCCCGCTCTCATCATCCCTGGGAATCCTGCACCCACTATCTCCCCTGTGGGGCTCCAAGCCCCCTGTGCAATCATGGAATTGATGTTAATGGGTGACGCTTATTCTAGGCTGAACTTATTAATCACCTTGGAGGTTTTGAAAAATGATAACTGGGCCCTATCATTACAGATTTTGACTTAGTAGGTCTGAGGTAGGGCCTATGAAATTTTTTTTAAAGCTTCCCAGGTAGTTCTGGAGTGCTTCTGAGGCTGAGAACCAGGCATAGGTTATTTTTCTGAATGCTTTCAGCTCATATTACTGATAATTAAGAGATTTAAAAAAAAATCACTAAATTAAATTTGTATCCTCTGCTAGTAGATGATGTTATTTCACCATTAGGACAATGGGCTGATATTTGTCACCAATAAACCTGAAGATAGAGCTCGATGTTTGCATCCATAAGGTGATTCCCACCATAGGCAAGGGGAACATGATTTATTCCCCAAGCCTCTAATGTCGTTAAGCCTGTGTTATAAAGCAAGATGCACGATTCAGATGCGAATTAGTAATGGCAGTTTAACCTTCAAATTGCTATTTTGTTAAGGCTACCATTATATTGTTTCAGTGCTTAAGAGTGCATTATTCATGCAGCAAACATGGAAAATCCATTGGGAGAGAAAGTGTAACACACTCAAGAGATGATTCGAGGCCTCTGGACTTTGTCACATCCCGAAGAACTATTACTTCATTCCCTTCTCTGTTTGTTCTCTATTCTGTGCAAGGAAGTTAACACGGATGGGGGAAAAGAAAAAGGAAAAATAATCTGCAGCATGGGTAGCTACACTTTAGATACATCACTTAGAGCAGTTGCTCCTATTAGACAAGTCCAAAGGGCAAGCATTCATTTCATTGAGGCATTTCTCAGCTCTCTCCTTGCTGGGAACATATTTTAGAATCCTGAGTCGTGTCTGTGCTGGCAACCTTGGTTGGCCACGCTTCTCTGCTGTCTCTCCCTCTAGCCTAACAGGCTCTGGCCTACCACTGTGTGAGCTAGAAAGGTTGTTAACAGCGCTAGCTCATAGAGAAGTTGCTAAATGGGCCCAGATGAGACTGTTGCCAGATGACATGAGCTCTGGGTTGGATTAGCAGGAAACCACTTGGAACTGTGTCAGCAATAAGAAGCACCATTGATTGAGTGCTACCACATACCAGATGTGATGCTGCACATGAATAGTTTGACTGATTATCTTTATCAGTCCAAGGCATAAAAATAGGTTATATCACTTTTGCTCTTCATTTAATTGCTGAAGGCCTATCTGCCAATGATGTCCAACTTCCTTGACTTTTTCAAGAATATTGTGTAGTGTAAAGCATTTGGTGATGTTTTCAAATGTACTCAATCTGTCAGAGAGAATCTAATCTTGATTGTTAGGAGGAAGGAATTGGCTTGACTCTGTGCAAATTTATTTATTTATTTATTTATGAGAGAGGGTCTTGCTCTGTTGCCCAGGCTGGTGTGCAATGACTCAATCTTGGCTCACTCTGCATCCCAGGTTCAAGTGATTCTCCTGCCTCAGCCTCTTGAGTAGCTGGGATTACAGGTGCGCACCACCATACCTGGCTAATTTTTGTAGTTTTAGTAGAGATGAGGTTCCAACATTTTGGCTAGGCTGGTCTCGAACTCCTGACCTAGGTGATCTGCCTGCCTTGGCTTTCCAAAGTGCTTGAGCCACTGTGTCCGGTCACCCCTGTGCAAATTTAGCTCCCTCTCCCAAGTAGCCAAATCTTGGGACATTTTGCAAAGGATAATCTTTGTGAGCCTTAACGAATCCTGATACAGCTGTTCCACATCTGTATTAGTCTGTTTTCACACTGCTATAAAGATACTACCTGAGACTGGATAATTTATAAACGGAAGAGGTTTGGTTGACCTACAGTTCCACATGGTTGGGAAAGCCTCAGGAAACTTAACAATCATGGCAGAAGGCAAAGGGGAAGCAAGGACCTTCACAAGGTGGCAGGAGAGAGCAAGCGACAGAGCCAAGAAGTGCCTGCCGCACTTTAAAACCATCAGTTCTCGTGAAAACTGACCCACTTATCACAAGAACAGCACGGAGGAAACGGCCCTCATGATCCATTCTCCTCCCACTGGGTCCCTCCCTCAGCACATGGGGATTACAATTTGAGATGAGATCTGGGTGTGGACACAGAGCCAAATCATATTAACATCTTAGTGTGTACCTTGTGGTCTTTTGTTTGCAGTAACTCAGAGATGCTACTGAAGTGTGCAGAGAAAAATAAAATGTCTATTTAAAGGTGATAAAACTGACAATGTTGTCAGATAGAAGCCACTGGCAGCTTCTCTTGTTTTAGAGCTGGAGTCTCACTCTGTCACCCAGGCTGGAGTGAAGTGACGCGATCTTGGGTCACTGCAACCTCCACCTCCAGGGTTCAAGCAATTGTCCTTCCTCAGCTTCCCAAGTAGCTGGTACTACAGGCACATGCTGCCATGCCTGGCTAATTTTGTATTTTTAGTAGAGATGAGGTTTTGCCGTGTTGGTTAGGCTGATCTCGAACTCCTAACCTTAGGTGATCCACCTGCCTTAGCCTCCCAAAGTGTTGGGATTACAGGCATGAGTCACCACATCCAGCCGAAGCCACTAGCAGGTTGTCTTAATGAAAACGATTATAAGTTCTGTTTTGCCTGGCAGTCTATCGTACATGGGAACACAATTTAATCTTCATAACAACTTTGCAAAGTAGGTGACTTAATCTCATAGAATTTTTATTATCATGATAATCAAAGTTTATATTTTCTTACCACTTTTTTTCTACCAGGTTGTGCGAGGTTGTATATAAGTAATACAGGGCTGGGCACGGTGGCTCACCCCTTTAATCCCAGAAATTTGGGAGGCCAAGGCGGGTGGATCACTTGAGGTCAAGGGTTCAAGAGCTGCCTGACCAACATGGAGAAACCCCATCTCTACTAAAAATACAAAATTAGCTGGATGTGGTGGCACATGCCTGTAATCCTGGATACGTGGAAGGCTGAGGCAGGTGAATCGCTTGAACTTGGGAGGTGGAGGTTGCAGTGAGCCAAGATCGTGCCATTGCACTCCAGCCTTGGACAACAACAGTGAAACTATATGAAAAAAATTAATAATAAGCACTATTGCTAATCCTTGCCATAAGACCATAGCTAGGTATTATCATTCCATTTAACAACTAGGAAATCAAGTCTCAGGGAAGTTAAGTCCTTTGCCCAAGTTTCAGTAGTTCACACATTTCACAAATCAGAGGTAGGATTCAATAGTACATCTCACCGACTTCCAAACCCATGATTTTCACTGTGGAAAGTTATATGCCTACAAATTTTTACCCATCCTAGAGTAAGTGGGATGTACTTTCCCCAAGGATCCAGTTCTAAAAAGATTAAGAAGTGCATTGCAGAGATGTTGTGCAGGGTGCTCCTGTCACAGGGAGGGAGGGGATGGACAATGTCCCTCCAGCTCAGGAACTGACTTGTAAAGTAGCAGCCAGTCCCATTGCTGAGCTCAGAGTCTGGTGCAAAGAATACATCGAGAAACATATTTGTTGAAGAGAGAACGTGCTCTGAATTGAAACTGATTAAATGTTAAAGAAAATACAGTAGGATCTGTCAGAGGAGGGGAGGTTACTGTGGTCTGCAGTGGTCAGGAAAGGCAGAGGCAAATTTTGACTCAAGATATGAAAAACTTGCTTCCTGCCAGCCATTGACTACAGGGCAGGATCCATCAGGTTGTCATGACAAGTTTCCCCATCACTTAAGGGTTTCCAGGACCAAGTTTCTCTTTCCTCTTTAGTATGAACAGGCTTTAGCAACATTGCAGTACTAGTTTCCCCTCTAGATGGCACTCAGGTACTTTTATAGCTTTTACCGCTTAACTTTCAAAGGAACACAGCTCTGGTTCTGTCCAGAATTTTCCCTACTTCTTTTTGTTGCCTTTCTCTAGGTCATGGCATCCACTTATGGCAAATGAAATGCCAGAGGGCAGACACATTTTTATTTTATTGATTATTAATTCATGCATGTATATCTTCTTTGAAGATAAAAAGAATTTGAGGCTGAATGGACGGTCTAGCGTCCTGTATTATACATATTTGGGGAATACAGCACAGATGCCCTTGAGACAGTACTCCTGATGCAAGAGCAGCTTTTATTCTCTTTGGATCCTTGCACAGAGGGTCAGGCTTTGGAGTATGATTCTGTGAAGGGACGAGATCCTGACACAGCCCTGCCCTGGGGAAAAGAACGTTTTGTCTCAAGTGACAGGTGGAGGAAACATGTTTTCTTCAATTTCATATTTATTACTTTTTGTTTGCTGTTAACTATTCTATTATTCTGAGACACAGCTAGGTAGACAGGATGGAGGTAAGGCACAGTCCTAAGCATTGTATTCAGGGAAGTCATGAGAAACTGTGAATTTGAAATTACCAGAGAGATGTAACAATCAATGAACTGGGAACATAGGAATTGGAGGTGAGGCAAGGGTTGGTAAAACAGAAATGATATCATCCCAGGTTTTCTAAGCTTGGATAGGGGAGAATAGATTTGAGTTTGGGATGAGAATTTTTAGGGGTGGGCCTGGGCTAGTTGAATTTTGAGATGCAGCAGAAGCATCTCTCCTGCTTCTGACCTTGCCCAGTATCTTACGACTATGTCTTTATTTAATAAATATCTGAGCGCCTCTCATATTACAGATATTGGTAAAGGCATTGGGGAAATGGCTATGGCTGATACAAACAAAGCTTCTTCCCATGAGCTTACATGTTATTAGGGGAAGTAAAAACCAATAACAAAATCCTTTCAGATGATGATAAATGAAATGCTATGAGGATGACGAGATAGAAAACCATAATAGTGAGTGATTGAGATGAGGTTCATTTAGATAGATAAGTCATGGTAGACTTTTCTGGGGTGATGTTGGAGCTGAAATCTGAACAATGAGAAGGAACCATCTCTCTTTGGTATTTGTACTTCCAAGGAAACTATGGCTAAAGGCAGTCAATTCCCCCAGTAATATCTTAGAACGGCTTGAGACTGTATGCATAAAAAATAATGAGAATTAAAAGCGGGGGCCCAGTCAAGAGGATGAGTTGAAGCTTTGTACAGGTAAGTACAAAGTTCCCATGTGCAGAATGGCCTTTAGGGAGTATTTATACCTTGGCAAAGCAAACCAAACAGGCCATAAGTTTGATTACATCAAACAAAATAAAATAGAAGCTCCTTTTAAAAGATATTAAAGAAGCCATCTGTGTAAATCTAGGAGAACAGGTGTAGCTGCTGCCTACCTATGTAAAGCTTTCTATAATCTGGCATGTTTTTGAGGGAGAGGTGCTCTGGAAAAATGACTGGTTTCCTGGTAACTGATGAAGTTTGATTGTCTGTGAATCTCACTCACTTCACCTTTCTTTTTCTTCAGTCTTACATATATATTGGTAAAAATCATACCAAGATATTTGAGAAATTCGAGATTAAAAAAATAAAAAAATAAAGATATATTTAGAGAATAGGAGTACAAAATCAAACAGAAACAAACCCCAAATACCCACCTTCTCTGCCAATGACATCAAAAAGGTAACACAGTAATAAAGATTAAACAATTATAACAAATTGTTGGAAATTAAAATTTGGATTCTAAAAAATTTAATGGGAAATCGGGAAGATAAAATAGTCTTATTCACACAATGAGCAGGTAGCCATCTGCAAGCAAGAAGAGAGACCTCACCAGAACCAGACCATGCTGGCACCCTGATCTCAGACTTCCAGCCTCCTCAGAACTGCAAGGAAATAAATTTCTGTTGTTGAAGGCATCCAGTCTATGGTATTTTGTTATGGCAGCCCAAGCTAAGACAGATGAATAGATGGAAAGTTTAATAGATAATTGGAATTTATAAAAAAATTAAGTGGAATTTAGAAACCGAAATTAAGCCAATTGAGCACAGCAAAACACCAGAAAGACAAGTAAATAAAAAGTATCCAAACTGAAGCTCAGAGAAAGAATGCCAAACATATGGAGGAATGTAAATGATATGAGGGTCGTGGTCAAAGGGGCTAAAGTGAGTGTAATAATCACACAAGGAGAAGAATCGGGATAGTGAAGAAGGAATATGTGAAGAGATAATGGCTGAGAATTTTCCAATACTTTATATAAATGAAATCATACAATATGAACTTTTTTGTGTTTGCCTTCTTTCACTTAGCATGATTACTTTGAGATTCATCTCTGATGTTTTGTGTACCATTTATTTCTTTTTATTGCTGAGTAGTATACCATCGTATGTATATTCCATAGTTTATTTAATCATTCACTCATTGATGGACTTTTGGGTTATTTCTGCTTTAGGTCCATTATAAATAAAATGAATATATATATAATTTGTTTATGCAAATCTTTAAATAAATGTATCCTTCCTTTTCTCTTGGTTAAAAGTCTAGGAGCAGCATGGCTAAATCATATAGTAGGTCTAGTTTAACTTTTAAAGAAACTGCTAAACTGTTTTATGAAGCAGCTGTGCAGCTGTACAATTTTACATTACTGTCGGTGACACAGGAATCTTCCACTTTCTCACCAAAACTTGGTATAGTCAGTCTTTGTGATTTTAGCCATTTTAATAGGCTTGTAGTGGTATCTCATTGTGGTTTTAATCAGCATTTCTGCAAAGACTAATGATGTTGAGCATATATGCATTGCTTTGGTGAAGTGCCTGTTTAAATCTTTTGTACATTTTTTGTTAGGTGTTCTTATTATTGAGTTTTGAGAGTTCTTTACACATTTTGTCCTTTATGAACTATATTCTTTGCAAATATTCCTTCTCAGTCTATAATTTGTTCATTTTTTAAACAGTGTCTTTTGAAGAGAAGTTTTTATAAAGTCCAAATTATAAATGTATTCTTTTTTGGATTATACTTTTGGTTTCATAGCTAAGAAGTGTTTTACTTAGTCCTAGATTACAAAGGTTTCCTCCTGTTTTCTTCAAGAAGTTTCATTGTTTTACATTTTTAAGCTTTTGGTAAAAAACTAACAATATGAAATCAATCATCTTAAAATTTTAAGTGTACACTACAGCGCAATAGTGTACAGTAGATCTCTAGAGCTTTTTCAACTTGCGGAACTGAAACACTACATCCATTGAACACCAACTCCCCATCCCCCCACGCTGTTAGCCTGTGGAAGCCATTATTCTACCTTCTGCTTCTCTGAGTTTGATTACATTTGATACCTCATAGTAATGGAATCATACACTATTTGTTCTTCTGTGACTAGCTTACTTCACGTAGAATAGTGTCTTCAAGACTTATCTACATTGTTTCATATGACAAGATTTCCTTCTTTTCGAAGGATGAATAACATCCCATTGTATGAATATACTACATTATCCTTATCTGATCATCTGTCAATGGACATTTAGGTTGTTTCCACATTTTAGCTACTGTGAATAATACTGCAGTGAACATGGGAGTGCAAATATCTGTTTGAAATCCTATTTTCAGTTCTTTTGAAAATACCAGAAGTGGGACTGCCGGAACATACGCTAGTTCTGTTTTTTAAGTTTTAGAGGAACCTCTATATTGTTGTCCAGAGTGGCTGCACCATTGACATTCTCACCAACAGTGCACAAGGATTCCAATTTCTCCACATTCTCTCCAACTCTTGTTATTTTCTGTATATATTTTTTTGTAATTGCTATTCTAACAGGTGTGTGGCAATATTTCACTGTGGTTTTGATTTTTATTTCCCTGATTATAGTGATGCTGAACATCTTTTCATATGCCATTGGCCATTTGTATGTCTTTGGAGAAATGCCTGTTGAAGACCTTTGCCCACTTTTTAATCAAATTATTTGGGTTTTGCTTTTGAGTTATAGGATTTTCTTATGTATTTTAAATGTTAACTCCTGTCAGATGTATGATCTGCAAATATCTTATCCCATTACAAAGATTGCCTTTTCACTGTTTATTGTTTCCTTTGCTCTGCAGAACCTTTTTAGTTTGATGTAGTCCCACTTATTTATTTTGCTTTTGTTGTCTATGCTTTTGGTGTCATATCCAAGAAATCATTGCCAAGATCAATGTCATGAAAGTTTTTAATGATGTTTTCTTCTAAGAGTTTTATGGTGTCAAGTCTTCATCTTTAATTCATTTTGAATTGATTTTGTGTGTGTCTGTGTGGTATAAGATAGGGATTCAGTTTCATTGTTTTGCATGTCAATTTTCTCAACACCATATTTATTTATTTATTTATATTTACATTTAGAGTCAAGGATTTACTCTGTTGCCCAGGCTGGAGTGTGGTGGTGCCATCCTAGCTCACTGTAGCCTTGAACTCCTAGGTTCAAGTAATCCTTCTGCCTCAGCCTCCCAAGTAGCTGGGACTATAGTCATGTGCCATCATACCTGGCCAAATTTTTTTTTTTTTTTTTTAATTTTTGTAGAGATTAGGGTCGTACTATGTTGCCCAGGCTGGCCTCAAACAATTCTCCTACCTCTGCCTCTCAAAGTACTGGGCTTACAGGCATGAGCCATTGTGCCCGCCCAACAGCATTTGTTAAAGGGCCTATCTTAGAGTGGAGGAAAATGGTTGAATAGAAGCCTACATCATTCGTCATTTCCCTGCAGGAACACTAAATTATAACAACTGACTACATGTTAAAAGCACCATCACAAAAACCAAAAGCCAAGTGAGCAATCATAGTACCTAGTTTTAACTTCATATCACTGAAAGAGACATTGAAGAGGGCAGGAAAGATAATCTTGAGTTAGCAACACTACTCCTCTCCTATCTCCGGGGCAGTGTCTGCACAGCATGGACAATCTGTGCTTGGGAGAGAGAGAGCAGAGCAATTGTGAAGCTTGGCACGGAACTCAGTGCTGCCCTGTTACAGTGGAAAGCAGAATCAGGCTGTACTCAGCTGACATCCACTCAGGGAGGGAGTATTTCAGGCTGTACTCATCTGTCATTCACTCACGGAGGAAGTATTTGGACTAGCCCTACCCAGAGGGAATCACCCATCTCAGTGGTCAGAGCATGAGTTCCAGCAAGCCTCACTGCCAGCCTGGAGTGCTCTGGGGTCCTAAGTGAACTTGAAGGAGAGTCTATGCCAAAGGACTTCAATTCCTAGGCAAGTTGTAGTGCTGAGCTGAGCTCAGAGCCAGTGGACTGAGAGGGCGTGCAACCTAGTGAGAAAACAGCCAGGGTGGCAAAGGGAGTGCTTGCACCACACCTCCCCCACTGTCTGACAGCAGATGTGTGGTGCAGAGGAATCTGTGTTGTTGGGAGAGGGAGAATGTAAAAAATGTGAGATTTTACATTAAACTCAGTGCTGCCCTGTCACAGTAGAGGCCTGTCAGTATTCATCACCTACTGACTAAAGGGCTCCAGAGCCCAGAATAACCAACAGTGATACCCAGGTAGTATACTGACGGGTCTCTACTGTGACAGGGCAGCACTGAGTTTAATCTTACCCAAGACCACCAAGTTGCCATTTGCTGATTGTAGAGCCCCAGTAAAGGGGGAGAAAAAGGAAAAATGTGTTGGGCAGACAACGAAAGCTGGTCCTTGGTAAAATTCATTTAAACTGAAAGACACCTGAAAAATCACAGCTACAGGCACAAATAGAGCAGCCTGAGGTTAAACCAAACTGCACCTGCTGCACTGGTAAGAAAGCAAAATCCAACTTGGAAGCCTTTTGTTCTTTGTGTGATTAGTGGGCTCCTGTGCAAAAGTGTTCTTCTCTTTTCTGTAGGAACTTGCATAGGGAAGTGGGGGCTTACCCAAAATACATCCACCGTTGCACAAACAAGAGAAGCTGCATTTCGTGCTTGCCTAAAGACATGCCTGCAGCTGCACAGATAAGGGGAGTTGCAGACAGCTTCACAGGCAAGAGAAGTGACACAAACAGCTACAGAGATGAGGAGGAGTTTCTTATAAAAGCTGTTGGATTCTACTGTAAAAACAGCAACTCCCTCGGACCCCCCTCTTTTGCTCATTAAACTTTCACTCCAACCTCACTCTTTGCTTCTATGCTCCTTAATATTCTTGGTCATGAGACAAAGAACTTCAGGTGATACCCCACAACAAGAGACTGCTACATTGTAGTGCATTGGTGATACTGTAACACTAGGTTCTTGAGTAACCAGAACTAGGTGGTAGCCAGGTGATAGTTACAGTGGGCCATGGGGAAGACCCAGTGCTGTCTTGGCTTCAGATTTGAACCAACACAGTCCCAGTGGTGGTGGCCATAAGTATGCCTGTGTCCTACTACTCTCAGTTCCAGGAGGTTGAGCACAGACAGAGTGTGTGTGCTTGGGAGAAAGTAAGGGAAAAGTATAAGAGTCTGGCTAATCAGAAAATTTTTCCAGACTTACCCAAGACCACCAAGTTGTTATCTTTACGAGCCTGCAAGAACCACAGCATTACTGGGTGTGAGGCTCAAGTCCCTTCAAATACCTGGAAAGCCTTCCCATGTAGAACAGGCACAAATAAGCCCAGACCATGAAGACTATGATAAATGCCTAACTCCTCAGTGCCCAGACACAGATCAACATCTATAAGCATCAAGACCATCCAGGAAAATATGACCTTACCAAGTGAGCTAAATAAGGCACCTAGGGCCAATCCTGGAGAAACAGAGGTATGTGACCTTTCAGACAGAGAATTGAAAATAGCTGTGTTGAAAAGAGTAAAAAACAAAACAAAATAACAAAGAGAAGGAATTCAGAATTCTATCAGATAAGTTTAACAAATAAAATTATTAAAAAGATTTAAGTAGAATTTCTAGAGTTGAAAAATGCAACTGACATACTAAAAAATGCATCAGAGTTTCTTAGTAGCAGAATTAAACAAGCAGAAGAAATAATTAGCCTGAAGACAGGCTATTTGAAAATAATGTCAGAGGAGAAAAAAAAATAATAAAAACCAATGAAGCACACTTACAAGATCTGCAAAACAGCCTCAATAGGTCAAATCTAAGAGTTATTCGCCTTAAAGAGGAGGAAGAGAATGGGATAAGAATAGAAATTTTTTTGAAAGGAATAATCCAAGAGAACTTCCCAGATCTAGAGAAAGATACCAGTATTCAAGTAAAAGAAAGTTACAGAAAACCAAGCAGATTTAACCCAAAGAAGACTACCTCAAAGCATTTAATAAACAAACTCCCAAAGGTCAACGATAAAGAACAAATCCTAAAAGCAGCAAAAGAAAAGATACAAATAACATACAATGGACCTCCAATAAGTATGGCAGCAGGCTTTTCAGTGAAAATCTTACAGGCCAGGAGAGAGAGAGAAGACATATTTAAAGTGATGAAGGAAAAGAACTTTCACCCTAGAGTAGTATGTATGGTCAAAATATTCTTCAAACATGAAGGAAAAATAAAGACTTTCCCAAACAAACAAGGGGTATTTCATCAATACCAGATCTGTTCTACAATAAATGCTAAAGGGAGTTCTTCAATCTGAAAGAAAAGAACATTAATGAGCAACAAAAAATTATCTGAAGGCATAAAACTCACTGGTTATAGCACAAAGAAAAATCATAAATTATTATAACACAGTAACTGGGTTATGTAAATGCTTTTATTTTAAGTAGAAAGACTAAAAAAATAAGAACTACAACAACTTTTCAAGATAGAGACAATACAATAAAATATAAATAGTAACAACAAAAAGTCGGAGTGAGGGAACAAAAAGTGTAGAGTTTTTATTAGTTCTATTTTTGTATGTTTGTTATACAATCAGTGTTAAGTTGTCATCAGTTTTAAATAATGGGTTATAAGATAGTATTTGCAAGCCTAATGATAACCTCAGATAAAACAAAATACAGCAGATATACAAAATATAAAAAGCAAGTAATTAAGTCATACCACTGGAGAAAACCACCTTTAGTGAAAGAAAGGCAGGAAAGAAGGAAAAAAGAAAGAGGAGACCACAAAAACAACCAGAGAACAAATAACGAAAGGGGTTAAATGTTTACTTATCAATAATATCATTGAATGCAAATAGACTAAACACTCCAATTAAAAGACATAAAGTAGCTGAATGGATAAAAAACAAAAACAAATAAACAAAAAACAAGACCCAATGATCTGTTAACTACAAGAAACACACTTCACCTATAAATATACATTTTGACTGAAAATAAAGAAATGGGTGATGGGGGGATGGAGACAGCAAACTACATTGCCATGTATGTACCGATGCAGCAATCATGCATGATCTGCACATGTACCCCAGAAACTAAAGTACGATGAAAAAAAAAGAAATGGAAAAATATATTCCATGTCAATGAAACAAAAAAAGAGCAAGAGTAACTATACTTATATTAGAAAAAATGAATTTCAAGACAAAAACTAAGAAAAGACAAAGAAGGTTATATAAAGTAAAAGGGGTCAATTCAACAAGAGGATATAACAATTGTAAATGTATATGCACCCAACCCTGTAGCACCCAGATGTATAAAGCAAATATTAAGTTAAAGAGAGAGATATACCCTAATAAATAATAGCTCCAGACTTTAACACTCCCACTTTCAACATTGGACAGATCCTCTAGATGGAAAATCAACAAAGAAACATTGGACTTAATTTTCACTATAGGACAAATGACCCCAATATCTATTACAGAACATTTTATACAAAGGCTGTAGAATACACATTCTTCACCTCAGCACATGGATCATTCTCAAGAATAGACCATCTGTTAGGTCACAGAACAAGTCTTAAAACATGCAAAAAATCTAAACAATATCAAACATCTTTTCAGACCACAATGGAATAAAACTAAAAATCAGTAACAAGAGGAATTTTGGAAACTATACAAACACATGAAAATTAAATAACATGCTCCTGAATGACCAGTGGTTCAATAAAGAAATTAAGAAGAAAATTAAAGCACTTATTGAAACAAATGATGATAAAAACACGATATATCAAAAACCTATCAGATACAGCAAAAGCAATACTAAGAAGTAAATTTATAGCTGTAAGTGCCTACATCAAAAAAGAAGAAAAACTTCAAGTAAATAACTTAATGATGCATATTAAAGAACTAGAATAGCAGAAGAAAACCAAACCAACCCAAAAATTAATAGAAGAAAAGACATAATAGAGGGTTCTGGGCAAGATGGTTGACTAGATACAGCCAGTAGAACAGCTGCCACCAAAAAATCAGGATAAATCATGTACTTTTAATGAATCTTTAGAGGGAAGGCATTGAGAGTGAAAGAGAGAAGACACAGGAGCTGTGGTGAAAGAGGAGGTATCTGGGAACCCTGCATGAGGCTACTGTGCACCAGGACTTGTTCCTGGCTTCCAAAACTTCAGGGGGAATAGGCAAGTTGTACTGGCAAGGAGCAATCCACTCTTGCTATGGGCCTCTGAAATATGAACAAAACAAGAGCCCTTGATCACCATGAACACTTAAATTGGCAGGGAGAGCTACTTAGAAAAGTGGTAGGGGAAGCACGCCAACTGATGCAAAGCCCAGAAGGTTTGGTGTGGGAGTGTCTGTAGCAGAGAACAGCCAGGGACACCCATCCCTCTAGGCTCAACTTGCTCCCATAGGAGACTTTGGTTCTAGGGGAACTGTTGGACCTCAACTTTTCAGGGTGGTCTTGCCCATCGGATGGGGCTGGTCCAACCTGAACATTCTTCTAATGCCCTTCCAAGTGTGCTGGCCTCTTCCAGGGCCCCAGCCTGGCCTTGCATGCTTGCAGGGCAGTCTTGGGTGCCCTAGGGGCCTGCATCACAGTTCCTGTGCTGGTGGACTGTGCCTAACCAGTGGAGAGATCCTGTAGGGTGGTCCCCACAGCCACGTACCAGCCTGGCTACTCCTAACATCCACTGCAGCTTTCCTCAGACCATGGCCAGCCTTCACATTGCTTTGCTGATGTATGTGTGCATGGGTGGATTTTGCTTTCTTTCTTCAATCAGTGCATGTGTGTATGTGCACCCTGCCTTGCCATTGTTGCAGTGGAAGTGCACTCTGCTCCTCACACCATACTGCCATTGCAGTTGGAGCCTTGGCAGGCACGGAGGCAATCAGCCCTGCAACCACCAGCACCCTGACCTTGCACCAACGTTGACATGGAAGTAAAACTAGAGAACAGACTTTCTCCTGCTTTGAGCAAGCACCCCTGTCTGCATCTCACAGACAGTGCAGATAGATCTGTGTCCACCAGAACACTGCCCTTGTACTAACACCACCACCAGTGTGACTGCAAACAGAGTTGCCAATAGGGGATCCCAGTCCCCTGAGCTGTGCTGTTTCCATCACTGTTGTGATGCCCACATGGAAGGAGGCACCCTGATACCCACTAGGACCCTGCCACAGCTAAGACGTGTGCATACCACATGCTGCTGCTGAAAGTTTTTCTCTAAGACTTGGAATAAGACTAGGACACCCACTGATATTCACCACTGCTGAATTCACCAGTGATATTCAGTATAGAACTGGAAGTCCCAGCTAGAGCAATCACACAAGACAAAGAAAGGTTATCCAAATTAGAAAAGAAGAAGTCGAATTATCCTTGTTTGCAGATGATGTGATCTTATATTTGAAAAAATCTAAGGCTTCAAAAATAAACTATTAGAACTGATAAGCAATTTCAGTAAAGTTGTGAGATACAAAATCAACATACATATATTAGTATTTCTATATACCAACAGTGAACAATCTGAAAGAGAAATAAAAAACTAATTCAATTTACAATTTCCATAAATAAAATAAAATGCCAAGGAATTAACAAAAGTAGTGAAAGATTCCTATGATGAAAAGTATGAAACTCTGATGAAAGAAATTGAAGAGGACACACACACAAAATTATAGTTCATGTTCATGGATTGGAAGAATTAATATTGTTAAAATATCTGTACTGCATGAAGCAATGTACAGATACAATGCAATACCTATCGAAATGCCAAAGGCATTCTTCACAGAAATAGAAAAAAACAATTCTATGGATTATATGGAACTACCAAAGACTCAGAATAGTCAAAGCTACCCTGAGCAAAAAGAACAAACCTAGAGGAATCACATCACCTGACTTCAAATTATGCTATAGAGCTATAGTAACCAAAATAGCATGGCACTGGCATAAAAATAGGCACATAGACCAGTGGAACAGGATAGAGAAACCATAACTAAATGCAAATACCTGCAGTGAACTAATGTGTGACAAAGGTGCCAAGAAGATAGATACATTAGAGAAATGACAGTCTCTTCAATAAATGGTACTGGGAAAACTGGATATCCATATACAGAAGAATGAAACTTAACCCCTATCTCTTACCATATACAAAAATCAAGTAAAAAATGGATTAAAGACTTAAATCTAAGACCCCAAACTATAAAATTTCTATAAGAAAATATTGGAGAGACTCTCTAGAATATTGGTCTGGGCAAAGATTTTTTGGGGTAATACTCCACAAACACAGTCAACCAAAGCAAAAATGGACAAATAAGATTACATCAAGTTTAAAAGCTTCTTCGTAGTAAAGGAAACAAAAAAGTGAAGAGACAGCTCACAAAATGGGAGAAAATATTTGCAAATTGCCTATATGATGAGGGGTTAATAACAAGATTATATAAGTACCTAAAACAATTTCATAGAAAAAAATCTAATAACCTGATTGAAAAATGGGCAGAACATCTGAATAGATATTTGTTAAAAGAATATATACAAATAGCAAACAGGCATATGAAAGAATGCTCAACATCTTTGGTCATCAGCAAAATGCACAGTAAAACTACAGTCTACAGTGACATATTATCTCACTCCAGTTAAAGTGGTTTGTATTCAAAAGACAGACAACAACAAATTCCGGAGAGGATGTGAACAGGGAACTTTCCTATACTGTTGTTGGAGATGTAAATTAGTACAACCACTATGGGGAACAGTGAGGAGGTTCCTCAAAAACTAAAAATAAAGATACTATATGTGTTGCCACACTGTTCACAATATCCAAAATTTGGAAGCAATCTAAATGCCCATTAACAGATGACTAAATAAAAAAATGTGCGACATATATGCAATGGAGTATTAGGCAGCCATTAAAGACAATGATATCCTGTCATTTGCAATAACATGGACGGAACTGGAGGTGATTTTGTTAAGTGACATACCTCAGGCACAAATACAAAGCTCACATGATCTCACTTATTTGTGAGTAGTAAAAATCAAAACAGTTGAACTCATGGAGAAAGAGTAGAAGGAAGGCTACCAGAGGGCGAGGAGGGTAGTGAGGGAAGGGGTAGGGGGAGTGGCAATGGCTAATGAGCACAAAAATATATATAGCTAGAACTCATAAGACCTAATATTTGATAGCATAACATGGTCACTATAGTCAATAGTATAATTATACATTTTAAAATAACTTAGAAAGAGGAATTAGATTGTAATGCAAAAACTGGGGGACGAATACCCTATTCTTCATGATGTGATTACTACTTACTGGGTACCTATATCAAAGTTATCTCATATACCCATAAATATATATCTCTACTATGTACCTTCAAGAATAAAATAATTATGAGTTTATGGATCAAAAAAGAGAGACCTAAAACAGTTCTTTTAGGTCATTCAATTTGTTGGTGTATAATTGCTCATAGTAGTCTCTTTTGTTTTTTCATTGCTATGGTATCAATTTTAATGTCTTATCTTTCATTTATAATTTTATTTATTTTCTAGGTTAGTCTAGCTAGATGTTTACTTTTGTTCATCTTTTAAAAAACCCAAATCTTAGTTTTGTTGATTTTCTTCTCTTGTTTTTCTTTTCTCTATTACATTTATTTCTGCTTAAAAATCATTCTCCTCTTCCGTCTAATTCCTTGGGGTGTAAAAATAAGCTATTTTACGGTTTCCTTTTTTTCTTAATGTTGGCCTTTATAGCTACAAACTTTCCTTTTAGAATTGCTTTAGCTGCAACTCATAAGTTTTGTCATGTTGAATTTCAATTTTCATTTGTCTTAAGATATTCTTTGATATCCATTTAGCTTCCTTCTTTGACATGTTAGTTGTTAAGAATTGTTTTGGTTAATTTTCATGTATTTGTAAATTTTTCAATTTTCCTTTTGTTATTGAATTTTAGTTTCATACAATTGTGGCCAGAAAAGGTACTTGTTATGATTTCAATCTTCTTGAATTTGTTAAGGCTTGTTTTGTTGCTTAACATATAATTTTCTTTTATTTTTTAAATGTATAAATAATAGAAATTTATTTCACACATTTCTGGAGGCTGGGTAGTTTAAGAGCAAGGTGCCAGCAGATTTGATGTCTGTGAAGGCTCACTCACTGCTTCCAAGATGGCATTTTATTGTTGTGTTCTTCAGAGGAGATGAGTGCTGTGTCCTTACATGGCAGAAGGGATAGAGGGGAGAAAAATGTTCCATCAGGTGCTTTTATAGGGCACTAATCCCATCCATGAGGATGGAACTCTCACTAAATTGTAATTTATACTGGAGAATGTTTGATGTGTGCTTGAGAAGAATGCATATTCTGTGCTGTTGAATGGTTGGATGGAATGTATTTTAGGTCCATTTTGTCTGCAATATTGCCAAGATCCATTGTTTTCTTATTAATGTTGTGTCTTCATGATCTATTCTTTTGTCAAGGGTAAAATATTAAACTCTCCCTTGAGAAAGGTGATCTGAAATTTGAACTTATGTTTAAAAGGGAAGCAGAGCATGTAAGTTTAGAAAATAAACATTCAGATTTTAAAATCCCCAAAGAATTTAACTTTGTCAAACCCAAAGACGTTCATACCAAGAAACATTATAATCAAACTGTTGAAAATCAAAGACAAAGGGAATTTTGAAAGCAGCAAGACACAAGTGACTTACTATGTAAAAGATAAACCTCATGAGACTATCTGAATTTTTTTGAGCAGAAATCTTGTTTTCCAGAAGGAGAATAGATTGCTATATTTAAAGTGTTAAAAATAAAATAAGTAAAATAAAGACTAAGAGAAAAAATGCTGCCAACCAAGCATACTGTATCTGACAAAATCATCTTTCAAAAATTAAAAAGAGGTGATGTTAGCAAAATGACTAAAAAGAAGGTCCCCAGCTTTAATCATATTCACAGAAAGACAAACTAGCAGCTATCTACAGACAAAAATGCATTTGTAAAAACCACATAACTTCAGGGACCACAAGAAATGAGTAAAGCCACATTAGAAAGACAATAAGAATGTTTCACTTTGACCATGTCTCTCCTTTCCAAGGCTAACACAGCATCACATCAAGGTTGTCCTGTGCCTACTGTTTCTCCAGTGTGCAAAGCTCATAATTTTCAATGAATGCTTGAGAATGAAGTACTCAGACAATTCCAGCTGACTGGGGCTGGGGGTAGCTCTTCTGAGAGAGTTTGTCCCAGCATCCATCCACCAAGTATTTATTGAAAGAGCTTGTATAAACTACAAGCATTCACTAGATGGCTATTTGAGGTGGGTTGCTGAGGCACCTGTGATCTTGTACACACTCAAACTGCATTCTCAGGAGGCTGTTTTCAGTGTTCCTTATCATACCACACACTTCACTCCCTGTCCTGTTCTCAGAGTTGAGGAGTTTTATTTTCGTGCACAAATAACATACACACAGTGCCTCAGTATTTTTCCATGCCTCAACCTCAAATACCTTGTACATAAGCTTGAATATGTTGCCATGCACTGCCCCCACCCACCACATTTTCCCCTTCTTTAATTCTTACAGCATGCTGGTTATTCAATGCAAGGTAAGCTTCTAGTGTTCTTCCCTGGTTGTAGATGCATCTGGTGGCAGTAGAGAGCCATCTGCAGATGCCTAGCAAACAGATACAAAAAACAGTAAGTATAGTGGCTATCACCCAAATGTGTATGTTTAACCCAGACAACCAAGTGTTCAGGTTTAAGCATTGAAAACCTTCTTGTAATTGCTGAAGGGTACTTGTTTGTAATTGCTGTGATTATTCTTCAAGTTGTTTCTTTAATTCACACTCCAGAGTGGAAATTTGAGAAGACAAATGGCTGCAATAAGCCCCTTGCAGATGTGCTTTTCTAAATAACTGCAAGGTGGAATCTCCTTCCTAATTCCAGGTTAAATTTACAGGCAGCCACAATTCTGCTCTCTGTTTTAAAATCATGACATAGGTTGTATTTAACTGTGTAATGTTTTGATGAGAAAATCATGTAGCATGCTAGCTACTGGAAGAGACTTTAATACTATAAAAGGATTGATTCTGCTCTATGTTAGGAACACCTTGCCCAAACAGAAGTACACAAGGGTGCATAATACAAATCAGGACTGTATCAGTAACATTATTGTGCAAAGAGAGAGTATAGTTACCACTACTAGTAATGTACTCTTCATGTGAAAGAACCTGTTCACAAAAAGAAAGACTCTCCAAATTTGGGTATAAGCAGGACTTAAAGCTTGTTTCTCTTTTAGTTGTAATATTGGTCCTGAAAGCCCATCCTCTGACCAGGTGATAGAACTATTGGAGTGAGTCCCAAATCCAATAGTCTGATTTGCAGACATAAGATAACCATGGGGACCCCAATCACATAGGGTGCCACTATTAAACAGAGGCCCTTGGCATGGTGCAGGCTGTCTGCACAGAGACCAACGGATGGCCTCAAACTTATATTGCCAGTTCCTACTCGGACAGCATATAGGAAGATCAGGCACTTGTGTAGCTTCTTTGGAGACCTCAGTAAGATGAGAAGTAACAGCAGATTTAAAGGTCAAATTTGTGGGCTTAGCATCCATTTTGGGCTGATAGTAAAGATACTCCTGAGGAATGAGAGTAATACATTTATCATGTGCTATTGTGGAAAAACAAAGAGGGGGATTACTATAAAGTCAAGAGTCATTAAGTTTAATCCATCTCAAATTTTCAGTTAAGGTATAAGACAAGGGGATCTATTGACCTCCTGTCCAAGAAGTATCATTAGGTGACAAAGGCAGGTCAGCATCCCACCATGTATTAACATTAAAAACAGGGGGATTCAGAACATGACTCCAATAAACATGTTCTTGAGCTGATCCTACTTGGCAAAGGACAAGAATTACCAGCCACCTTAACATCCATGTCTGTCTTAGCTTCCCAGGCGTTTCCCCCATTACTGCCAGATACATAAGAAACTGATTCTCTGCAGCTGCAGGAGTTCCCATGGTGGCAAGCCAAATAGATGTCTGTTGATCCAATCTCTTTAGCTGTCCTCAAGTAATGTCAGGCATCTTCTGAGTCATCATCATCATTGCTGGTTGATTCTCCAACGACAGATCCTGTTCTCGAGGGAAAGCCCCATATTCCCCCTTTTTTGTTTATTAAGATGTACTTTAAGAGTTTGATGAGCTCATTTAATGATGGCCTAACCAGTTGAGTTATAGGGGATACCAGTTTTATGTTGTATGTGCCAAAGTTGCAATGCATATGCAAATTGAGCGCTAAGATAGTGAGGTCCATCATCAGTTTTTATAGTTTGTGGAAGGCCTAAAGTAATAAGAGAGTCAAACAAATGGGCAATTGTATCTTTAGTTTGTTCTCCTATCTGGGGGATAGTATGTATCAAACCTGTATAAGTGTCCATGGTAATGTGGAGAAATGTAAAACGTCCAAAGCGTGGATACTGAGTAACATCAGTTAGTAAGATAGCATTATGGACCAGACCTTGCGGGTTGGCACCAAGTCCTAAGGAAAATGGAGAGAGAAAATGCCCTTGGCAATCAGGACAAGCTTTAATAATCATGACAGCTTGAGCAAGTGTCAAATGAAATTGTTGTTTAAGACTGCAAGCATTCTGATGGAAAAAATGCATGATCAGCTTGAGCCTCCAAAAAAGCAGAAAAGTCACATACCACATGTGTGGTCCTACCAGAGCATTAGCCCAAGTGTTCCCTTCTGACAAGGGACAAGGTAACCTAGAATGAGAGCAAATATGTGTGATGTAAAGACGGTGATGACGGGCACAGAGAAGCTCTTGTGCTGCAAGAAACAAAGCTAGTAGAGATTCATTAGTAATGCCCTTCACATAGGCAAGATCTAAATGAGTAATACTATATACCACATAAGCAGAATCACTAACTATATTTATGTCTTGGTGAGGAAATGTTTGTAAGGCCAATATCAGGGCATGTAACTCTGCCCGTTGCATAGTTTTAAAATACTCCTGGATTTTGTGTTGCCAATTTTGCATGGCATCTTTCCATACGACAGCTGTATTTTCAGTTTTATTCTGATCCATCTGTAAAGACAGTGGTGGTGTGAAGTAAGGGCTTAGAGACAACAATAGATACGAATTTAACAGGCACACTTTGTAAAAAGTTTAGAAGCTTAGAGGCTGGTAGATGGAAGCTGATATTACCAATAAAATCAGCCATTGCTACTTGCCACTCAAGATCACAAGCTAGGAGAGTATAAAATTGTTCCTTGCTTAATGGTGGGAAAAGAGTAGCAGGGTCATATCCTAACAATTGGACACAACATCAGCGTCCCTTTATGAGAAGAGAAGCTATTAAATTTGTGGTCCCTTGTATGTGTTTAGAGGGATTATGAGACAGGTACACAGCACGTAAAATACAAAAATGGCAAAAGATAAAGCCTACCTGCTAAAGTAAGGCATGGAAGGGATGGATAGTTTAAGTGATTTTTACCATATGTTCGCCCTTGAAAGTTATTAGAATATGACTGCAAGTCTCCAGGGTAATAAACCTGCATTGAGTTATCTTGAGTGTGTAAAAAAAAAAAAAAGAAAAGAAAAGAAAAAAAAACAAACCAAAAAACTTTAAAAAATGTCCTTAGGTGCTGGCTATTTTCCTGCCTTAGCCTTTAGTGGAATGTCTTAGAAGTGAGCTTGGGAATGCAGGGCTCTTCAAGTTTCTTCCCATCTGTTCCAGGCTCCTTAGGCAGCCTCTCTTTTTAGCAGCCTGCCACCTGTTGCTGTCCTTACTCTGAGAGGAAAGAGGGAAGACTACAAGTGGCGGTAAGAGGCCAGAGAATGACCGGGTGGAAAAGTGTGTGTGTAAGCGCAGAGGCAGGAGGCAAGAGGGTAACAGGCTGGGAGAAGACCACTCCCCTCATCCTGCAGACCACCTACACCTGGCGCAAACCCTGTTAACGTAAGGTACTGAACATATACTGGGCTTTTTACTATTTTTACTATCCCCAAGCATGCTTTATTTTTTTTTTTTCCTAAGTCATTTTTCTGTTCAGGAATTCCATCTAGAAGAGCACATTACATTTGACGTCATGTCTCCTGAGGCTTCTTTTAGCTATGATAGTGTCTAGGGCTTTTTGTGTTTTTGATAAACTTTACAGTTTTGAGAAGTACTGGTGTGGTATTTTGTAGAATGTTCCTCAGATGTGATTTGTCTGTTTTTTTTCTTATGATTAGATTGTGGTTATAAATTTTAGGAGGAAAACCATACAGATAAAGTGTAATTACATTACATTGTATCAGGAGTAAATACCATCATCATCATGACTTATTACTGTTGATGTTGATCTTGATTGTCTGTATGATTCAGGGACTCATGGATATTTATTTTATACTGTGGGTTATAATATAATATTACATATTTTTCTTTTAAAAAAAAAAACTCACATTAATTCATCTTTGGCTGTGGGGAGTTCTTTCAATTGGCTTCTGTGCTCTTGTAACATAGCCCATCAATATCTCTCTCTTTCTCTCCCTCTGTCTTTCACATTTTTTAAAGCACTTAATTTTTCAATACGACAAGATGCTCCAGGATCATTTTGTGTATTTCAAGACACAGTGCTAGAATCAGACATTTTCCCAAAGATCCCTGATTCTCTTTATTGAAGAATGGTATTAGAAACCAAGATATGGGAGCTAGCTATGCTCATTGCTGCAAGGATGTTGTTTCTTTTAGGCCATCTAAAGTGACAGAGCAAAGAAATATATGTGTACAGTAATCCATGTATATACACATATTTATTAATATTTCTACATGTAACCATCTGTATCTATATTGAACTCAATATGAATTAATAGTGATGCCTCTAAAGCCAATATATTATCACATGGATTATTCTAAGTTCCACCATTTGTTTATTTGTAAATTCCCAATCCAATAATGAGACACCTGATTTCTACCATTCACAACCCTTTTATTTATATGTCAATTACAGTATACATGTACAACAGTATTCAGAATTGTTAACCCATCCTTATGGGAAACAACTTTATCAAGTAGAGCATAGTGCTTATGTACAGTTCTCTTTGCATTTGGGCTTACAGACTACTCACTTTCAGTGTTATTTGGATGAGTATCTTTTCCACCCATCCGCTTCAGTGAGGTTGCTTAACATGTTATTAATATAATTAGATTTTTTTGTCACAATTTACGTTCCTTCCTGGGATTGTCTGACCACCTAAATTTTTTTTAAATTGTATACATTAAAGTTTAATCTTTGAGTAGTAAAGTTCAATGGGTTTTGACAAATGTGTAATGTCATATATCCACCATTACAGTTTATAAATGTACCACCATTTGTTTATTCATCTATTGAAGAACATCCTTGCAGCTCCAGTTTTGGGCAATTATGAATAAAGCTAATATAAACATTCATGTGTAGGTTTTTACATAGACATAAGCTTTAAAATCAGTTAGTATTAATATCTAGGACTACACTTGTTGGATCCTATGATAAGATTGTGTTAAATTTGCAAGAAACTGCAACCAACTTTCAAAGTGATTAGCACCATTTTGCATTCTCACTTGCAATGAACGAGATTTCCTGTTGCTCTACATCTTTATCAGCATGTGATGTTTTCAGTTTTTTGGATTTTAACCATTCTAATAGGGATGTCGTAGTATTGCACCTGTTTTAATTCTCAATTTCTTGATGATGTGAGAATTTTTTTATACGCTTCCTCATTATCTTATATCTTCTTTGATAAGCTGTCATTCACATCTCTTGCCTATTTTAACATTGGGTATCTTTTTCTTATTTTTGAGATTTTGTATTTAGATAAAAGTTCATTATCAGATGCATTTTAAAAATATTTGACTGTCGGCCGGGCGCGGTGGCTCAAGCCTGTAATCCCAGCACTGTGGGAGGCCGAGGCAGGTGGATCACGAGGTCAAGAGATCGAGACCATCCTGGTCAACATGGTGAAACCCCGTCTCTACTAAAAATACAAAAAATTAGCTGGGCATGGTGGCACGTGCCTGTAATCCCAGCGACTCAGGAGGCTGGGGCAGGAGAATTGCCTGAACCCGGGAGGCGGAGGTTGCGGTGAGCCGAGATCGCGCCATTGCACTCCAGCCTGGGTAACAAGAGCGAAACTCTGTCTCAAAAAAATATATATATATATATTTGACTGTAAGAAATTCACTTTATTCTTTTACTTTATTATTCTAAAATTGTGGATAATATGCTTCTTTAATTTTTTTTTTTAATTATATTTTAAGTTCTGGGGTACATGTGCAGATTGTGCGGGATTGTTGCATAAGTATACACCTCCCATGGTGGTTTACTGCATCCATCCCCCTGTCATCTACATTAGGTATTTCTCCTAGTGTTTTCCCTCCCCAATCACAGCACCCCCTGCTATCCCTCCCCTAGCTCTCCCATCCCCCAACAGGCCCCAATGTTTGATGTTCCCCTCCCTGTGTCCACGTGTTCTCATTGTTCAACACCCACTTATGAGTGAGAACATGTGGTGTTTAGTTTTCTGTTCTTATGTCAGTTTGCTAAGAGTAATGATTTCCAGCTTCATCCATGTCCCTGCAAAGGAAATAAACTCATCACTTTTTATGGCTGCATAGTATTCCATGGTGTATATGTGTCACATTTTCTTTATCCAGTCTATCATTGATGGACATTTGGGTTGGTTCCAGGTCTTTGCTATCATAAACAGTGCCACAATGAACATATGTGTGCATGTGTCTTTATAATAGAATGATTTATAATCCTTTGGTTATATACTCAGTAATGGCATTGCTGGGTCAAATGGTATTTCTCTTTCTAGATCCTTGAGGAATTGCCACACTGTCTTCCACAACAGTTAAACTAATTTACACTCCCACCAACAGTCTAAAAGTGTTTCTATTTCTCTACATCCTCTCCAGCATCTGTTGTCTCCAGATTTTTTAATGATCACCATTCTAACTGGCATGAGATGGTATCTCATTGTGACTTTGATTTGCATTTCTCTAATGGCCAGTGATGATGAACTTTTTTTCATCTGTTTGTTGGCTGCATAAGTATCTTCTTTTGAAAAATATCTGTTCATATCCTTCACCCAGTTTTTGATGTTTTTTTTTTTTTTTCCTTGTAAATTGTTTAAGTTCTTTGTAGATTCTGGATATTAGCCCTTTGTCAGATGGGTAGATTGCAAAAATTCTTTCCTATTCTGTTGGTTGGCAGTTCACTCTAATGATTGTTTCTTTTGTTGTGCAGAAACTCTTAAGTTTAATTAGATCCCATTTGTGTATTTTGGCTTTTGTTGCCATTGCTTTTGGTGTTTATGAAGTCCTTCCTTTTGCCTATGTCCTGAATGGTATTGTGTAGGTTTTCTACACAATGGTATTCTTCTAGGGTTTCTATGGTGTTAGGTTTTATGTTTAAATCTTTAATCCATCTGGAGTTAATTTTGTATAAGGTGTAAGGAAGAAGTCCAGTTTCTGCTTTCTGCACATGGCTAGCCAGTTTTCCCAACACCATTTATTAAACAGGGAATCCTTTCCCCATTGCTTGTTTTTGTCAGGTTTGTCGAAGATCAGATAGCTGTAGATGTGTGGCATTATTTTTGAGGCCTCTGTTCTGTTCCATTTGTGTATATCTTTGTTTTGGTACCAGTACCATGCTATTTTGATTACTGTAGCCTTGTAGTATCGTTTGAAGTCACAGAGCATAATGCCTCCAGCTTTTAAAATTTTTTTCTTTAAATTATTGGATAAAAATAAAGACCTATTGGTGTGCTGTATTCAGGAGACCCATCCCACATGCAAAGACACTCATAGGCTCAAAATAAAAGGATGGAGGAAGATTTAAGCAGGGGTTGCAATCCTAGTCTCTGATAAAACAGATTTTAAACCAACAAAGATCAAAAGAGACAAAGAAGGGCATTACATAATGGTAAAGGGATCAATATAACAAGAAGAGTTAACTATCCTAAATATATATGCACCCAATACAGGAGCACTCAGATACATAAAACAAGTTCTGAATGACCTACAAAGAGACTTAGACTCCCACACTTTATTTTTTATTTTATTTTATTTGGAGACACAATCTTGTTCTGTCCACCCAGGCTGCAGTGCAGTGGTGCAATGGTAACTCACCAAAGCCTCAAATTCATAGGCTCCACTAATCCTCCTGCTTTGGCCTTCCAAAGCCCTGGAATTACAGGCATAAGTCACTGGGCCCAGACTAGGAAACTCACTTGAAATTAAAAAAAAAAAAAGACATAATTAAGCTGAGTAATAGGGTGAAGAAAGATATACCAGGCAAACAACTAATCAAAGGAAAGCTCAAATGGCTATACTAATATTATCAGATAAGGTTGATTTCAGAACAAAGAATATTATCTAGAATAAACAAAGTCCTTACATAATTGTAAAAAAAAAACCATTTATCTAGGGTACACAAGAATTTTAAACATTTTTGTACCTAATTATAAAATTTTAAAATATATGAAGCGAGTACTGATAGAACTAAGTGGAGAAGTTGACAAAAGTACATATTTATTTGAAGATTATATAAACCTTCTCTCCATAATTGAATAAATAGCAAAAAAAGCAAGAGAAAAGTTTATCAATCCTGCGGATTAATCTAACCTGGTTGGCATTTATAGGATACTCCACCTAACAACAGTAGCAACCATGGAGATAAGCTCCAGCTGTGCATGTAGATCATGATCTTTTTACTAGCAGCCACTTCTGAAAAACTCCATCTTTTTCATATTCCCTGGCAATGGCAGGCCACTTCTATAGAATAGCTCTGGTCCATCACACATTTTTTCAACATTGGGAAACTACTACAAAGCATCTTCAGTTTTCCTGTATCCTTGGCAGCACTATACCACTTTTGCAAATCAGTAGTGGCCAATGTCCTCTGCCAAGTTTGTTTGCCTCTGGCAGAGTGCATGTATCTGCCATAGCCATGCCCTCATTAATAAGGCCTGAATCTCAGCCTCAGAGGTGGGCGCTCTCTTACTCCTTAGCTCATTTATTTTCCATTATTCCTTAGCCTAGGGATAAAAACAGCTCTTTGCAACTACTACTTCCAAACCCCATAGAGTTCACTAAGCAATAAATTACTTTGTGTGTTTCTAGGCAACAGAAGTTTTATGTTAAAACTTTCCTGTTTGAACACGTTGGGTGATTTCTGCCTTCAGATTGGACCCTGACTGATACACCCTAACATGTTGGGGATGGAATGTATTTACTTAAAATACTGTGAGCAGCAGTCTCTCTTGCAGAAAAGGGGCAGCAAATGGGATGTTGGGTGGCTCAGGAGGAAACTTTTAAAAGAGGCTTTATTTGGTTTTCAAGTGCCAGTTAACCTTTCCCCTATTTTTTGTTCTGTGTGTCTGGAAAGAGAATATAATGGCTTGAGCTCTAGAAGTTATCAGATGATCCCATGAGATGACCTTGAGAGTGAAAAGCAAATGCTTCCAGGATAGCAAAATAGAAAGACTGAAAGGTCTTCATCCCTGATGTTAAATAGAATTCCCATATTGTACCTGAATTGTGTATCTCTCAACATGCTGTCATGAGGAAAAAAATGTTCTGTTTTAAATAAATACTTGTATTAAGTGAATATGCTATAGGAGAGTCTTAGGTTGTTTCTAAATCCTTATCATTATAAAAATTCTAAATCCTTATCATTATAAATACTGTAGTTGACATCCCCAAAATAATTTTTTGTTCTCAAACCTGATTTATATTCTAAACCTATTTGGGGACATACAGAATAAAAATGTTAAAGTTTTGATGTATATTCTACTTGAATTATTTATTTATATTTTTTGTCATCCAACTTTATTTTTCCATTCTGATGTCCATTTTTCTTACTGATTTGCAAATGTTCTTACCTATTGTATGCATTAACTTTTGCTGTATAACAAATTTCTGCAATCATAGAAGCTTAGAACAGCATTCATTTATGATTTTAGAGTTTCTTTGGGTTAGGAATCAAGGCACAACTTATGTGGATCCTCTGTTTCAGGATCTCTTATGAGGCTGTACTCAGTGTCAACCAGGATGGGGTCTCACCTGAAGGTTCAACAGAGAAGGATCCATTTCCAAAACCACTTCAGGTGTGGGGAGGGCTCTAGGGTCCTCAGGAGGGTTCCTTGGGGGCCCTGACTGCAGATGGGGCTACCTCACGCCACCCCAGGCAGCCCAGCTCCTGCCCACCTTCCACCTCTGGATCCCAGCAGCCAGCTGGTGGTTCTCCCTCTCCAGAGCCTGCAGCCTGCTCCTGTGGCTGGCTAGGAAGGGGTGAGGAGGGGTAGGCTGCATGTCCATCCAGGGGCCCTACTCCCCCATCCTCTCACACCCACAGAAACCCTCACAGAACTCGGGTTTGGGCAGGTCCAGACTTCAGAGGGGAACGGATCTCCTCCTGGGCCCGGGCATGCCCTCCCTGGCTGGGCATGTGGACTAGGGACCCGGGGGGCTCACTGGGCAGCGCCCACCCAGACTCACTGCAGCTCCTTCTGTGCGCATTCTGACCTCTCTGCAGCTGTGTGAGGGTCCTGTGATTACATGAGGGGAGAAACGAGAGCACTGTGTCCCTGAGGTCTCAAGTCGCACCCAAACAAAACCACCCATCCGGGAAGGTAGCAGGAAGCAAACTGGGGGCATCTGGGTTGAACTGTATCCCCTGCAACAACAACACAAGATATATTGAAGTGCTCAGTACCTCGTGATGAGACAGGATCATTACAGAGGTAATCAGGCTAAAATGAAGAAACAAGGCTGGGCTTTAGTCCAAGGTGACTGGAGTTCTATACACAGGGGAAATGTGGGCACAGGCAGACACACAGCGAGTAGCCATGCGGACACCCTGGGAGGAGTGTCAAAGACTGCTGGCAAAGCACCAGAAGCAGGGGGCGAGGCCTAGAACAGACCCTCCTTCACAGCCCTCAGAAGGAACAAACCCTGCTGACTCCCTGACCCGAACTGCAGCCTCCAGAACCAGGAGACAGTGAATACCTGCCGCTGAAGCTACCCCGTCTTCAGCACTTTGTCACCACAGCCCCAGGAATCTCACACAGAGGGTAAGTGGAATCCAGCCCCTTTGGCAGCACTCTGGCCCCAAAAGGACCCTGACTTCGAGGGGAACTTTCTCCTCCAAGTGGCCACACCTGCAGCAGCAGGACGTGTGCAATCATAGTAGCGAACGTGTGTCCAAACACCATGTGTTTTCACGTGCTTGTCTATGTAACCCTCTTAAGGATAACCATTATTTTCACTTTTGCAGGTAAGGCCCAGAGAGGCAGAGTAACTGGCCAAGGTCACACAGCTAGTATATCTTGAAGCCAAGATTGAAACCCACAATCTTATCCACTAACCTGGGGACAGTGCAGACTAGTGAATCCTGGGATTGGAGGCAGACTGAGATAGAGACCCAGAGAGGGTTGGGTGGAGGAGCTTGAGGCTGGGGATGGGACTGGAGGGGGAGCATGCCAGAGCCCCTAGGAGCACTGGGTGTTGAGCTCTTGAACCCCTGGTCAGTCTGACGTTGATGCAATGTGGCTTCGTCCAGATCCTATCCAGCTGCTGCCCCACCTCCGAGAGCCTTGCCCTGCTGGAAGAGCACTGTTCGTTTGGTCCATTGGCGACTCTGCGCAGGAACCCTGCCCATGACCCAGGGTCTGCACTGTAGGCCATCCTCGCTGGACAGGCACAGGGCCCCCACCTGCCCATAGAAGGTGAGTCCTGGGTTGGCCTTCTAGGGGTCTAGGGAGGGAGGAGAAACGGCCTGAAAGTCTCCGAGGGGCTGGAAGGCCCTGCACGTGGGCCCCAAATTGGCACAGGCTTATGTGTCACGTGCAGTCTACGTGCATATGGCTCCCCTGGCACCACTTCCTGCCATGAGACGAATCTGCCAAGGGCCCAGCCCTCTGTCACTCCACTACCTTCTCACTGACGTTGTCCACTGCAGGTCCTCAGACTTGACCAGAGGCTGCAGCCCATCCAGGCCCTGGGGATATATCCTCTCCTGCTCCCGGTCTGGTTTGAGACATAGAAAAAAAAAAAAAAGGGAAAAAAAAGAAAACGCTGAGATTTTCTTCTGTACAAATATACAGTGGCAGACTACACTGCAAACATAAGGAACCGCCCCCCTCTGAGCACAGCTCTGTGCCCATCTGAGATACACTGAATTGGACCAACTCGGCCTTGAATGAGGCCCAAGGCCAGCTAAGCTTTCTCTCCGTTTCCTTCCATCCAGATCAGCAGATCAGCTTCAGTCGGAGGCCTTCTGGCAGAGGTGGATCCCACCTGGGGTCCTTACAACTCTACCTCTGTGTGTGCATATCTGGGAGTGCATGCACATGTCTGATGTGTACCTTGGGGGGGGGTGTGCATGTGTGTCTGTGTGCCTGTCTGCCCATGCACACATACACTTGCCCAGAAGACTAAGGGATGTTGTCCAGGAGAAGGCAGCCACCAAGCTGGAGTTGAAGTCAGGTGGACGGGAGCTGGGACGTCTAAGCCCTGGATCTGGCCCATGTCCCGCATCCATAGTAACCCCTCAGCCACTCTGCCTCTCACCTGATCAGGGACTGTTTACAACACTCCTCCTCCATCTCTGATGTATGCACGTGCAGTTTCCTCTTGCTGAAATGCCCTTCATTCCCTCCGTCCTCCTGGAAAATGCCTGTCTATCCTTGTGTGAGGGTTCAGAGGCTCAGAAAAGCCTTCTCTGGGAAGGACTTTCCTATCTGCCACCCCTAACCAGCTCCCATAGTGCCTCTTCCCTCATCTGGCACATTAAGTTATTATTGCTTGCAAAATAGGCACAGTGGCTCATGCCTGTAGTCTCAGCACTTTGGGAGGCCCAGGCAGGAGAACTGCTTGAGGCCAGGAGTTCAAGACCAGCCTGGGCAATGTCATGAGACTCCATGTCTACAAACATAAAAAATAAAAAACTTAGGCATGTTGAAGTCTGCCTGCAGTCCCAGCTACCTGAGGCAGGAGGATCGCTTGAGCCCAGGAGTTTGAGGCCACAGTGAGCTATGGTTGCACCACTGCACTCTAGCCTGGGTGACAGAGTGAGACCCTGACCCAATTAATCAATCAATCATAAATCAATAATCAATAATAAATTATTAATAATTAAATCAATAATAAATAAATGCTTACTCAATGACTGTGTGCCTCCAAACCATAAGCTGTTAAGGACAAGGAGTGATCTGATTTGCCGTTGCTTCTGCACACAGAAGATGGCCAGGCATGTAGTAGATGCTCAGTAACTGCGTGCTGAACACATGGATGGAGAATGATGAGCCACGATGAGGAAAAGGCAGAAAACGGAAGGACGCATAGGATCAAGATGGGGCATCCTGAGGAGGGGTAAGAGACTAGCTGGTTACCCCTAGTCCCTAGCATGGGAAACACTGGGCAGTGGAGAAGACAATGGGGAGAAGGGGATTCTGGGAAATGGAGAAGGAGGGAGCCAGGGAGTGCCCACCTGGGGAGGCCAGGTCCCACTCTGCCTCTGGAGTCTCTGCAGTTCCTCCTCTTGAAATTTCAGGGCAACTGCCACCTGGTGCCAGGGTGCCTTCCAGTGCTGCGCCATCTCCTCACGAAGCCTGGGATGTGAGTCCTGTGCCTCTAGCTCTTTCCTGAGGGGCACTGGTGCCTCCTGCACCTGGAGTGGACTGGAAGAAATGGGGTACAGGTACAGCGTGGACCCCAGATCACCCCCACCCTACTCCCTTTTAATCATTCCTTTCTCATTATGTCCTGTGGACTAGGGGGGTGGGGCAGAGATGCCTCTTTCATGGCTCCCTGCACACAGAACCCCTTTGTACTGGGCACTTCTCCCAAATACCCTGACTTGCACCCAGCAGCTAAGGTCGTCTCACCCCCACCTCCCACCTGCCCCTGGGCCAGCAGGAAGGGCTTGGCCATGTGTAGGTAAGACAGGACTTCTTGAAGCTGAAAGATTTCCCTCCTCATAAAAGAGCCAGAATGTGACCAGCAGGAGCACTGATAGCTGGGGAAGGGAGACTGGCTCTGGTCACATGATTCTGGGTTTAGGGCTCTAGGCCATTCTCCATCAGCCAGTTGGTGACAGAGGCTGGCCTACTGCCTGCTGAGAGGGCCATCTCACCCACTGTGAAAGCAGAGCACCCACCGCAGGCTTGGACACTCTGAGGATGGGCCCGAGCAGTCACCCAGCAGGCCTCTTGGCCTAGGCCACACCCAGTGCCGCTGGCAGCACTGCCTTCTCCCCGCGTAGCCAGGTGCGCTCTGCCTCCGGGGCCTGCACACGGCCCCCCAGCACCGTGTGCTCTCCCTGCAGATGCTGCAGCTGCTCCAAGCAGGTCCCTGGTTGCTGGCGGCTCCGGCTCAGCTCTTCTGAGAGTCTTTTGTTCACCTGGGAAGATCCCCACCCCACCGAGTTGTGGCTCAACCTCCACCAGGGCTGTGGGGTTCCAGCTGTCCTTCAGGCCTTTACCCATGCAGCTCCCTGGTCTCAGAGGCCCTGAACTCCTCTTCCTCTGGGTCTCAACCCTCGTAGGAGGACTCTCTGACCACCACAGCCCACAGAGGCTCCTCAGCACTCCAGGCTCCACTCTGGACCAGTGCCTGGCTGCACGCTGGCAGGGGGGCCAGTTACATGAGGATGAAGATGGTGCTCTCTGGAGTCTCGCTGTGAGGATGCCCTGCTAGAATCTGTCTCTCCTGGTTATTTTCCTTTCCTCTGTTCCCCTAGAGCCCCTTGCCCTACCTTGGAATCCCCTAGGAACGGAGCCCAGGGACCCTTGCCTCTGCCCCCTGGTACAGATGGGCATGGCCTGGATCAGCTGATGCCGATTCCCTTCCCTGTGGGACTGCCCCTGCCAGCTGTCTTGACCAACCTCGGTGAGCATTAGCAACTGCTCCTGCAGATGGACTGTGTCCTGAGCCTGGGCAGGAGTCTGAGCTGCCCACATGGAGACCCTGTCCCGAAGCGCCTGGGCCCTGCCTCCATCCCAGCTCTGCCCTTGGATCTGCAGGCCTGGCACCAGCATCTCCTGTGGATACACTCGGTCCAGAATCCTGGGGTCTCCTTCCAGCCTCCAGACCACACTGAGGTGGCCTTGGCAGACCCTTGATGCCTCAGGGCATGCTGTGACCGGGTCATGTCCCCGACTCAGGGTGCGACTCTGAACAAGCTTTCCTCTGCCCTCGGATCTCAGTCTTCCCATCTCAACCAGGAGGGACATTGCTGAATGATCCCAGGCTATTTCCAAATGTTGGAAGAAGATCCCTCTCTGAGCTGCACTAAGCCCCTGCAGTGCCCTCCTTCCCCAGATAATGCTCCAAGAATGAGGACCAGAGAATAAAGTGTAGGGCAAGGTCAAAGGTACAGCATGGCCAGTGCTCAGGGCCTGCCATGCACCCAAATGGGGGATCCCCAGGCTGGGATCTGGGCCAAGGGACTGTTGTCTCATCTGGCCTGCATGCCGCTGGGCCTTTTCACTTCTGTCTGCAGCAGCGGGATCCTGGGAGTAGAAGGGGGAGTCTGCCTGTTCTCTGCCACCCCACCCCCACCCCACAGCCCAGCCCCACTCACTTGTCTTCTATGTCCTGGTTTGGCCTCCTCCACTCCGCCTGTCCCTGGGTTCTCTCCTCCTCCAGGTGGGCCAGGGAGCACACCACCTGCTGGGGGAGGACTGCAGGCAGCACGGAGTCTCTGCCAGGTGTGCCTAAGCTTCCTGCTTCCCACCAGGCAGGGCAGTGTCTGCAGCCTCTGATAAGGAAGGCAGACTGGCAGCCAGGGGCCCAGCTGACAGCCCAGCATGGACCTGTGCCCTGGCTTGTGGACAAGGGACTGTGCCCGGGGACCCTGAGGGGCTGCCTGCCTGTGATCTGTCACGACAGGCTGCAGCTGGGCACCCTCTGCCTCTAGCTGGACCTGAGACACACTGCCTCTCTACCTCAGCTGCTGACGGCTTCAGGGTGGAGGCCAGCAGGACTGCTGTGGAATGTTAAAGGGTGGGCAGACTTGTCAACTGGATCCCAAGGGTCCCTCAGGCCTGGGAGGGAGCAGTGGCTCCAGGAGGGCCAGCTGTGAGCTGAGACATGGAGTCACTGAAGGCTTGGGTAGCTAGGCCATCACAGGGTGTCCCTTTCCTCACCCGAGGCAGGGATGCTGGTAACCTTCCCAAGAAGCCTCAGCCTGCACAGCCATCTCCCCCTCTCTGGGGGTCACCTGCTTCACTAGGGGAGATTGGGCTTCTGAGGAAGCTCTTCAGTCTATGGAGCTAAAACTAGTCTCTGCCTCCCTCAGACTCTCCCTGGGGGACTTTGCCTCCAGCAGCATCCCTAGCCACCCCCCGCATATGCCTCTCAGGCCACACCTTGGACCCTTCCAGGGACACCATTCAGAGATGGCATCTCTTCAGCACGCAGCCCTGCTGGGCCTCAATTTCCCTTTCTCCTCCAGTTACCGCAGACCCCAGCAAGCCTCCCTGAGAAAATGGCACCAGATGTGGACACCTGTTCTGAGCATTCCGGAGCTTTCAGCCTGCTAAGGGGACCTTGCTAGCTCAGGGGACCTCCTTTCAGCTGCAGAAAGCCCAGGAAAATGGGGTGAGGGAGGACAGGGCCTCACTTTCTGCTTCAGGGCCCGGCCGAGTCCCAGCTTGCTCTCCCTCCTCTGCAGCACCTGGATTTGCTCTGACAGGGACTCCAGCGCTGCCCGCAGATGGCCGCACAGCTCGGCCCGCTGCCACCTGCTCTCTGCCAGCTGCTCCCACTGGTCCTTCTCCGACCGCCTCCAATCCTGCTCGGGGGCCCTGTTGGAGCACCTGCCAGGGAGACAGGAGCCAGGTTCAGCCCAAGCCCCAGGGGGCTGCCGTGCCCACCTTCCCTACACTCACCTCCACCCTTTAGTGGGGCTTGATGGGCAGACACGGTCCCATGGCCAGAGGAAGCAAGAGTGCCAGCGACTGTGGGCAGGGCTGGGCATCAAGTCCATGGCTCTGCCTTCTGCCCCAGCTGCTGCGGGAAGAGGGCCGCGGGGACACTTTTCTCGTGGACAAGGCCTTGCTGCTGGCTGTGTGCTGTGCTCTCTGGACAGCTCCCAAGACTCCACCTCCAGACACCCCCAGTGGGGAGTGCCCCGTGCAGCTCCTCCAGGGTCCTGTCTGCTCCCGGAGATGGAAATGGGGGAGCGCTGCCGAGCCCCTCCTGTCTCTCTCTCCTTCCCTGCTGCACCCTGGCCCCTTGTCCAGGCTGGCTGGAAGCTGGGGGCCTCCTTGAGGACACAGCTTCCTCCGTGGGGACCCCAGCTCCAGGCGTTCTAGCTGTGGCCCACTAAGGGGTGCCTGTGTCGATGAGCCCTCCACCCCTCCTGCCATGGCCCCTGGCCTCAGCCTGCCTGGTCACTGCCTCCCACACCCTGCCTCTGTCCAAGAGGGGCCCAGCTCCCAGGTCCTTGTGATTTTTTTGGACAATTCAAACCCAGGCTCCTAGGAAGGAATGCTGAGCCCTTTGGAAGGACCTCAAGCAGCCTCTTCTGTGATTACTGGCTTTGGCAGGGGATCCCTGCTTTTTTCTCCAAGACGCTCTGATAAAGGCACCTGCAGACCCTTTTCCTCCTCAGATCCGGATGATGGGACCAGGGCAGGCCCCTCCTGTATCCCTTAGCTCCTCTCCTACCTGTAATTCACAACTCGGGGCCCCAAGCTTGGTGGCTGCACCTCCTCAAACCCTGTAAACCTCTCAGACCCAACTGCACCACCCCCTCAGAGGGGCTGGGGCTTCAGCTTGGGGCTGCACTGCACAGGAAGCCGGGGCTTCTCTGCCCCTTCTGCTGAGGCCTTGATGACCCGTCAGTGAGGCCCGGGCTCCCAGCTGCCTTGAGTAGGTAAGAGACCTTGCAGACAGCCCCTCCTCTAAGAGGCCTGGCTTCTCCAACAGACCTGGGGACCCACCTGCCTTTCCACAAGGTTTGCTACCTCCCTTGGGCTGGATCCGGGGTGGCCCTGTTCAGGGTTTGCTTCCACCCCCAGGTTGTCACCTCCTGGCCCCGTGGATGTACCAGGACTCCGGCTTCCAGAGGCCAGGTCTTCCCCAGCCCTGCCTGCTGCCACCCTGGCACCTCTAAGCCTAGCAGGCTGCAAGGGTCCCTAGCTACCAAAGGACTGGTCCCCACCCGATCTGCCCAGTGCTTCCCCAGAGGCCAGTGGGCATCCCTGGCCCCAGCCCTTGGGAGCCCGGCCCCTTCTGGGTGTCGCTAGCTTGGAGCTTTCTTCTAGACCTGTGAATGGATGCTATCCCGTCTGGAGTTAGCTGAGACCTCTCCCCTGGTCTCTAGGGCACTTACGGCCCCAATCCCCTGGCAGCCTGGTTTCCAGCACTCCTGGAACTGGTGGGGAGGTCTCTGCCAGCTCAGCGGGTGCCACTCTGCACACCTGACTAGCTTTCCTTGCAACCCCAGCAGGAAGCCTCATTCCTTGTGGCGCCCGGCCTGGCGGTCTCATGTGGACCCTAAACCTCCAGCTGGCCCAGCCCTGCAGAGGAGGTGCCCAAAGGCATCTGCAGAGGTTCCTCTCATGCTGGTCTCCCCGCAGGGCCCCCTCTGGAGCCTGGTACCATAGATCTCAGCCAGGGGCAAGTACAGCTCAGTCTCCCTTCCTCCTCATCCCCTCATAAGGGGCTCTGTCCACCAAGGCCCGACTGCTGGGGAACCCACACCCACAGTGCCCTTCTTTCTGAATGCTGGCCTTCCACAGCCTGGATGCCTGAGACTGGGCAGAGGGATAACGACCCCAGGACTGTCTTCACAAGCAGAGAGGCTACTTGCCACCAGGCCCTGACTCCTCGGGCTAAGCTCAGCAGCAGGCATGTCACCAAGGCCCCCTGGGCAGAAAGGGGTCAGCCCTGAGGACCCAGCATTCCCCACACCTGCATGTCCCTGCTGGGCATCCACCCTGGGGACCCAGCTTTCCCCCACACCCAGCTGCTGACAGCCCCATCTTGACTCATCCGGGGTCCCTGAGGCCACACCAAGAAGCAGCCGGCAGCTGGGAGGAGCACCTGCTGTTTCTGCATCTTTTTTCTGGAGCTCACTTGGGTGGAAGGGGCTATAGACTCCAGGGACCCTGCAGGCCACGCCCCGCACTCCCTGGCTGAGTGAGCTTTCTTCTCAGAAGTCTGACTGGAAGGCTGGGACCAACCTGTCATGGAGGCAGGTCTGAGTAGTCCAGGCCTGTTCCTACTCTCCAGCAGGGCCTCTCCTGTTCATTTGTGCAGCTGCCTTTGCCCAAAGCACAGGTGAAGTCTGTGTGGACTGTGTCCCTTGTCCCCAAAGGGAGTGTGGCTCCAGTCCTGGCCTGGAACTTGGATGCCTTAGAATTAGAGGCCACATGTAGCAGGGTGGAACAGCATGGTCTGCCCACGGCCTGGGCAGGTACCACATTGGCAGCCCCGGACCTGACACCACGGCTCCCGTGTCCCCTCTCCACTTCCGTCCAGTGCATCACCTACACTACGTGCTGCCCCTGATGAATCCAGACTGTCAGCTTCCCCAGCTCAGCCGGGAAGTCCCACCGACCCTAAGGAGAGCAATGCCTCCTGAGTTGGGGGCTATGTGGGAAGGGGCCTGGTGTGGGGTGGAGGAGGTCAGGGTGAGGCAGGTGTCCAACGCCTCTCTGCTTATCTTCCCTTCTCCTTTGCCCACAAAGGAGGCATCTTCTCCATGTCCCTCTGCCACCCCGAGGACATAAAATACTTCCCAGGTCTGTCTTCCCTTGGACACGGCCCACCTACCTTCCTGTGGGACTCAGGGCTTTGTTTTGTTCTGTGGCCCACATGAGAAGCAATTATCCCTACTCTGCTCAGCTGAGAGAGGTAAACTGAGGCAGAGCAGGGGAACAACTCTGTCTTAGTCTGGATGTTAATGGCAGAGTCAAGAGCAGCCCTTCCCCGAGTGGTCGGGTCCAGTGGACACCAAGCGTGGAGGCTGTATCAGTCTGTTTTGCGCTGCTCTAGAGGAATACCTGAGACTAGGTCATTTATTTATTTTTTCAGGGGTTGGCAGGGCCACTAGGCTGAGGGTTGGAGCCCCATCTTATAGTCCCAGCCTGGGTCTCCATCACTGGCTAGCCGGCTCTGCTCACTGCGTTCTCTCCACACCTGCCTCCTGCAGACCAGGGGTCAGTCTGGATGCAGGCCTGGGAAAGGTCCAGGAGCAGATTCTGCCCCCCAGCTCATGCCTCCTGTGCACCAAGGCAGCAAAAATGCAGCAGCAGAACCAGAAGCACTGGCTTGTTCCTGTATCCCCGTATTTTGGGAGGCTGAGGTGGAAAGATCGCTTGAGACCAGCCTGCACAACATAGCAAGACCCTGTCTCTACAAAAAATAAAATTAGGCATGGTGGCATGCACCTGTAGTCCCAGCTACTCAGGAGGCTGGGACTGTTCATGTGGGAGGACCGCATGAACCCAGGAGGTCAAGGATGCAGTGAGCTGTGATTGCACCACTGCACTCCAGCCCGGGCACCAGAGCAAGGCCCTGTCTCTAAAACAAGAAACAAAGTGTACCCGTGTGTGGAATCCAGCATCTGGCGTGTGGACCAGACCTCACTAAGCCCCATCAGTGAGTGGGAGGCTGTCTGCCATCTTCCAAAACATTCCCACCACTATACATGCAGCCCTCCTGTGTTCCGTGGCGTGCTTTGTGAGGGGGCCTGTCACCTACCCCTTTGGCTACACTAAGGCACAGCTCAAACCTTCCTTGCCACTGAGAACCTTTTCCTGAAGAGTCTCACCCTCACCCACAGGCCTCCTCATTTCAGAGCTTTTAGTGGGGTGAGTACGACGATTGACTCACTGCTACCAGCTGGGAGAAAATGTCCCTAGGGTTGGGTCTCTGGATGGCATATGAGGATCTAGTCAAGGACCCAGATGCCTGTAACCTGAAGGGCAAGGGCCTCGGCTGTCCGGGCTTCACACTGCAAACTCTGGTTTCCCTGGATTACCTACTTTGACTCCAAAGGTAATAATGCCGACATCCCCCGTGAGACAGAGTGACAGACTGAGACTATCGTGGGGTTGCCTGGCTCAGAGTCACCATAGCCAGGCAGAGCTCAGGTCCTGGCCCTGTTCAAGGCTTTCCCAAAGCCCTTCTAGCTCTGGTACCTGGGTTCTTCCTCGCCCAGCTGCAGCTTCCCCCGCCCCTTCCACCAGGTGACAGAGAACCTGGCAGCCTGTGACCCATAGAAAGCTTCACTTCCCTTCTGATGAGGGATGAGAACCAGCTTAGGGTGGGAGGGAAGAGGGGTCTGGGGGCCCTCCCAGCCCTGCCTCTGGCATTTGAAGGATGGTGACTGAGCAGCAGCATGGTTTAGGCTAGACAAGGCGGCCCCTAGGTTTATAGCCTGGCCTCAGACAGCTGCTGCCATGTCACCTTCTCTTCTGCACGTGCTGACCTGGCATCCCACCTAGTTAAAGGTCCTCAGGCCTCCTGCCCCAGGGCATTTCCTCCACTCCCTGCTCAGGCACAGCTGTCCTTGACCTGGACTCATCTTCAGAGATTCTTGTTCAGCACACAGCTTTGCTGGACGTTGCAGGCTGGGCTGGGCCCCCTGCCCTGCACTGACATCTCTTTATGAGCCTCAACTAGACTGAGCTGCAGCTTCAGGGTCAGGACAGGCTCTGACTTAATTGATGTGACCCAGGACCAGGGGGTACATCTGCTTGAGTTCTTGGCCTGTATGGTCTCTTTGGGGCACGATGCCCCTCTGTCCCATGCTTAGGTGCCCACATGTGGCTACAAGTGCCTTTTCTTCCACCATCCCTCCTTTAGGCCGCTGTGCAGGCACCTGTGGCTCCAGGCACAAGCGTGAGTGCAGATCCAGGCCTGGCCGGATATTCTGCAGGTGCTACAGGAGCTGACAGCCTTGGCCACACAGCCCATGGCCATCTGTTCCCCTTCATTGTGGCTGCCCCCAGTCCACCACCCTTCCAGGGCCAGGCTTGGAACCAAACTGACTTCTGTCTGCCCCTGGTTTCCCTCGTGCCTGCCAGGTTCTTGGCTGAGCATGATGGTCTTGCCCATTTCCTTGATTATCCACAATAAGGTTAATAGAGCCACTTGGGAACATCACATCTGTCTGCCAGGTCCTCACCAGAGACAGGACTGCCTTGGGCCTGTTGGGATCCAGATTCAGTGGCTTCAATCTAGGCAATGGGCTGATGGGCAGCTGTCAATTATCCTCTGCTTGGGGGAGGCAGGAGAGGAAGGTCAGGCAGGAGATATGCTTGGTGCCCACCTGTGACTGTCTCACCTGGCTGCAGGTGCATTGGAGGCTGAACCCCTTTCCTGATCTCCTGCAGATGTGGATTTCAGGTTTCCAATGGGTGTCAGGGTGAGCTCCAGTGCTCTCCTGGCCCTAGGGAACCCTGGGCTCTAGGGAACCTCGGCCAGTGCTCTCCTGGGCCCTAGGGAACCTCGGCCTAGGCAGGATTGTTTCTCACACTGTCATCTCCCCATAAGGTCACCTCTTCAAACATAGGGCTGCATGCTTTGGTACATTTAAAGATTGAAAAGCAAAAGCCGGAGCCCCCTCTCTCCTGGAGTGGGTGGCCCCTCCCCTCTCAGAGTGGGCGGGGACAGGAGTTGCAGGGGCAGCTTTCCTTGGGATGCCACAGGTCCCTCCGGAGCTGCTGCTGCCTGGCCACGCCTCCTTTCCCTTTCATCTTTTTCATTGACCAATGGGATTGGAGCATGAAGGCCACGCCCCTATTCTACATTCTAGTGTGGCCCTGGTTACGCCTCCTCTGGCTCAGTCAACACAGCTGCCTGGTAGGAGAGTGGAGCTGCTTACCTGTGCTCCCTTGAATTGTGCTGATGTGGCCCCAACCCCACCTCCCTTCCCAACCCCTCCTCCCTCCCCCACCCACCATGGCGATGTCAGAAGAAATTCACAAGATGAAATTAGCCTCGGCTAGGAAAAAGGTAACATGCACACAGATTCCCTCCGACAGGAAGACCGCTGCCAGAGTCCATAACACTTTTGAGACACACCAGATTGTGTGGGCCCCCAACTCTGGTGCCTCTGGGCTCCCCCTACCAAAGTCTTGTCAGTCAGCCCCACCCCTTCAGCAAGGTGCCCAGCCCCTGCCCTTGCCAATCACCCCAGGGTGACTTTGGATGTGTAAACCCTGAGGCTCCCTGCTCCCTACTTGGGCCTCACCTTTTCCTGCCCCAAACCTGACCTCCCTGGGCTCTGTGGGCTCATGTCTCTAAGGACCTGGGTCTCCCAGTCCCCACCCTCATCGGTCATTTCTGGGTGACTTTGGGCTGGTGACTCCTGGGAATCCCTGCTGCAGACTCTGCCCTCCCCTTCTGCTTCCCCATTGCGACCTCCTTGTGCTCTTTGGGCTGGCGTCTCCAAGGACCTGGGTCCCAGCCCTGCACCCCCCTCCCACATCATGGAGCAGTGACTCAGGCATCTCCTTGATGTGGCCCCCTCCCCCAGGAGGAGTGGAATGTAGTGATGTCATGGTCTCCCTAGGAACCGTCATTACTGCTACAAGACCAGCCTTCGATCTTAGGGCCCAGTCCTCTAAGCATTTTCATCCCATTTCTGGCTCTTCTGGTCCCAGCACAAATTTCCAACTGGAAGGGGAATGGGGGACCTAGGAGCAAGAGGGACCTAGGAGCAAGAGGTTTCAGGCTGCCTCACTCCCTTAACATAGACATTGACAGTGTGAAAAGCCTACACTTCCCTCGTGAGCTCAAAACGTTGACAGTGTCTCTGGGTGGCAATGGGAGAATGGGTTTGGTTTGGTTTTCTCTCAGGCTTCTGCTCTCCAGACAGACTTTCACGTTTCTTTCTGAGTTCTCCACCTCATCTTCAAATTCTCCATGGTTCTGGGACCACTGCCCTTCAGTCAGTGGCCTCTGGAGTGAGATCTGCTCATCTTCTGTGGAACAGATCTTGGGAAATTGAAACTGACAGCTTGAATCTTCCTCATATCATCTCAACTTAGGCTACTTTGAATGCCATGGGATAAACATGGGACATCTTTCAGAAGCATCAGTTCCCCTTGAGTATCTTGAAACAGCAAAAACATTAATGTACTTAGGGATGACAGTCACATCGATTTCTAAGGGTATATCAGACTTCTCTCTGAAATGAGACTTGGGTTGTCCTCTTTCTGATGAATTCCCAGATTTAACAGAAAGGCTGCCTTCTGCCTTGAGGACACATTGATATAAAAGTGTGAGAGGTGCTGGTGCTCTTCTTAACACTAACAGATGTGCGAGGCTGTACGACTCTAAGCCACACGGTGTACAGTTCCTGTCTACTTCATGTTGACTTTCCTGCCTCTGCCTGTGGTTCTGGTCTCTGGCAGTTGCTGATTCATGGCAAAACCCCAGAGCTTGGAGTGAGAGGAATGAGTTTAAGGTCTAGTATTGCTTTTTCTTTCTCTTTTCTTTTTTTTTTAAATTTTTTAAAATTTTGCCATGATATCAATCCCTCTCAGTCACTAAGTGATTATGACCACACCTTATAGAGTTGTTGATGACATTAAATCATATGGTGTGTAACAGCATTTTGTAAAAACTGTAATGTAGGTCGTGACTGTAGGGGTTTGCAGTTCTCATGAGTGTTACTGCTCTTTTTTCCCACAGTTAACAGAATTTCAACAACGAAACAGCCCTCCTGTTCCAACACGAGTGAGACGGAGAAAGAAAAGAAACAACAGTAGCCCTGAGACAGGCACTTCTGATGGTTGCCAGTCACCATGCCATGTGAGTCTTGGCTGGCCAGGCTTCTGGGGAAAAGGGGCCCAAGGGGCAGTAGAGGGGAATTGTTAAGATTGTGGAAGAACTTCTGGGTTTGAATCCTGCCTCTCCATCTGCTAGGGATATGATTAGGGCAAGTTGCTGGAGCTTTTTGGGCCTCCCGTTTCACATCTGTAAAATAGAGGTGGTATTGTCTGACTTCCATTTATGAGGGTGAAATGAGATTCGTTATTGCTGTTGTTTTTTTGTTAATCCCTAGTACATGGTCAGCTGTAAACACCCAGGACACCCAGGAAATGGTCCTTGCTGTTTGGCTTTCCTCATCCCCAGTCTCAAGGGGAAGCCAGCCCAATGACAACAGCCATTTGCTGTCAGGCTGTCCCTTTAAGAGTCACTGAAAGGGCCCCAGGGTGGGATGGTGGGAGATAAAAACCTTGAGAGGAGCTGGCACAAACGCGTTATGGGACAAAGCATCCGAGAGAGACAGAATAGGAAATGCCGCCAGCTGATGGGGAGGAAAGGAAGTCAGGGGCTTGGACACTGAGGGGACAGAACATCTCCATGTGCACTTTCATCTCTTGTAGTCAGCAGCAGGTGGTCACAAGGTGGGCCCTGCGCCATGTGCCACCATGAAAGATCAGGAGGTAAGAGGCTCTGAGCTGAGGTACAGTGACCCTGCAGGCCAGCCCTCCACCCTCCTCCCACAGTGGTGGCTGGGTGCCCGTCTGCCAGCCGATACAGCCCCCACACACCCCAACCCTAATGAATGTTCTCTCTACCTCTACCCCAATCCTCCCCCAACTCCTCCTCTCTGCATGTGCCTCAGAGCGCACACCAACTACAAATAGCCCGGGACTCAAGCTCCGTCACAACCAGTGAACTGAGTAACACCGTCAATTTATTGGTAAGAGCCCAGTGGGGTCCCCTGATTCCACGCTGCCAATCCTGGGCTCCAGTTTCCCCTTGGGGCTGCTGTGGGTGAGTTGAAGGGCACTATGGGGAGCCAGCACTGGACGCAGAGCTCAGAGGCCAAATGCCGGCCTTGCCCTTTCCTGGCTGTGGCCTTGGCCAAGTCCTAGTTGGGGACTGGGTACTTGGACTGTAACAGTACAGAAGAGTACCTCTAGTATGTTACAATTTGTGTAAAGAGAGAAAATGTGTGTGTGTGTGTGTGTGTGTGTGTGTGTGTGTGTGTGTACCGTGATAAAATACATAAAACATGTCTGCAAGGATTTGTAAAACACTCAGGAGAGAGCACAGGTGGCTGGGAGATACTTCCCTTCTGTACCTTCTGAGTTTTGGACTATGTGATTGTATCATCCTTTCAAAAAGTGAGCAGAAGATTAACTTCCCCCGTCCTGTCTTTGCCCCCACACCCAGCATGAAAAAAAATGGACTTAGAGGATCAGATGGACCTGGGTGTTCAAATCCCAGCTCTGCCTAAGTAATCTTAGGCAACCACTTAACCTCTAATACTCCATGTTTTTCATCTACCCAATAGAGGTAATGGTAGCAACTGCCTCACATGGTGGTTGTGAGGTTAAGTGGGATCGTTACCACACTACCTGGTGACACACTCAATAAAGGTTCCAACAGCGGTAGTAATAACAGGAATAAGAATAGAATATGATCTGATCTCTCTGGGCCTCTGTTAGCCAGCTGTAAATTTGATCTCTTTGCCTGTCTCTTCCAACTTTACTGAGTTATTTTAAAATCCAAACCATGGGCCTTGATCTTTACTGACCAAGTTGTGTATGAAGCCCAGCCCTAGCCCTTTTAAGGGGCACTGTGTGGAATGGCCCAGGCTCTCCAGATTGAAGCTGCTCCCTCTCCACCATCCAGCCCTCGAGCCGCTGTGGAGCAGTCCTTGAGCAGCAGTTACAGCAGTTTCTACAGGAGCGGGAACTGCTAAAAGCACAGGTGGCAGAGGTGAGACTTTGCAGAGGGAGGGATGTGGAAGGAAGATGACCCCAGGTGGCCAGGAGCAGGTGAGGACCAGTGACAGCCCTTCCTAACTTCTGGGTCCATACTTGCAGGTGACAGAGTGTCTTAAGAAAGCTCAGCTGGAAAGAGACGCATACGCTCAACAGCTCAAAACAGAGAGGGCGCGGTGGCAGCAGCAATTGCTGAAAATGGCAGGAGAAGTGAGAGCTGACCCTTCAGCACCCACCTTAGATAGCTCACTGGATCTTCCTGGGCATCTGTAAAAACAATAGTCCAGCCAGGGGTGGTCACGGGACTGGGCTTTGTGGAGCTGGGGGCGGAGAGGGAGATGATAGCCTGTCCAGCTACCAGCCCCTCTCTCCAGGGCCCTTTCCCCCTGTGCTTTGGGCAGATTGAAATATTCAAAATGGAGAAAAGGCAGGATGCAATTAAAATCAAGGAGCTGAAGGGGAGCCTTGCCCACCTACAAAACCATCTGGGTAAGATGGGGCTGGCATGACCGGGGAGCAGGACTGGCATCAGAGGGCTGTGGGGGTGGCTTAGAGTGCCCCAGGGAGGTGGGTGGCTGGAAGGGCTTTGAGGCAGAGGGAAAGAGGTCTGTGCTAGGAGACAGCAAGTCTTGTAATCTCCATGAGCCTCAGTGTCCCCATCAGAAAGAGGGAGGGGTGCCTTTTGTCAGCCACCCACAGTGCTCTCTATCTGAAAGTGGCTTGGAAGACTGGCTACCATTTGGGTGAGAGGAATCATTAGCAGTGAGGCCAGGTTTGGGGAGCCTGAGAGGAGCTGTGCACCCAGAAGAGTGGGTTTTTTTGTTTGTTTTTTGTTTTGAGAATCCAGAGGCCCTTACTGTCTGCTTCCTTTCTCAGCTGAACCCCCAATCCCAAAGCACCCAGCAGGGCACTCTGACTTGGAGAAAAACCTAAAAACTGAAACCAAGTACCTGAGAGATGAGCTGCGGGAACAGGAGAGACTGCAGGAGGCGAAAATGAGGCTCCGGGAGCAGGAGGTGAGGCTTAGAGAACAGGAGGAGAGGCTTCTTGAGAGGGAGGGGCTCCAGGAGCAGGAAGAGGAGCTGATGTGTTGCCCATCTGGGGAGACTGCCCTCCTCCCCAGCCCTCTGGGCCTTTGTTTTCCCACCTGCAAAATGGGGGAGTATATGAAATGGGGTTTCTAAAGGCACCTGTGAGCCACAGCCCTGCTCTGATGGCTGTGGGAGAAAGGAGACAATTTTTCTAACCTGCCTCCACCCTTCCTGGTGCCATGGGAGGCAGTCACCAGGTTTTGGGGTCTCCAGCTGCAGTGGGTGGCCGCTGATTGCTTCTCTCTGTCCAGAAGAACAAGAACAGGAGCGCACTGCATTTGGAGCAGGTAGGAAAGGAGCTGCAGGAGAAGCTTGACAAACAAGAGACGGTAACCCCTGCCCCATCCAGGAGGGCTGGGAGGCAGGCACCGGCCTCTGGGGAGGGGAGGTGCAAGGCCACAGGCAGCTCCACCCTGGGGCCAGGTGACCCCACACCCTCCAGGGCAGTCCTGTGACCGTTTCTTGCTTCCTGCCCTCTGACTTTTAGAGGCGGGTAGCCCTGGGCTCCTCCCAGGTCTGGACATCATCATCCCAGCTCGAGGCATGGAGCCCCCCAGTCATAGGGCAAGAGACAGTGGTATGAGAGGCTCTTTATGCTGGGTGCGGTGGCTCACCCCTGTAATCCGAGCACTTTGGGAGGCTGAGGCAGGAGAATCACTTAAGATCAGGAGTTTGAAATCAGCCTGGCCAACATGGCGAAACCTCATCTCTACTAAAATTACAACCACCACCACCACAACAAAGCTGGGCATGGTGGTGCACACCAGTAACCCCAGATACTCAGGGCGCTGAGGCATGAGCATCACTTGAGCCCGGGAGCTGGAGGCTGCGGTGAGCTGAGTTTGCACCACGACTCTCCAGCCTGGGCCACAGAGTGACACTCTGTCTCAAAACAGAACAAATCAAATCAAAGCAAAACAAAACGAAAGTCTCCTTAGATCCAAATTGGATTCCGGCCTTGATTCCACTGGTCACCATTCAACTACTTTGCATCTCTCAGTCTCTGTTTCTTTAACTTCCAAAGTAAGTTAGCATTTTCCTTGCGTGGGTGCTGAGGATTAAATGAGATGATGCGTGGAAAGCATTAGGCATGTAGCACACTTGGCAGATGGTGGTCAGCGCCCTCTGCTTTTCCACTAGTCTGTGGCCTACAGTTTAAATGGTGGAAGGAAGGACGTGAGATTTGAGGCTGGGGAAGGAGGCATGGGGTTCTAGGCAAGGGAGGCAGTCTCTTAGGCTGGAGCCAAGGGCCAGGCGCCTGGGCAGGCCACCTTCTTCTGTGGTCCCTCCCAGACCCCCTTATGCTCTTGGTTTCTCCGCCTTCTGATTCCTCTGGACACTCATCCCTTCTGGGAGACAGTGGTCAGACACCATCGTGACCGACAGGTGCACTCTCTGAGGCCCCAAGGGAAGGGGCTGCGCTCCACCTCCCTGCCCCGTCTGTCCTGTGTATGTCCCTACAAGAATGCTCCCCTCTTGCCTTCAGGTGCCATTTCTGAATGCTGCTGGAGCAGGTGCCCAGGAGGAGCAGTCACAGCTCTGTGAGCAGCTCCAGAAACAACAGGTGTGCTGCCAGCACCAGGCTCACCTGGTGGCCTCGGCCCTGAAGGAGCCAGGGGCAGTGGCTGCAACCACAGGGACTGGGAGCGAGTGTGGGTATGGGGAGACCCAGCAGGCCTTGCAGGGCGCCATCGACAAGCTGCAGGTGAGTGAGTCCTGGCAGGGACCACGAAGGGTGGGGTGGGGTAGGCCGCTGCCGAGATGTGACCCCATTATTTCGGCTCCAGAATGACTTCGTGGCCGTCGTGAAGGAGAATGCGGACCTGAAGGAGCGGGTGGAAAAACTAGAACTAGGACTCATCCAGCTCTATGGAGAGAGAGACATGATAAGTGAGCAGGAGGCCAGGGCAGGGCAGGGGAGCTGCAGGGTGGTGGGAGGGGCCCCAGCCTCTGAGCCTGTCCTCCCACAGGAAAGTCCATCAAACCAAATGACCATCAGAGGGCAGTGGCCAAGACCCAGCACCAGAAGAAGAATGATGTTAGCATGCTGTCCGAGGCCGAGGAGGGGATGAAGGTAAGGTGTACAACATCTCTGCGGGGGTGAGGGGGAAGGGGCTGGGCGTGAGCGTGGGTGCCGGCACCGGTGTGGCAGCTGAGCACCCCTATCTCCAGGTGAAGCTGCTGGAGCTGCAGGGCCCAGTGATGCAGCTTATGATCAACCACAAGGTCCAGCACCCTGCTAATGAGTCCACTCCAGGGGCCCCAGCCCGCCAGGAGCTTGGTGCTGCTGACAAGGATGGTGAGTAGAGCCCTCAGGCGGGGTGGGCAGGCAGGAGCAGGGGAGGCTGGCACTGTACTCAGATCCCCACCTCCCTCTCTCCAAAGAATTTTATGAGATGAGCCCGGACGATGACAGCTACAGCCTGGAGCCTGCAGGAGGGAGGGTACACCACACCCCACTGCACAGCAGATGGCTCACAGCTGTGTGAGCTGCGGGATGGCCAGCAACACTGACCCTTGGGCAGCAGTCCCTCTATGCCATGCTTTTACCGGGCTGCTGCGAAGGAGGAGGTGAACATCACCATCAGCTAAGAACTGGCCAAGAAATTTACAAAGGAACAAAGTTATAGGATTAGTCTTCTACATGTTAACTTTATTTGAATGTTAGAGCCACTCATGATGATTTGTGTTTCTAATTTATAGTTTATTTGTAAAAAGTTAAAGGAGAGTGGGTCTTCGTGTGGCTTTCACTGATGTTCACTCTGGCATCCTTTAGCGTTTTTCGTTTTTAATTTGATGATCGTAGGTCATTAGCATGCCTATCGAGTTTGCCCTTATGTGGTGGGAGTTCAAACACACAAAGACCCACTATTGGCACAAAACCATTCTCGCTAGTTTGGAATAGGCTGCCATGGTTTTTAATGTTATTGCAGCATGTATATTCTTTATGGAATTCCGATACAATTTGCTTGTGTTCTGCTATGATATTTGATGGAATCCTGCTCACAGTGAGCTCTTAATTAGCTCAATATGTGCTTTGCCCTCACGTGCACACCGTTTATTACCTTGTAAGGTGCCACTATGAGTACTGACATCTAGAGTTGTTGAAAAGCTGAGAACTGGAAACAGCCTTTCTTCCATTTTCTGTGCATTGCGAATGGAGTAATAACATTTTTGGGAGCTTTTAAAATCTCACAGAAGAGGAAAGTGGCCCGCTCTGGCAGGTATGTGGAGAATAGAGTATTTCATTCATTCCCATGCCAAGAACGAGCACTGTGCCTGGCAGTTCTTTTAGGGTTCCTCTGTGCTCTGGGCTCATGAAGATACTGCATCATGAGCTGCGGCAGCTGAACTCTTTTTTTATGACCTAAAAAAGGATGATTTCTGAGGAATAAAAGGTTCCCATCTTTGACTGTAGATGTGAAAAACCTTTCCTAGCTTAGAGCATTTATATTTATAATACATTGTAAAGTCAGAGTTTATGCTACCTGTTTTAATGACATGACTCTAAGTCTCAGTACACAAAAGAGCACTGGTTGGCATTCTTCTTAATGTATTAGTAAAGATCATAAGAAATCCTTTAAGATAAAGTGTAATATATATATATATATGTATATATATATATATGAATGGAACTTTGTATCATAGAGTGGATAGGCACTGAATATTGATGACTGAACAGTTAATGTTTTAGGACACTTGGTATAGTGCCTTGCACACAGAAAGAGACCACAGATGAGATTATCCTTTTGTATCATTTCACAGTTTTAAAAATTGCTATTTATTACAGTTCACATAGCAAGTTGCTCATAAAATGTCCGTTTTTATAAAACATCTCCAACAACAAAAAAGAAATCCTTTAAGAGTTTAAATATCCAGAAAAAGAAATAAAATTTTTAATAAAAATTTTAAAAAGTGTATATGTCCCTGGAACAGGCATACAGGTTGTAGTCAATAATGCACTAGAGTGCAGGAAAGCCATGTGACACCTGGCATTCCTCTGTGTTCATGGAGCTTCTTTGAGGCTGGATTGATTTGACCATCCATACTTCTCTGGCTAATGCCTATTCTTCAACCACCTTGGTTACTCTGACATACGAATTGTCTTCGTTTTCTTCAATAAAAATGACTTTAAACAATAATCACAAACAAAATATAATAATCACAGACATGATTATAAACTAATATATGTGAGAGTACTTGGCTGAAACAAAAAGGAGTTTCAGTAGGGAGAATTGTACTATATTTGAAAATCAAGAAGTTTATGCAACTTAAAATGTTTATAGACTGCAGTGCCATCTACTGTTTGTGAATGTCAACGTATTATCAGGAAAAGTGTCTGTACAATCACAGAGTTTTATTTCCTCACCAAGTTCTTTACCAAGAGTGAAATATGTTTTTATACCTTTCGGTTTCAGTTAAAGGCATATTTTGTGCAAGATTTCTGTTAATGTGCCTCTACATTATGAATGAATTCTTTCAGTCAGACATTGCCTAAATCATAACTTTATGATGCTTGGGACAGAATCAACAGTTGAAGCTTCATGAAGTTCTAATGTCTGTGTGCCAAAATACGTCCCATTGTTAGGATGGAGTGCTCCCTGAAGTGGAGATTCCTAGTTACTGACCATCTCCATGTTTAGCATTTGGCATCCTCATGATACTTTCATAAATATGACATTAATAGGAGATCATTAATATGATTTTACAGATGGAATAACACATTTTCCTGCATTCCCTAAAAGAGTGCAAATATTGGGTCCTGGTGACTTGAACTAACTCTTCCAAATTGTAGGAATTTATCATTGTATCAGATAAACGCAGTTTCAGAATGATCAAGGAAAACTGTTAGACCAAATAATGCGGCAGACTAACAGTGGTACAATTTCTAGCCCGGGTGTTTAAAATGGACTTAAAGTTCTGTTCTGTGTTTTATTCCTGAACTTGCCACTTTTGCATTCTTTGAGTTCAGTTTAAAGACAGTTACTCTAAGTCCATTTTCAGCCCTCAGGCTAGAAATCATACCTCTGAAAATGGACTTAAAGTAACTGTCATTAAACTGAACTCAAAGAACGCAAAAGCGGCAAGTTCAGGAATAAAACACAGAACAGAACTTTAAGTCCATTTTAAATCCCCGGGCTAGAAATCCTACCACTGTTAATCAGCCACATTATTTGGTCAAACAGTTTCTTTTAATCATTCTGAAACTGCGTTTATCTGATACATTGATAAATTATTTCAAAGGGGTTTTGATAGTTCAAATCACTTCACTTTTACCCTAAGAAACAGAAATGACTAGGGATGACCTTCAGATAGTGTTTTGCATCTGTACCCAATCCGACAATAATGTGTTCATCAAGTACCTCTGGAGTAAATCACATACAGGCATATTTAAGCTGAATGTCAGACTGGAAAATACATTTACTATAGTAACTGAAATATCACTCTGTGTAAGTATTTTGTCATCTATTAAAGAAAAAACTAAAAAGAATGGAAATCATATGACAGTGACTTAAGTCTTTCTTCAAAGTGCATGCAAGTCTTTTGCAGTACTTCATTCAGCCAAGTATTTGTTCTCTTCCTCATTCAGTAGAAGGCAGCTTTCAATTTGCTTAGAAGGCAACATCAGAAGGTTAGCATTCATCAAAAACATAGAATTTTATTTTATTTTCATATTTGTGTATGTTTATTTTAGATAACTGAAACTTCACAGAATTTAACAACAAATAAAGTTTAAAAATTTAATTTTTTACATTAGCTCCGACTATCTCTATTTTACAATCTATAAGGCTCATGCCATAGTTCAGCACCAACAAGATCCACACAAAACTGTTTAAGCATCTTCTTAGCCATCCTGTGTGATAGTTTTTGTTTGTCATTGTTTTTAAGGTAAAAGTCCTACTTTCAGACCTTGAAGTGGAATCCCTCTAGTCAGAGTACAAAACTTGGGTTGTACCTTCTTATTTTCATTAAACAGATACAAAAAAAAAAAATGGAAAAGAACTGTGTTCCACCATTAATTTAGGTTGTCAGTCTATGTGTTGAATTTATAACGCTGATGCATGAGAAGTAACCTAATAATGCCCTGCCCCTATTCTTCCCCTCCATTTAAAATTTTTAAAAGGCAACCAGAAAAATGTTTCATTTATTCTTTAAAATAAGGTGCAAAGAAGGATTACAACAACAAACTTCCTCATCCACACCTCCAATAACATCTCACTATTTAGCATAATCTACCATCAACTGATTCGGGGCTCACCTAGAGCTATATTCACAGCTCCTGAATGTACCATGTTTGCTGTACCAGAGGCCTGCTCAATGGCAGCGTCTCTCTGTTCAGAGATCATTACAAAAATACATAGAATTTTCAAATGTGGGTTCAACTGAATAAATTTGAATTTCTGTAGGAAGAATCAAAATACCTATTTAAAGAGTATAATATATGATAATCATTTTTAAAGGATTTAATTAAACCTGATAGATTTTCTAGAAATGAATAAAAATCAGTTCTGAAACCAAAGCTGATTTTAAGAAAATTTGAAAATATAAATCAGTCCTATCCTATCCATAATATAGCTTCTCCAAAACTTTATCTTAAGAGTCATTTTCAAGATAACTTTTAAAACATGTAACTGCTATCTTAATGTTTTGAAATTACTGAGACATTTTAAAATATGAATGTCACAGTTTGAAAGAAACCAAGGGAAGAAAAAGTAGAGAAAGAAAGGCTAATTCCAGTCCAACGCTTTAGTTGCCAAGTTTCCTAAGAATGACTTTCACCAATGTATGAACTCTTGAGAACAGAATGTAAGATGGAAATCCTGAGCCTTTTGTCTAAAACGGCATTATTGACTGCTGCTGTGATGCTCCTGTAATGTAATAAATTATTGAATTGCTGCAAAGTGCTGTTTTTGCCTTAAAATTTTGTGTGTCTTGACAACTATAGTATTAAAGGTATGGAGACTCTGCAAATGCTGGGCACACTTGGCATGAGATAAAGTGTTTTTATTTTTACAAAATTGTAATATCGCTATGCAAGTGTGTTCATTAAAAGAACACAAACTAATAAAAGTTATGGGATAAAAAATGTGGAAAAGTTGTGGCAAAAAACATTGTGGATAAAATGTAGAAAAATTTTATGAAAAGTATAAAATTTATGAAAAGGAAATTATGAGATTTAAAAAAAAATCATAGGGATAAATATAAAAATAAATAAAAGCAGGCCCTTGTTAGCAAGTCCTGGAGAATGGGACTGGAGTCTCCGCCCCCACCATGTCCCTCCCACCCCTTCCCAGTCACCCCTTTATTATTAGCGTAGCAAGACAAGAGCCCTGTCTAATGGGGGGAGACAAACAGACCCTTTGCCACCTTGACCAGGGCTGAGTCCTTAAATTTCTGGATGATGATGGTTGTTATTTAAGAGCCAGAGGCTGCTGGAGTTGGTTGGTTTGGAGGAGGCCTGATGGCCTCCTTCCTCTCACCAAAGCAACTTTTCCCTCAGGGTGCTCCCATCTTCTTATTCAGAGAGGCAGCTGAGGCAGGACAGTGGCGCTAAGTGTGGACCAGGTGAGGGCACGGGTTGCTGGGGTGACCCCCATTCCCCAGTGTACATATTGTATCTGTGTAACATGTTGTATATTCCGGGGGGTAGAGGCGCCCCCTGTTTTGTACCTAGCAGAGGTTGGAACTGGCCCATGGGGAGGAGGTTTTAATAATTATTTGCAGCTGGGAAATTTGTTTATTGATGGCAGAGGACAGAGGAAGGAGGCAGGGTTGGGGTCGTGGCTCCCTGGTAAAGCAACTCCTGTTTATTTTGCTTTTTATTTTGGAATAAATGGATTTAGTCACACTGGTCGGCCTGGTGCATTCCTGTTTCCCTCACTGGTCCTGGAGTTTGTGCCACTGAACGAGGAGCCCCAGAGTGTCTGAGGATGTCCAGCTGGGTTGTTGGGGATCTTCCAGGCCTGTTACCTGTGTGCTGCCTGGTGACACCTGGGGATTTCCCGTGGACTGCCATGGCACGTCCGGCCCTGACAGCCAGCAGGCTCAGAAGCCTGATCTAGCGGTGGCCGGGAAGGCAGGTACCAGCACCCAAGGGCGCTGCCTTCCATCCACCCCAGGTGTCTTTCTTCCATCCCCCTGCCTCCCTCTCCTGTCTGCACCTGGTGGCCTGTTCTGTCTGTCCCTCCAGAGGGCCGGCTGCCCCGCAGGCTCCCTCCAGGCTGAGTTCATGGCCCTCCTGCCCCCTAGTGGCCAGAGCCGGCTTCACAGGATAAGACCAGCTAAGCTCCAGGGGCTTTCCAGGAAAAGCGTCCCTTTGAAAGGGTATGGCCTTTTTACCGCGCCCGACAGCATCGCAGAAATGGCTTGGTCTTTCCCCTCCCCTGAGCTCCACAGAGAACATAGTCCACATAGGACATATACCCCGTCATCCAGAAATGGGTTTGACTCTCAGCCGTGGGACAGCAGGACTGGTAGAAACTGTCAGGCCACTGGGCTGCCTGCACAGCAGCCCCATGCTTGGCAGCGGTGGGAGGGATGGCGGGGCCTGGGTGACAGGGAGGCTCACTGCAGGTCATGCACTTTGGAGGGTAGTGTCAGGGGACAACTTTCTCTTGTTGGGCCACGAGACTCCACAGGGACAGCACAGTGACTGATTTCCAGTGCCAGAGGCAAGAACAGGGCAGAGGCATGCCACAGAAGGGGACAGTCACACCTGGATGTGTCAGCTCACCGCTACAACAGACTAAGTCGCAGATGAAGGGGGGTGGCTTTGGGGCTGGGGGAAGTCTCAGAACAGCCGCCCAGGCAGGGTTGGAAAGGGAGGTCTCTGACAGGAGGGGGGATCTGTGTAGAGGTTGAAGGGGGGCCTGGGGCTCTGGATGGGATGGACTTCCCTGACCCAATCGGCTGGCAGTTGCAGAGAGAACAGAGAGAAAACGGGAGAGAGAAAAGCAAGGAGAGAGCTGGTGAAGCAAGCACAGAGCAGGGGGAGCTGCAGCAGCTGGGGGAGGGCTGGGCAGGGGAGGGCGCAGGTGCAGGTGTGGCAAGGTTCCTGGAAAAGGGGCTGGAAGGAAAGGGGAGGAAGGAGCCGGAGCTTCACAATTAGTGCCCGGAGGCTGTGGCGGCCCTCCCCACCCAAAACACGCTGGCCTCTCCCACGGCACAGAGGCAGTGCACCCACAGTTCAGACCCATGCTCACCGCCCTCGGGCTGCCCTCTTCCCTGGTCACCCTGTCTTCCAACCCACTGGCTCAGGGCCACCCCTCGCCTTGGGGAGCCCCACACAACAGCCACCAGGCCTGATAGAGAAGGAACACTGCCTGAACCAGGAGGGTGAAGCTAAAAGGGCTGATGGCTGGAGGGAGCGCCTGAGGCCCCTCTGGGTGGTCAGAAAGCCCAGGACCCTCTGAAGGGACCCTGGGGGAGACAGGGAGGGCAGGCAGCCGGATGCCACTAGCCACAGACTTATAAGTGTAGGTGGGGAGCCTCAGCGGTTTGGGGGGCTGCAGGTCTCATAGGTGAGGCTGGGCCCTTCCTTCAGGGAAAAGCAGAAGAGGTAGAGTCCGTGGCGGTGGGTGGGGATGTGGGGGGTTAGGTAGATTGAGGGTAGCCGGACTTACTGGGCGGAGCTCAGGTAGATCAGCAGGCACTGTGGTCCCTTGGCTGAATAGCATAGCCAAGGCGGTGAGCCCGCTGGCTGGTGGTAGTGCTTCAGTGGGGGCAGAGACCCTGTCTTCAATCACACACTAGCAGCTATGATAGTACCTGGGAGGGAGGAGGGGTGCTGGGTGTCCTGCCTGGCCTGTGAGGCGTGTGGTGGGATGACCGTGTGTATGGGACTCTCACGCTTTTGCCCCAGATCACCACTGGATTGCCAACAGAGGAGGTGAGACCCTGACTATCACCCCTCCTCTGCAGTGCATTTGGCTCTTGGCACTCCCAGGCTGGGAACTGGATGCCCTGGCCTGCGGCGTGACTCACCCTGCATGACAGGCATGGCAGGCCCAGGATAACGTTCCTCGGCCTCTGGCTGCCTCAGAGTCCAGCCACGCACACACACAAACCCCTCAAGCTGCCAGCCCCTAACCATACACCATGAGCTCTCTGCCCTCTCTGACAGCTCCAGAGAGCACCCATGTCTGCCAGCTTGGGCACGGAGCCTGTTCCAAGAGCCCCCACCCAGGCTCAGCCATCAAGGCTGGGGGCTTTAAGGCCGTGGGGGCCGGCCCTGGTACCTGCCTCCAGCTGGGACGTTCTGCACCTGCAGCCAGGAGTCGTCCCTGGGCCCCCGTGGGCGTGCTGACGGTGGTGGTGTTGATGTGGCTGATGAGGCCGAGCGGCTCCCTCAGCACGTGGTGCACGTGCCGCATCTCAAATCGCCGCTGTGCCTGCCCTGCCGGCTCCTCCATCAGCTTTTCTGGCCCTCAGGCAAGTACAGGTTGGCCAGCAGCTCCAAGAAGATGAAATCCTTGGTCTGAGAGTGGGCAAAGAGGGAAGGAGGTTGGGACCTGATGCCTGGCCGCCCCACTGGGACCTGCTGGGACTGTGTACTGGACTTGGAGCTCTGGGTATGGCTTTCAGACATGGCTTCTCCACCGCTTAGACTCAAAGATCTGCCTCTCACTGCCTTTTCTCACTCAGATGGGGACAGTGGGGCCCATAGGAAAAGTCACCTGACCAAGGTTATAGATCTGGCAGGCGACCTAGGACCTGTCATGCCACCAGGACACCTGGCTACTCAGTGTTTTAAAGTTTTTTGTGGAGACAGGATCTGGCTCTGTCTCCAGACTGGAGTACAGTGGGCGAGATCACTGCTCATTGCAGCCTCAGCCTCCTGGGCTCAAAGCGATCCTCCAAAGTCAGCCTGTCAAGTAGCTAGGACTACAGGAATGTGCCACCACCAAGCCCAGCTATTTTTTAAAATTTTTGTGTAGACACCAAATCTCACTATGCTGCCCAAGCTAGTCTCAAACTCCTGGGCTCAAGCGATCCTCCTGCCTTGGCCTCCCATAGTGCTGGGATTACAGGCATGGCCACTGTGCACAGTCCCATGCTATGGGACAGCTCTGGTCTAGACCATGCCTCCCTCCCTGGACCTGGTCCCATAGGGCTGGTTGGCATCTCCCGCAGGCCAACATGGCCACATGCGTCCCCAATGCCACAGGAGCCCCCTGCCCCCATGAGGCGGTGCGTGCATGTTGTTGATCTTGAGGTGCATGGTGGTCTCAGGCCTGAGACCAACCATGAGGTCCCGCACCATCTTGTTGACAATGGCCATATAGGAGTCCACCGGGTTCTGGGTGGTCTCCATTTGCCACTCCAGCTGTGGGTCCATGGAATGCACGAAGCTGTCAGAGCCATTCTCCTCGGCCTTGCTGGCCTGTCATGGAGAACACAAGGGCATCAGGGTGGCCAGGCCATGCAGCCAGGCTCCAGGAGTCCCCAGGATCTCAGCCCCTGCAAGGGTACCTGGAACATTGAGGCACAGAGAGAAGCAACTGGCCTGAACGCACACCCAGCTCCCCACACGCTCTAGAGGGTTTCGGATCTCTCCTCTCAGGACCCCAGATTCCCCTGATTCAGCCCCACCTAATTCTGACTCTAATGCCCAGAATTTGCCTCAATTCCCCATCTGGAAGTTAACAGAAAAGAGCAATGAAAACTGGATACTACAAACTTTTTGTTACATAAATGGACAAAAAAGACTGAGGCAAAATTAATATAAGTAGAGAGTTTCCTGGGCCCACATTTGAGGACTGAAACCCAGGGTCATAGATTCAAGTTGCCCTGAATATGCACTTTGATTGGCAGCAGTTACAAGTTTTTTTTGTTTGTTTTGTTTTGCTTTTGAGATGGAATCTCACTCTGTCCCCCAGGCTGGAGTGTAGTGGTGAATCTCAGCTCATTGCAACTTCCATCTCCCAGGTTCAAGCAATTCACCTGCCTCAGCCTTCCTCGTAGCTGGGATTACAGGCACCTGCCACCACTTGCAGCTAAATTTTGTAATTTCTTTTTTTTTTTTTAGTACAGTTTGGGTTTCATTATGTTGGCCAGGCTGATCTTAAACTCCTGACCTCAAGTGATCCACATGCCTCAACCTCCCAAAGTTCTGGGATTACAGACGTGAGCAACCACACCCGGCCTCAAGTTGGTCTTTTGTTTTGTTTTTTGAGACAAGGTCTTGCTCTGTCACCCAGTCTGGAGTGCAGTGGCACAATCACGGCTCACTGCAGCCTCAACCTCCCAGGCTCAAGTAATCCTCCCAACTCAGCCTCCCAAGTAGCTGGGACAACAGGCAAGCACCACCACATCTGGCTAATTTTAAACTTTTTGATAGAGACAGGGTCTTACCATGTTGCTTAGGTTGGTCTCAAACATCTGTGCTCAAGCAATGCACCTGCCTTGGCTTCCCGAAGTGCTGGGATTATATGCATGAGCCACTGCACCTGGCCGCAAGTGGGGTTTTAAAGGAAAAAAATGAGGCAGTTTCTATGTTGTTTACCAAAATGTTCTTAAAATAACATAAACTATTGATTGGCTATACATTGTTCTTTGAATCACACATTCCAGGAACATGAAGATAATGAGTGAGGCAGCTAGTCCGGCAATATCTTTAAACAGACATAGGTGCAGGGTGGAGGTGGGGGTGACTGACGTCCTAAACTCATGTTTCTCTGGGCCTTTGTCTGGGCCTGATAAATCTTGTATACTTCACATGACTCATACTGCTCTGAGCTATTTTTTTTTCTCATTTCCTAAAAGCAAAATCTGATGGACAGCATGAAGGTCTTACACTCTAGAAAGAAAATTCAGTCATTCTTTCAATAATTATATAACCACCCAACAGTTTCTCCTTACCTACTGCCCAGATAAACCAGTTTATCAAGATAGGGGAATTACAATAGAAAAAGAGTTTAATTCACACAGAGCCAGCTGAATGGGAGACCGGAGTTTTATTAGTTAAACCCATGTTCCCAGAAATTCAGAGGCTAGGGTTTTGCAAGGACAGGAGAGGCAGGGGAATGGGTGCAATCATAGGAGTGTGGAGCACGGCCCCAGTGCACTGAGTTTGCTTCTGGGTGAGGGCCACAGGACAAGTTAAGAGTTGCGGGACCAGGCAGGACCATCTAGTCATCAGAAATGAAAAATCCTGAAAAAATGACTCAAAAGGCCAAATTTAGGTTCTACAATAATGATGTCATCTGCAGGAGTAATTGAGGACGCTGATTTCCAGAGTAACGGCTAGTCACCATTCATACCTACCGCTTAGCAGAATTCAGCCTCCTAACCTAATGGTCTTAGTTTACAAAGGTGGTTTCGTTTGGGGAAGAGCTATTATCATTTAAACTATATGCTAAATTTCTCCCAAAGTTACCTTGGCTCAAGCCCAGGAATGGCCAAGGTTAAGGGTAACATGGGGGTTGGTTAGATCAGATCTCTTTCTCTGTCACCATTTTCTCACTGTTACAGTTTTTGCAAAGGCAGTTTCGATTGGGTATTGGTTACGTGTCTGGCACTGTGCTAGGGATAATAATGAGCAAACAAGGGCCTATCCCTGCTCTCGGGAGCTTGTGGGATGAACATGAATCTTTGAGAGCTCACAGTAAGGAGGTGGGTCCACGAGAACTCACTGGCCGAAAGCAAGAGCATGTGCAGAGGTCCTGCAGTGGGAAGGGGCACAGGGCATTGCCAGGAAATCTAAGACCATGGCAGGTGAAACATAGAAAAGAGAGGGCGATTTGAGGCAAAATGAGGCTGCGAGACAGACTGGGCAGGGACTAGTAGACTATGTTCAAGAATTTTAGCTTTAGTCTGACAGTTCTGGAAAAGCACTGAAAGGATTTAAGCAGAGTGTAAGATTTGGGAAGGACATACAAGCACTCATTTGGAAAGGTCTCTTTGGCTTGAGTGTGGAGAAAGGGTTTGAGAAAAGAGGAAAGGCTGCTGGGTCAGTGGATCTGCCATCACCTAAGTCGGTTGACAGACACTCCACCTGGCATGCCCCACAGGCACCTGCAGCAGGGGAGACAGTAAGGCAAACCCGATCCCGCTCTCAAGCAGCTGTCTTTCCTTCTGCCCACACTTGCCCCTGTCCAGTGCTACTTTGGAGACATTCCCTTCTCTCCTTTCTGCTTATTCCCTCAGGGCTAAAGCCTGATAAATAGACCCTGGCTTTCTAAGCAGAGATCTGCATTGCGGGGGAGGGGCGGGGCGGATAAATGACACACAGCAACCTCACCCTTCAGTTTTAACGTTTTTAACTCAAAAATTCTCTTTTTCCAGCGGAAAAGCCAGGATGTGACTGAGTTTATTCACAGCCAGGCCTCCACTCTCCACACTAAAAGTCACTGTTGTGTTTGCAGTCCTCATTCAACTAGCAAGTGGAAAAGTAATTCCATCTGTCTCTAAAGACATTTTGAAACAGGAATGAAAGACCTGTGAGGCAGTGGTTGATTCACCACAGCATCCTGACAGCTCCAGCTAGAAACCATGGCTAGCGGGCTGACACTACCAAATCACATTATTTCTCTTTTAAAATTGGTTTTCCTGAGGCTAAATGCTAAACTTTGTAATTTTTATAATTAAATATTATTTTGATAGAATCAAATCAATTATAGCAGATAATAACTGCTTGCCCTTTGATTCTCTGAATAATGGATTAGTTCTCTTTACCAAAACTGATAGCCCTTTAGGCAAATTCTTTATCCAAATCACTCAATACATTTGTCACGAAGGAACAAGACCAAGAATAGAGCGAAACGGGTAAGTCCCTGGAGGCCTGCCTCCAGATTGCCATGGTAGCACAAGCTGCTGCAGAGTCGTCAAACATAAATTTCTCCATATTTCCCTCAAGAGATTTTGGACAATGTCTTTTTGAAACACCAATATGAAAAGCTTTGTCTGCTGGGCCCATCACAGAATTGGTGCCTAAGAATTACTTAATTGATTGTTTGGTCAATACATTCTCTTAGATCTGTTCATCAATTAAGCTTAAAAATATAGGCCAAGCAGTAAGGCATGCCCCACATGACTTAGTCTCAGTGAAACCCACGGGCTTCCATCACTTCCTGGTTCTCCCTCCAGGTAGTCACAGTGGATCCTTCAATAAGCTGTGAGTCTCCCTTGACATTCAAGCATACGTGGGTGTATGTTTACACTCCAATTATTTACCCATCCGAAAGGGAGCCCATTCCCTTCTGCCCCTCCTCCCCTTCCTTTCCGGGCTCTGTAGCCCTCCAGTTCCTATGGGGGCACCATAATCTTTCTCCCAGATTAGTGGTTTCAGCGATATTCTTCTGTGGACCAGGCCCTCTCTATTTTCCTACAAATACAGCTTTCCTCTAGTCAGGGACCAATCGCCTCTTCTTGGACTCAGCCAAGCCTGTTACAAAGGAGAGATGTGTTGCTTTTCAAATTTTGGCTAATGACAATGTTAATGTGTTGAACATGTTCCCAGCACTTCTTACTCATTAGCTGATACTCTTTCCTCTGCTTAGACCCTATCTTCTCTCCTTTTTTAACAAAACCCTACTTATTCTTTCTGCCCAGCTCAAACCCAACCTTCTTTAGAAAGCCTTTGATAGCAGTCCTCCTCGATGTGATGTATTCCTCCTTTAAACCTCCCATCAGCATCGTAGGAAGGTTTGAGAGTCAGAGGCTCACCTAGATGGGCATCTAAATTCTCTGCCACAAATAACCAACCATTTGGCCACTCTGAGCCTTGGTTTCTAGAGCTGCAAAATCTCATCCTTGATGATTAAATCACATTTTAAAGTGCTTTGTACCTGGTTAGCACTCAAAACTAAAAGCAACTATCATTATTATTTATTTTGATCTCTTGCTATAATTAGGCTCACTTTTATTAGAGTGTTTATAAATTCACTTTTGCTTCCTCCTGCACTTTCTCCCCTCCTCCACTGTGAGAAACTTGGGAGGCAATCTAATTAACCTTTAGAAGCCCAGCCTCAAAAAGGGGCTGGGATGGAGAGCATTTATTACAAGAAAAACTGACATTATCTAGAATTCTCTGTTATACAATCCGGAAGCCATTACGTGTGTGGTTATTTATATTTAAAATTTAAAGGAAATTAAATTTAAAATTGTGTTCCTTGGTCACGTGGGCTACATTTCAAGTGTAGCCACATGTAGTTAATGACTAAGACTTTAGATAGCACAGGTATAGAACATTTCCATCATCATGGAAAATTCTATTAAACCACACTGGTCTAAATTCTAAATGCAGTGATGTACTGTTCAACAATAGCTCAGCCTTCCAGCTTTCCAGCCAATCCCCATCTGATGCTAACACTGCAGGCAGATGGGGTCACAGATAAAATAGTATGTGGAACTACCACTAATGCTTCACTCTCATCCCTGAATGGGAACGCCCCTGAAAGATGCTGAAACTGTCCCATTGCGCCACCTCGTGCCCAACTCTTGATATTACACATACAATGTGCAGATAATTCTTACAGATCCACTATCCCACAAAAAGACACAGAGGAGAGAATGTCATGGGCTTAGGCATAGCAACTTCCTAAATGTAATGGACTTTCTGAGTAACTGCCTCTTTGTGGCAAGGGCTTATGAAACACACACAGATCTCTCTATGTTCTGAACTCCTGTCTCACTGAAAGTCACGAAGGTTGTTAGTGTTTACCCAGGCATTTTACACTTGATTCATCTGTTACTGACCATAAGCATGTAGCAGTGGCATGTGAACTATCACCTTCAATCCTCACAAAAGTCACACAGTCCGCATCAGTATTTTCACTGGATTAGGAAAGAGATACTCGGAGGAAAGCAATTTGCTCAAGATCATACAAATAGTAAGACAAGGAGTAGAAAATCAAACCTAGATCTGACTCCCCAAATGCCTAGCTTTTCTCTGTTCCCAGATCTAGCTGTAACTTCACTGGAAGAAAGGGACTTGATCTCCACCTTCTTCTGAACCAAGAAAGGTGTAACCCAGAACTAGGAGGTAAGCAAAAATTCTAAGAGGGATGAGCTAGTGAGTGGGAAGGAAGTGTTTGCCACAAATAGCACCTTCCTTTGTCTGACACCCATTTGCTGTATGATAACAGGCTGCAATGGACAGATGGAGCAAAAGTCCTGAGAGTCAGAGAGAATTTAAAGAGAAAGCCATAGCATTTCAGGCAGTTTCATAATATTTCAGAGACATTGTCACAGTGTTCCCGAGAATGTTTACAAAAGTTTCAGAGATGTAGATGCTTGTGGATTTTCAGAGAAAGAGAAGGATTGGGAGAGTTACACAGAGAGCTTGAGAAAATTCAGAACAAGGTAGAGAGTAAAGAAAAAGTCAGATAGGGTCAGAGATTTTTCTCATACACTAGCTCCTAGTTGCCAAGAATGTCTCAGAGAATGTTCAACATCTTACTGCAAAGTGAAAAGACCAATGAATTCCTTGGCTATCTACAAACGTTGTATATGGAAGTTAGCCTCACATGGAGAATGAGATGGGGTAGGAGGGAGTGGAGAAATGACAGGTACCTAGAGGTCTACGTCATGGCCCAGACGGCAGGTGGGATGGGAGATGCTAAAATGTGCCCCACTTCTCCCCCCTGTGGCCATCTCTTGTACTGCATATTCTGAAAAAAGCCTTTTTTGGTAGGCAAGGTATGTATTGATAATAAAAAATGCATCATCAGAGAAGACAATTTGGAAATATACATAGGTGTAAAGAAGGAATAATTCAAAATTACCTTCTTTTATATATTGAAAATAGCATTTTTTCTGCTAGTACATATGTGAGAATGTATATATACACATATATGAATGGTTTTGATTTTTACAAATATGTGGTATGTACTCACATACTTAGAAATGGAAATCATATTATCTGGAATTCACATATTATCCCACTAAATATAAACCATTTTTTTCTCTTATTTACTTAATATTATAAGCACTTTTTCATGTTAAGTGTTCTTTGAAAACACTAACTGCCTGTGTAATATTTCATTACATCAATGATTCTCAAACTCTAGCAAGTATCACAATTACCTTGAGGGCTTCAGGAATTCTGAACCTCACTCCCAGCGTTTCTGAATCAAGAAGTATCAGGTAGGACAAGAATGTGTGTTTCTAAAAATTTGCCCAATGATGCTGATCTTGCTGGTCTGGGAACTACGAAGTTGTTTACTACGTCATACAAAATTCCCTCATAATTGGATATTTAAATTGTTTTAATTTTTAATATGAAGCCACCCCCAGCCCCACCTGGGTCCTCTCAGAGCTCTGAGATTTGTCCGGACCAAGTAGCTGGACCTGGTGTTCAATCTGAATAAAATCTTAATACATGATAATTTTCATTGGAAGTGGAAATAACTGACTAAAAAGTTATGAACCTTTTGGAGACTTAATGTGTATGTCCAAGCTGACCCAAATAACTTATACCTAAGTTTATTGAAGGAAAACACATGGGCCTGGAGGTGGGAGACCTGTGTTTAAATCTTGCCCTGCCACTTGCTTGCTGTCTGACCTTGGACAAGAGACTGCAACTCTCTGGGCCTCAATGCTATAATTACCACATCAAATATAAACAGGAATGGCCTTCTTTTAAGGTCTTGAACTCAGCCCAAATTCTCCAGCTTCATCTTCTGTCTCAGACAGAATACTGGAGTTGGGAGGAACCTAAGGCCGTATCTTGCACATCACGAAGGGTTAGTTTCCCATCCCCTGAGCCTAGGGAGCCGCCTATACTCACAGCTCCCACATCATTCATCACACTGCATAAGCAGTTCTTTAAGGGTCAGCCACCTTCTAAGTCAGACCACGAGGTCCTTGAAAGAGATTAGGCCTGGTTCATTTCTGAGTCCCCAGTGGCTACTGCACACATGGCGGGCAGTTGCAGAATGCTTATTGACAGAATTGTGAGGAACGAGCTCAGCCTCCATCATTCCCAAGAAGCCTTGGCATGAGATGGTGAAGAGAAAAGAGCATAGCCCTGTAGCTGGGAGCCTTGGGGTTACATCTCAGCTCTCCCATCACCTCACTGATACCTTGAGAAACTGGCTGAACCCCCCCAAGTTTCTAAGGGATTCCTTATCCCTAATTACCACACAGGGCTAGTGGGTGAAGATGAGAACATGGTGTGTCATTTAGACCATAAAGGGCGAAGGCTGGGACTCCTAGAATCCTGCAGCATCACTCATAAGTTTTTAAATTTCAGATTCTTGTCAGGGCATAAGGTCACCCAAAATAATGACAGTGTTTGCCATCCTTCCTCACAGCTAGCTAACGCCACATGACTAAGTTCTGAGCAACAGAATAATAGTGGAAAGGTTATGTGCGATTTCTAGGAAGTGTACTCTGGAATCCTGAGTCAATGGATAGCATTTGAACCGTCATGTTAACAACAAAATGGAATACAGTAGAAAAGGCAGATAAAAGGGGCTGTGCACCTTAAAAATTGTGAACTATCCTACCATTCCTGTTCTATCCATCTTCAGACTTACATACACACAAAAAAATCTTTCCTGTTTAAGCTACTCGTAACTTGGGCATGTGTTATAGCCAGATTAATCACAGCCGATGCATGTGGTTCTGCTCGTGCCAATATTTACATTGATTTACAGCTTTATACTTTACAAACAGCTTCCAGGGGAAAGGAGAATATGAATGTAATATTCATTCATTCATTTATGTGATGAAACAATAAGCGTCACTGTGTGTCAGGCCTTCTGCCACATGCTGGGAACGGAAATGAATCTGATAAAACCCCTGCCTTCCATGAGTCCACCACTAGCAAGGGAAACAGATGAAGTCATGACACACATGACACACTGTGTGGAAATGAGGGAAGCGTGGGCAACTGTGGGGAGCCCTATGACCCAGGATCTAGGAAAAGGCATGATGTCCGGGACGGACAGGAATGGTGGCTGGAGCCGTGGCTGCAGATCCCAGGCTCCGCCTCCGATTGCTAATCCCAGGCTCCTCTGAATCTCCTTGGCTCAATTCCTGTGGAGGCATTAGGGAACCTGCGGCCAGTTTGATTCCTACCAGTGAGAACTGGATGCTGCTTGATGAGGGGTAGCTGCAGTCTCTGCTTTCTGTAGAGGATGCGACAAGGTGAGCTGCAGACTCAGGCATGAAGCCACCCCCACTTGAGGCCTCTGAGGGCTCTGGGATTTGTCAAGACCAAGTATCTGGACCTGGTGTTCCGGGGTGAACATCAGAGTGGAGCCAGGAGAAGCCGTTCACCTGCGAATGATAACAAGGCCAGCACCAGCGAAGGAGTGGCTGCAGACAGACCTCTCTAACACTGAACAGGGAGGGAAGTCGTGATTTATTCAGCCAGGAGCTGCGGCAGGCAAAGATACCTTAACTACCAAGCTCCCCGAATAGAAAATCCTAGCCCTTTTAAAGGCTTACAATTCCAGAAATTACATGTAAAGGGTCTTGATCCATGAAGTAGGCATGGGGTATGTGACTTAGGTGAGGGTCTGATCATGTTTAAGCAAAAGCAATGCCTTCCAGGAAGATTCCTCCATATGAGGAATAGCCTGCCATCTATAGGAGTGGGTGCGATTAAGGGTGGCACCCATTCTACTAGGCTTTACTTCTCCTACTGAAATGCAATGTAGAGGTCTGGGGGAGTGGTCTTAGAAGCTTAAGAGGATGAAGGCTCTCCTTCCTCACCAGCCCCTATTGACTGAGCATTTCAGTGCCAGGCCAAGGGGTCTGTGCTTTACACACTCACTTCATATCTCAAGATGACTGTGTGACGTAATTCTTGCTGTCCCCATTTCACATACAGAGAAGCTGAGGCTGGGGAGGGAAAGTGAGTTGCCCAGCTCATACCCCTGTGGCTGCCATGCCCGGGCCAGGCTCAGATTCACAGCCTGACTTTTAAAGGCTGGGACTTGAGCCCTCATGGATAATTTAGTCTACCACACTTGAGAGTTCCAAGGTCGTTGGAAACTCCTGCAGACGTCACCTCACAGCTGAGGAAGTAGGGATTCACAATGACAGAGTCTTATCTGGGGTCACCAATGTGCACTCATCACTACTTCAGAGTGTTTTCCCAGAGAAGCTACCAATAGAGTGCATGTGTGTGTGTGTGTGTGTGGCTGGTGTGTGCATGCGTGGGTGTGCACCTGCAGGCGGGTGTGTGCATGCGTGGGTGTGCACCTGCAGGGTGGTGTGTGCATGTGCTAATGTGCACCTGCAGGGTGGTGTGTGCATGCACGGGTGTGCACCTGCAGGGTGGTGTGTGCATGTGCTAGTGTGCACCTACGGGGTGGTGTGTGCATGCACGGGTGTGCACCTGCAGGGTGGTGTGTGCATGCACAGGTGTGCACCTGCAGGGTGGTGTGTGCATGTGCTAGTGTGCACCTACGGGGTGGTGTGTGCATGTGCTAGCGTGCACCTGCTGGACACACCCATGCATGAACTTAACACCAAGACCTGCTTTCTAAACTCAGAACAACGCCCATGTCTCTAGTATCTGCTACTCTTTCCTTCTGTCTTTGTGCGTAGATCTTTGTGTGTGAGTGGGTTGTTTTATTTTTATTTTTTCAGCTTTATTGAGGCATAATGAATAAACAAAAATTACATCTGTTTAAGGTATATGGTGTGATGACTTGATATATGTATACATTGTGAGATGATTGCCACAATCAAGTTAATTAATACATCTATCACTTCACATAATTACTATTCTGTGTGTGTGGCAAGAACACTTACGATCCACTCTCTTAGCGATTTTTATATGAACAGTACTGTATTATTAGCCACAGTCACCATGTGCACATTAGAGCCCAGGACTTACTCACCTTACAACTGCAAGTCTGTACCCTCCGCCTGTCTTGAGAAACCTGTTTGTCCAGGTAGGTAGCAGCTGGGGTGCCGGCAGCAACAACAGCTCCCAGCCCTGAGCTGGAGTCTTCCTTCCATGTCTGATCCTGGGGGCCTGGAGCACTCTGAGCCCACAGCAAGTTCTCTCTGTTCCAGGACCAAATCTGGTAGCAAGGCCAGGTGCTGTTCCTGAGAGGCCTGGCCCCGTAGGCTGCAGAGAGATTTCAGGGCCTTTCCGACTGCCTCGCCTGGGAGTGGAGCCAGGGCACATCCATAACCTTCACAGCCCTCCTGGTGCTGTCAGAGCAGCTGTCAGAGGTCAGCAGGAGCTGTCCCACGCTTGGGAATCTGCTGCCCAGGAGCCTGGGGCAGAGAGCTGGGGCCCCAGGAGGTTTGTCCACACCAGGCTGCAGAGGGCTGCACAGGTAAGGGTTGGCCAGGGCTGGCAGGGATGAAGTTTTAGTGACTAGAGTGTACCATTCTCCTTCACCTGCCTTCCTTTCTTTTCTCCACCCTTGGGTTCCTGTCATCATCCTCCTCAGACCTACTCTCCTACATAACAATCCTTTCCTCCTGGAATTGAGCATCTAGGCTGTTCACATAGAGTCTCCTTCCACCCCCCCCACCACCACTATGCCATCTGCCAGGGGAGCACCCAGAGGCCTTGGCCCTGATGGTCGGGAAGGGAGGCAGCATGAGGATGGAGAGTGCCTCTCCTGGTCCACAAGCGCTCCATGAGTTTCTTCTCCCCTTGTACCCAGTGCAGAGAGCAGAAGCAGTGCTTCCGCAGTGCCAGGGGCACCAGGGCCACTGTATTCTTGGGGATTGCTGCTCCCTGGTATTGTGCAGTGGGACAGCCTGACACAGGGCCTGGCACAGAATATGCTCAGTGAGTGACTGAGATTAATCAGAATTGCATTTGTAGATGAACCGAGCTGAGCACAGGCATGTGTGGAAAAATAGCATCACTAAGCCTTATGAAATGAGGGCTAGAGGTGGGCAGGAAGGGGGGGATGAGTGAGGGCCAGCTGTCAGGGAAGGGCCTGGCACAGCTTCTGGAACTGAGGCCCAGACCCAGTGGGAACCCCTATCCCCAGTCCAGGCATCTCTGGGCCCTGCTCATGAAGCAGAGTCGTCTGCTTCATTTTCTCATGGCCACGGAAATCTAGGACGTGGACACACCAGCGTGAGGTTAAAAGTGAGAATTAAATTGACAAAAGAAAGAGAAGAGCTCTCTGTGCAGAGCGGTTGTGGAGAAAATGGGTTGCTGCTTCCGTGGTGAAATGCAGATTGTGTAGATGAGTTTAAGGAGACAGTGTCTGATTGACACTGGGCACAAAGGATTGGTCAGATCAGGTGTGCCATTTGCAGAGTGCCTGAAGAAGTTGGCCACTCCATTCTCGTCTTTTCTTATGCAGATGGATTCTCTAAATGGCCCCAGCCATGTTGCCTGGTTCTTTACTGTACATGTGAGTGACAAAAGGGAAGAAGGACCTCCATGTTGAACATACCTGGCTTCCAGGTAGCCCGTGTCTATTGGCACAGCTGTCAGCATTCACACATGCAAGCTTCCAGCTTGTTTATCTGTGTCTGCAGCTCAATTTTTCGGACTGCTCGTTGTTAGAAAAGAGATGATTTAAGGGCTGGTTTTTGTTAAAAAGGAAATTCCGCCGAGGACCCTGGTGCCCTTACTGTCTGCCTAAATAATTTCTTTCTAGCTCCTGTATCGCTCAGAGCTCCCATGGAGAGGGACAATTCAGAGCTGATGTCCACCCACCACCGGGAGGGATGCCCCTTCCATGCCCTCTGCCCCTGGAGGGAAGAGACGGTGGGTGCAGCACAGCTTTCAGAGTCAGACAAGCCCGAATTCAATACCCAAACAAACATTGGAAATCAGCCAATGAGCCTCGCTTCCTCACCTAAAATGGGAATAGTAAAGCCAGTTCAGACGGCTCATACAACAAGGTACACCATATTTAGAATGTGACCCACCCAATAACTCTGGCACAAACTGGTAGTCATCAGCCCCTGTACTGCTCACTGTTCTGGGAGGGAAAGTTGTCAGCAGGAACACTGACTGAGAGTGGTTTTTCAGGAAGAACTTGCAGAGCCCAGCGTGGAGGCAAGCCAGAGCACCCAGAACCTGCCCAGGACTTTCCTTGGGGTGGGGAATGCTGGAAGGAGACAGAGGAACACCCAGGCAGCTGCATAAAAGGGGCGTATTTTCTGCATGTAATGCTCTGATTCCGTGGTGCAGCTAGACGGTTCCAGACTGAAGACCACTCAGTCCCCTCAGCAGGCGACAGTCTATGCCCCAGGGCTTGTCACCGTGCCGCATTTCCTCAGCCAAAGGCCTCCCACTCGACCTGTCCTGGCAACAATGTCAGTCCCTCTGGGAGTGGAACAAACTCAAGGCTGCGTCCCACCAGGCTGCAGGCACTCAGTGAGACTTGTAGACCCTGGGGGCTGAGTGAGGAGAAGGGGTAGGGACAGGACCCCAAGTGGAAGGAATGGGAGGGAAGCCACACAGGTCTGCATGCTCCCAGTTCAGTAAGAGCAGCCAGGACCCTCCTCTCCACCCCCTCAGCTCAGAGCCCGTCTCTGTCTAAACAACTGCACAAGCTGCCTCCTTGTCCACCCCCAAGCTGTCCCCAAGAGGGATTTTCTGAAATGTCCGTCACCACCTCCATTCACCTACCTGCTCCGGTCACTATAGCCATAAACACAAATAAGGCATCAAGGTCCCCACCCTCGAGGGGCTCACATCTAAAGCCGATGCACCCCAAGTCAATAATGACATTCAGAGAGATAAATGGGGAGTACACTGGGGCTGGGGATTTTCCAGGGTTTGGAGGAAACAGCGCTCAGAGAGCTGAAGGTGAGGGAGAGTGTGCACCTCGAGGAGCTGCATGGAGTTCAGTTCAGCAGCCAGGAAGTGCAGGAGGATCTGACCCAAACCCTGGAGGCCATCGAGAGGGAAGAGCCGCTTTGGGAACAGCTGCCAAGGAAGAAGGTGCCTGCAGGACAACCTAGTCACTATGACAGTTGGTGGACAGTCAGCCGACGGAGAGCTTGACAACAGAGAGATGTTGGTTTACCCCGCCCCTGCAGCATGCTGAGAAGGAGGGGCAATGGGAAGCTGGACGGGGCAGGGCAAACACACCGCCGTGAGGGCAGGAAGATGAGAGAAGTGAGCTCCACACAGGAGCTCATATGTGTGGTCGGAAGACAAGGCTGTGAGGCTGGGGGGATTAGCTTGTTCTGAGATTCCAAGCAGTACTCTGGTTTCCAGAGTCTTCAGTGAGGACACAGCCTGAAGCCTAAGGGAGACACTGGCTACGGATCTAGAAGTAGGGACCTGACCCTGCATTTACTGTGAACTGTAGGTGGAGTAAACTGGACTCAGGGCATGTAATCCTAAAAGCAGTTTTCTCAATCAGCTGACTTAAGCAACGTGTTCCATGGTTATAATCCTTCCCTTGTCTTATGGTTACAGTGAAGCCACAGAAATCCCTGCTATCACTTTGAGTCTGAAAACAGAGTCTCAATTTGGATGTTGTAATGCCCGGTGCCATAGATAATGCAACACTTCAATCTTCATACAAAGGTGAGGCTTCTTCTCCCTGCCCGTCCCGCCCCCAGCTAGGGCTGCTGCAGGGCCCGCCCGCCTTGGGAAAAGCAAATGTGTCCAGCTGCTTATGTTTCTCACTCTCTGCCTCCGCACTAGAGAACGGCTAAATCTGACCCCTGGGAGCTACCATTTGAGGAGCGGGGAGGACCAGCAGGGAGCAGGAAAGCTCTGGCTTGGGTAGGATGCTCTTAGGAAGCTCTGGCTCATGGTCCTGGACCAAGCCTAAGGCGGACTCTTCCCTGTGGCTGCCCTGGTGGGGTATGAAGGAGTCCCTCAGCCTGGGAACCTCCCCTGCGCAGTCTTCACTGGGCGCTGCACCCCTGATCCAGGGGCCACGTCACTTCCCCCACACCGTCCACACTTCTGGCGGTTCACTGCCAGATCCTGCCAGCTGAGGACCCAACCCCCTAGGGAGCATGTGGAACACAATGGAAGATCTCCATACTGTCTTTTTCACATATGTGGCCCACATCTAGTTCACATAAATACATGCCAAAAATCACTCCCACAGTCTTTGCCCAACCTCAGGGTACAGGCCAATCCAAAATCAACAACTCCCAACCACCCAACCTGCATATTCCCCCAGGACATCCACAGGGAAGAGTCCGCCTTATGCTTGGTCCTGGCCCAGGAGCCAGAGCCTTCTCAGGAGCATCCTACTCAAGTCAGAGCGTTCCTGCTCCCTACAACTCCCTCCTCCAACCACAGCTCCCGGACAACACACTTAACCGTTCTCAGGTGGGAAGGAAGTGAGTGAGAAGCAGCGAGGAAGCCACAGGCTCTTGCCCTTTATGTATTTTAGGCTTGAGTCTGACCTGGTCCACGGTGCTCCAACTGAAGGGCAAACCCCCCAGCTCTCCACGTTTCCCTGCCAACGCTCCTGGGCCCAAAACTACACTTGGGGCAAGGGGCAAGTAGCCCCACACCCCTTTCCCCCTCATTAGGAAAAGGCAACAAAGATTTGTCTAAACAAATATTTATAAAACCCTTTTGTATTCCCCTTATAGAGTCTTTGGAGTTGCAAATTCAGTTCTTAGTACTTCCTTTACAAATCTCTTTATTTTGTAATTTTTATGTATATTATATCTTTTTTCTATACATTTTATTGTAGTTAAATATACGTAAGGTAAATCTTACCATTTGTCAGTATAGAGTTCAGTAATATTAAGTACACTCATTGGTTGGGCACCCATTACCACCGTCTATCTCTGTAACTCTTTTCATCTTCGCAAATTGTACCCATTAAAACACTAATGAAACTTTGCACTCATTAAACAATAACTCCCAAGCCCTCCTCCCCCAATCCCTGGCAGCCACTATTCTACCTTCTGTGTCTATGATTTTAACTACTCTAGGCATCCCATATGAATGGAACCATACAGCATTTGTCCTTGTCCCAAATGCTGTATGGTTCCATTCATCTAAGGTAGATCAACTCTCAAAAAAAGGCATTCTTGAATAGCAGCCAAGAATGTTGTTTCTTGCTGGGCATGGTGGTGCACGCCTGTAGTCCCAGCTACTCGGGAGGCTGAGGCAGGAGAATTGCTTCAACATGGGAGGCAGAGGTTGCAGTGAGCCAAGGTCATGCCACTGCACTCCAGCCTGGTGCCTGGTAATGGAGTGAGACTCTGTCTCAAAAAAAAAAAACAAGAATGTTGTTTCTGTTGCTTAAGTCACCGATTTTTGGTCCTTATTATGGCAGCCCTAGCTATAGGCTCTAAGGAAAAAAAGCAGCAAAAGACTGGACATCAATGATTGACTGTTGGTTGTGAGAGGTCAAGATTTCAATGTGAGCTCTTAATCACCTAGTAAACTCTCTATTGTTTTCTTATGTATTTATTTCTTGGCCACTCAAAAGTTTTCTTTCATTCAGCATAATGTCAAAGTCATCCTTGTTGTAGTATGTATCAGCACTGAATTCCTTTTCTCCTTTTTTTTTAGACCCACGCCACCATGCTTGGCTAATTTTTGTGTTTTTAGTAAAGACAGGGTTTTACCATGTTGGCCAGGATGGTCTCGAACTCCTGACCTTGTGAGCCGCCCATCTCAGCCTCCCAAAGTACTGGGATTATAGGCGTGAGCCACCACGCCCAGCCTGAATTCCTTTTTAAGGATGAATGATATTCCATTATATGTATTGACTACATTTTGTTTATCCCTTCATCTGTTGCTGGACATTTGGGTTGTCTCTATCTTTTGGCCCTTAAGAATAACGCTGCTATAAACATGGATGTGCAAATATTTTTTTGAGTCTCTGCTTTCAATTCTTTTGAGCAAACACCCAAAAGTGAAATGGCTAGGTCATAGTAACTGAACTACCATACTGTTTTCCATGCGGGCTGCACTATTCTGTATTTCTACCAGTGATGCACAAGGTTTTCGCTGTCTCCGCATCCTCGCCAACACTTGTTATTTTCTGTTTCATTGATAATAGTCATCCAAATGGGTACAAAGTGATATTATATCACAATGATACAATGATTAGTGATGTTGAACATCTGTCCATGTGCTTTTTAGCCACCCGTATACCTTCTTTGGAGAATTGTCTATTCGACTCCTTTGCTTATTTTTGAGTAGGGTTGTTTGTTTCATTTGCGTTGATTTATTGAAATTGTTCATATATTCTATATATTAATCCCTTGTCAGATGTATGATTTGCAAATATTTTCTCCCATTCCATGGGTTGCTTTTTCACTGTGTTGATAGTGTCTTTTTATGCTCAAAAGTTTTTAATTTTGATAAAGTTCAGTTTATTTATTGATTTTTTGTTGCCTGTGCTTCTGGCATCGTCATCAAGAAATTATCGCCAAGGCCAATGGCATGAAGATTTTACCCTGTTTTCTTCTAAGAACTTCGTTTTCTTTGCTCGTGCATTTAAGTCTTCAATCCATCTTGAGTTAACCTTCACATATGGCACAATGTAAGAGCTCAACTTCTTCCTTTTGCATATGGATATTCCGTTTTCTCAGCACCACTTGTTGAAAATGCTGTCATTTCCGCACTGAGTGGTCTTCGCACTCTTGTCCAGAATCACTTGACTGTATCTGTGAGACTATTTCTGGGCTCTCTGTTCTACTCCATTGGTTTATATGGCTGTCTTTACGCCAGTACCACACCGCTTTCATGACTGTAGCTTTGTAGTGAGCTTTGAAATTAGGAAGCATGAAACCTCCAACTTTGTTCTTCTTATGTGCATTAAATCTTAGTGCCTCAGTGGCAACTTCCATTGGCCTGTTATATTTCTGTGCTTTTTATGCATGGCTGAAACCATTCCCCTTTCCCATAAAGCTTTCTCAGTCGTTGCTCCTTCCTCTGGGCTCTCCAGCTAAAAGGAAGAACGGGGCGGACGAATGTGACCTGTTTTGTGTTGAAGGCACCTGTCTTGTGACAGTCTGTCTTCCCCACGAGGCATGAAAAACTAAAGACGTGTGCCCCCTGCACAGGGCCAGGGGCAAGACAGGCCTCACGTCGTGTGGGACTGACAGCAGGAGGACACCCTTCAGGCTGGGAAGTTCTCTGAGAGAATATTCTGGATAATTGAGGTCTCGGCCTTGAATGTCAACACCTGCCTAAAATGCTGGACCATTTCACATGAAACTCTTCCTGCCTGGGTTTCACACTCCACGCCTTCTAAATAGAAAACTCCTAACGGCCACAGTCATCTTTGCTTGGTGACTCTGGGTCATCCACATGCGTGTGAATCTTTGCTTGATGACTCTGGGTCATCCATATGCGTGTGAATCTTGGCTGCTACTCAAGAATGCCGTTTGTTAAGAGTTGACCTACCCGGTTTTATAGGTCTGCTTGCCCCGATTTGGTCGCCTTTTACATTGTCTTTCCTGGCCTTTCGAGTTTCAATGCCCTCTCATGCACCATCAGCCCCTCAGCTGCCATTCTCCTTGCTGTCCTATGTAACCTTGCCCCTCTCTCTTCTAATTGGTTGTGAGTTGGAGTAGGAACAACAAAGCTCTGGTAAAACAAAAATAAACAGGCTCTGAGTGGGGTCACAAGGCTCGCTGATAAGGCTCACTGATTTAGGTTTTGTCCATGGGCTTTAGAATGTCTATTCTGGCTGTTTTAAAGCCTTTTTTTGCTCACTTCCTGGTACTCTGTTGGTCTCTGGGCTGCTAATGTGCCTGGTTAGCTTACAGGTAAGTCTTAGATGCATTTGAGGAGCGGCTGCTATAAACCCAAACCTGCTACTTTTGGGTTAGGTAAGTGTGCATGGGTTGGGGGTCAGCCTCGGGCATCTGCGAGGTGGATGGGGATAGTGTGTGGGCCACAGAGCACTGTCCTGGCCCATCCCTACTGCTACAGCAAAATGCCTAAGACCAGGTAATTTATAAACCACAGGAATTTATTTCTCACAGTTCCGGAGGCTGGAAGTCCAAGAACAAAGCCCCAGCAGGTTCAGTGTCTGGCGAGGGCCCAGTTTGTGCCCCTAAGATGGCCCCTTGTGGCTCTGTCCTCACATGGCAGAAGGCAAAAAGGCAAAAGGGTCTGGCTAGTTCCTTTCTCCCTTTTATAAGGTACTGGTCCCATCCATGAGGGAGGAGCCCTCACGGCCTAGTCACTCCTAAAGGCCGTATCTCTTAGTACTGTTGAATGGGAATTCAGTTTCAACATGAATTTTGGAGGCAACACAAGTATCCAAACTATAGCAAACCCCAAGGGCTGGGTGAGGGACTCCCTATGGGAAGCATGGGAAGAAGCACAGACTCGGCTGTCCTCTCCCTGCAACACTCTTCTTCCCTTCTCTGCAAGAGTCATCGGGATCCACAGCCCTCACTGTGGTGCACACGGGGGCCTAAGCTAAGACCACTCCTTCCCTGCTCCCTGATTAACACCCAGAGATCTGCCAGCCTCATTTCCCACTGCCCCAGTATCCAGCTCAACCCCAGGGACCGCTGGACACCTGGTCCTTCGCATCTTCCTGATGTTTCTAATGCTGCCCCTCCTGCGTCCCTGTATATCTGATAACCTTGTCTCAATGTGTATATGAAGGACTCTTCTTCTGGTATGTAATCCTAATGGGTGCTAGATCCCACAGAGCCCTGACCCAGCTGGGGACTACCTCGACCTCTCTCCCAGATCAGTGCCCCTCTCCTTAGGGCTCAGCGTGGCCTGTGCCTGATATTCTGGGATAGGAGAACTGGGGAGAGAAGGCCTAGAACCCTGCCTCTCATTTCCTTTCCACCAAAAGGGGGAAAAAGAAAGTCTGGTCCTCACAACCAGACTTGGGATCCTTATGGGATGCTGGGGATAGGGTGCGGGACAGGGCCTGTGAGTGTTCCTGCTACTCCAGTCTGGGCCCTGCAGCAGATGCATGCAGGTTAATATTTGTAAGACTGAAAAATTCCAAATGCAGCTACTTTGGAAAGACCATGTGAGCAGACATCTATGTGCGTGGCATCTGGGCCCCTTGGCTAGTTGGTGGTCAATGTCGGTTTCTCCGTGTTAACCCCAAGAACGTTCAGTAACTCAGGGTTTGCAGAGCTTCTCAGGAGCACATCTTAGCCTCATTGGTGTTGTGAGGCAGGCAGGGCACAGGTCACACGGATGAGGACGCCCAGCCCACAGACATTTAGCAACCTGCCCAAGGGCATCTGTAGTTCAGTGAGAGGTAGAACTGGGACTGGGAATCTAGGCTGCCTGAGTCCCAGAGATGGTCTTCCCTGGACTGTATCCTTTTCAGGGAAGGCCTCCTGACCCCAACCATTTCATCTGTCACAGCCCAGAATGGGTCAGGCATCAGAAAATGTGGATTCTGGCTCTGCCTTTTTGGAGATGGCCCTGCTTAGTTCCTTGGAATAAACCATGGTCTCTTCCCAGGCCTCAGTTTCCTACACTGTATTAAAAGAGAACCCAACATCTCGGTGGGTTGGAGTGGGAGCGCATGAGGCGGTGGCCACTTTGCTAGGGTAATAGTAGACTCCTCTCCCTCTTCCCTTTGTCTCCCTCCCACTGGGTAAAAGAGAATTGTATTGAACTGTTAAGAAAATTGGACTCTAGTCCCAGCTCCATTTTTACCTCACTAGGTTTTGGTTTCCCCACCACACAGGAGTTTGAACACTTTGATTTCTGAAGACCTTCCCAGCTCTGGTGTTCCGATATTTTGCTCCTTTTCTCCTCCTTCTCCTCCTCCTCTTCCTGTTTCTCCTCCGGCTTCTCTAGGGGTAGGGAGATTGCGTGTATGTGTGTGCACGTGTGTACACATGCATGTATGTGTGTGCACATAGTGGCAGCAGGGAAGGGGAAGGAAGGAGTCCTGCAAGGGCTGGGGGTGGCAGTTGGGAAAAAAGGAGGCAGGACTGTATGTGCCAGTGGGCTGAGTTTTCTCACCAACTAATGGTTCCTGGGGCAGTTTAATTATTAAAGGAAAGGAAAGAAGCCAGGATCACCTCAAAGTCCAGCCTGCTGGTGACTAACACGAACAGATGAGCAAGGAGCTGGCAGCAATGGGGCCTGGAGCTTCAGGGGACGGGGTCAGGACTGAGACAGCTCCACACTCAGCAATGGATCCCAGAGTTGGTCTGCACACCTATGACATCATCGTGGTCGTCATCTACTTCGTCTTCGTCATTGCCGTGGGGATCTGGGTAAGTGGGCCCTGAAGCTGGCGCTGGCAGGGGAGGTAGAAGCGGTCTCTCAGCTTGGGTGCGGTCGTGGAGCTGGGGCAGGGCTAGGCAGAAGGAAGCAGATCAGGGAACCATGGGGCTGAGATGGAAGGGCTTTCAGGAATCAGCCTCCTGATCTGTTTAGAAAGACAGAGAAGGATGTCACTGGGCTGAGGTCACACAGCCAGCCAGCCAGAGGCAGACCAGGCCCCTGACTCCTGACTCCTTTCTGTGCACCTGCTGTCTTTGGCCCCAACCATCCCTGGTTGCCCTGAGGCTCACTCCTTCCTTCTGCCCCACCCCAAGACCCCCAACTCTGAGAACTCTTGACCCCGGGCCCTACCTCAGTCCTGCATTTGTCATCTTGGCTAAGGTGATTTCTTAAGAAGTAAAGGCTCATGTGCTCTCAGTGAAACATGCCAGGCTGATTCCAAGGTCCCTCTGTTCTCCCTTGTTCCCAAGAGCTTCGGTGCTATAGGCAGGGGCCAAGCTTTGGGGTCAGGGAAACCTGAGTTCAGGTCCCAGCTGCAACAATGAGAGCCTCATGGCCTTATGGCCCTGGGAACAACATAGGAGGCCTCTCTGAGCCTCAGCTTTCTCAGGCAGACAATGAGAGTAAGAACTAAGCAGTGATCATTCAACAACAGGACACACTGCAGCACCTGGCACGCTGCCTGGTGCCCGACTGGCAGGCAATAAATGGCTGCTATTATCACCAAGGCGTTCTGCAGAAGTGCGAGCACCTTTAGACTCTGCTGTGATTCAAGTCCCAGCTGGTCACTTCCTAGGCTGCGGCCAGGTCAGAAACCATTTCTGGGCCTCAGTTTCCTCATTTGTAAAGGGGAATGAACAGTCCCGGCCTCCTAGTGCTGGTGTGAGGAAGAATCGAGCTAACAGATGATCGCTGGCTCCTGGAAGTGGCCAGCTGAGAAAAGCACCAACTGCTTTGTGACTTTGGACGAATTGCTTCCCATGTTGGGCCTCCATTTTCACCTCTGTAAAATGGATCTGTTTTTCTCATATGGCCTCTAAGAGGATCAGAGGTGACAGGGGCAATACAAGTAAAAACTTAACAAACACAAGGCCCCACCCACATTTATCACTCCCTGGTGACTGATTAATTTCCCATAGGGAAAGTCAGAGAGCTCCTTCCCTACCCATTGCCCTGCCCTCACCCCGCATCTCCAGAGAACATTCCAACAGGCTGCTAACTGACCACCTACTGGTGCAAGACAGGGAGGTCCTGGATGGGGCTCAGTGGCATGATCTGACCTCAGACCAGGTCAAGGGAAATCCCAAAACAGTGCCCGTAACTCTGTTCAGGGCTCAAAGTCTCACAGTGAAACTGCAGCCCTCTCTGTCCTCCTGCCTGCAGTGTGGGAGCCCGGCTGGGAGCAGGGAAGGGATCAGTTCAGAGAAAGGGTGAGCTCTACACACCTAAGGAGGAGACACTAAATCACCCTCCAAAAGCACACTTTCAGGAGGGAAGCCTAAGGGGACAAGAGTGCACAATGACCTCTCACACATGACATCCATTACCTCCTTTGCTCTTTGCGGTGGCCCTGGAAATGAATGACGAGGCTCACAGAGGAAGTGACTCTCCTAAGATGCATAGCTTAGAAACCGTGAAACCAGCCTCAAGCAGCTCTCTTCTGTCTCAGTTTCCACCCTCTGTCTCCACAGCTCCTGCACCAAGGGGCAGCGAATCTGCGGGGAGAGGGCAGGGCAGAGGTTGGACAGAAGCTTGAGAACCCTCATCTCATCCATTTCCTTTCCAGTCGTCCATCCGTGCAAGCCGAGGGACCATTGGTGGCTATTTCCTGGCCGGGAGGTCCATGAGCTGGTGGCCAGTGAGTTGACCCTTCTCAACCACCCCTAGTGCGGAGGCTCCCAACTCTCCTCCCTGCTATCCAAGCCCTTGTCCCATCTTCTCACACCTGGACCATGGCAAAGACCTCCCCATTTTTTTCCTAACTCTGGGCCCCTTCTCTCCTGTCCAACCCCCCCCCTGCAACCTGAGTGGCTTTGCTAGCACACAAGTTGGACAAACATCCCCTGGCCCTTCTAGGTGTGGCCCTACATCTGGCACTTGATTTGCAGTGATGAATCTGGAATGTCCCTATCCTAGAGAAGCTCAGATCTGAGTGGAGCTGATAGACTCATAAACATCATGTGCACTGCTGAGCCAGAGGGAAGCAGGGGGCACTGGCCAGAGCTTGGAGGGAGCCCCTGGCCACCAGACAGTGCAGTCAGCTCAGGAGGGATTTTGGGGAAAAGGTAACACATAAGCTTAACACTGAAGAGCAGCTAAGTGAGGGGAGTCACAGAGGTAAAATCCCCAACAACCTCAAGGAATCCATCTCCAAACCTTTGTGAGCCACAATTTCTCCCATCAAGCCACCCCACAATTCTATTGGCCCTCAAATTTAACTTCCTCCTCCTGGAATGGGAGGAAAGGAGGAAACCCCTACCTCAAAAGTTGCCAGTAGAGCCATCAGCCCCAGTGGTAGCTAAAGCAGTTTACACACCCAGGCATGCAAAACTCACACACATAACATGTGTGCATGCACACTTCCATACTCTCACACACTCACACACTCACGCACCACACTCTCACACCCACATACAAAGGCACCCACACACATTCATACATACTTGCAAACTCATGCACACAATCACACTCCCAGTCTCACACTCACACCTCTCTCACGCACACACACTGTCTCACTCTCATACGTACTGTCACAATCACAGACACATGCACTCTCACACACATGCTCATTTACACACACACACACACAGACTCACACACGCATGCACACTCACAGCACCAGCCATCTTCATGCCTCTCCCCACCCTTCTCGTTCTCACCAACTTCCGCACTCTGTACTGGTCACAGACTCGTTGAAGAGCAGCAGAAACCCAGGAGGCCTCCAGGGCTCTCTGGAAGGTTTAGGTATCTGGGACAGGAAGAGGCAGGGGCAGGCAGCTCTCGTCTGTCCACCATGGCAGAATCCCAAGGATGGCGGGGAGCTGGGGCCTGGCAGCTCAGGAACAGTGGTGGGGTCACTGGCACTCACTGCAAGCCACCTTCTCATCAGGAAAAAGGAAAAACCCTTCTCAATGGTTCATTTCAGCCAGTGTCCCCCAAATCACAACTCTGGAAATGAGGGAAGGGGGGATAAAAAAGCAGGACAGAGTAGGTTCCTCTGATCACTTCAGGAGAAGCTCATGGACCCTGCTGACTGCCTGGTCAACCCGCAGAGAGCCGAGCTCTTGCCCAACAATTAACATGAGGAACCCGAGGCCTCTGAACAAGAGGGAGGCCTTGGCAGGCACTTCTAGGTTCCCACTGTACCCCGAACACAGAGCAGACATGCAGTGGGAAAGAGAGGATGTGCTGCCCATCCTCTGGTGGGCCAGGCTGTGAGCTGTGCCTCCTGCACCTGAGAGCTGGGTCCAGCCTGAGGCCAGGGTGAGAACCAGCTCTGGGTGTGGAAAGCTGTTGGAGTGTATGTCTGGGTGTCTGCCTTGTCCCGAGTCTGTGCCCCATGAACAGCACAAGATGCAGCAGCCCTTTCCGTTCCAGAGAGGCCCGCACGGCCCTCCCCGTGCCTCCCCTGCTGATCTTGTTGATCTCTCCTGGGTAGGAGCAGGAAAGTCAAGTTAAAAACCCTGGGTGGGGGTGGAGGTGCCTCACTGCTCCAAGAACTGCCTGGAGGAGGCTTCTTCCTCAGAAGCAGGGGGCCTGGTGTTCTCCACTCTGGCTGGGTGGTCCAGCCAAGCCTCCCCAGCATCCCGAGGCCACCTGAGAGAGGAAGAGTTAGTGTGTGTGTGAGTGCCTGTGTGAATTTGTTTCCATGTGTGAGTGTGTATGCATGTGTGAGTGTGTATGCATGTGTGAATGTGGGCACTGTGTGTGTGCATGATTGCGCTTGTGTGTGTGCTTTGTGAGTGTATGTGCGCATGTGTGTTTATACCTGTGAGTGTGAGAGCATATGTATGAGAACATGTGCATGTGGGTGAGTGTACGTGTGTGACTGTGCAAGTGCGTGAGTGCATGAGTGTGTGCATGTGTGTGTGTCCTGTGCCTGTGTGTGTGCACATGTGAGTGTGCATGTGTG
>NW_022437002.1:20121871-20383830 GCF_009761245.1 Sapajus apella
TGTGAGTGTGTGTCCTGTGACTGTGTGTCCTGTGCTGGTGTATGTGTGCACATGTAAGTGTGCATGTATGACAGTGTGTGTCCTGTGCCTGTCTGTGTGTGTGCACATGTGAGTGTGCATGTGTGACTGTGTGTGTGTGTCCTGTGCCTGTGTGTGTGCACACATGTGACTGTGCATGTGCACATGTCAGAGGCACTGGCACCAGGGCCTCAGCAATGTCAGACCTGTTGCTCATTCTGTGCCTTTACGCTGCCTACCGCCTTTGTCTGAATTTCTCAGTGCTTTTCCCTTCCTCTCACTTTCTCTCACGGCACCTCCGGAAGAACAGGACGTTGGGTGGAAGTGAGTCCCACATTGTATAGGTGAAGAAGTGAGGTGTTGATAGAGGAAGTGATTTTATTGAGGTGACATAGGGTGCAGAAAGGAACATGGCTCCACCCCTACCTGCCCCCAGCCCTCTCCCCGAGGTCTCCTTAGTCCTCCTCCCAGATTCCAGAGCCCCTGTCCCACTTCTCCCCTACCAGTCAGGGATCCCATCTAATAATAAGAGGTAACATTGACCACATGCTCATTACGTGCCAAGCACCATTTGTGTAGTGTTTGTTATTGGAGCCAGACAGCCAGGGGTTGAATCCTCATTTGACCACTTACTAGTTCTGAGACCTGGGCAAGTTACCTATCTGTGCTTCAGTTCACTCATGGGTAAGATGGGGATAAAAGTAGCACCAAGGGTTGTGGCAGGGGTTAAATGAGTCCCCATACTCAGAACATCAGCTGGTTCCTGGAGACGCTACGCAGGCGCTGACTGCCCTGATCATGGCTATTATCCTCCTGTCTCTACTGCCTCCAAGTGCTTGGCTGCCTTCCTGGAGGAGAACCAACAGCTCAGAGGCCAGCCTGGCCTGTGCTCAGCCTCTGGGCTCCTCCTTCTGTCTGCTTTGCCCTGGGGTGGTGGGAGGGCCTTTCCTTCCTTCCTATGGGGCTTCCCTATCCTTTTCAGCTTCCTTCCCCTGGAGGCCCTCAGATCCACGGCCTCGGTGCAGAGGTCCACACTCCCCGCTTGCCAGGCTTCTTTCCCACTTGCCCTTTTTTCTCATTTCACCATTTACTCACTGGGTGAGCTGGAGCCAGCGCATTTCCTAACATTCGTTCCTTCCTCTGTAACCTGGAAAGACTCATACCCCTACCTGTGGATAGCTGTGGAATTAAATGTATTTATGAATGCAGTGCCTGGCATACGGTGGGTACCCAATAAACATCAGCTCCGTGCCCCCTTACCACTCATGGTCCTTGCTCCAGATTAATTCAGATCACTCCTGACTTCTGACCCTTGACCCAACTGTGCCTTGCAGATTGGAGCATCTCTGATGTCCAGCAATGTGGGCAGTGGCTTGTTCATCGGCCTGGCTGGGACAGGAGCTGCTGGAGGCCTTGCCGTGGGTGGCTTCGAGTGGAACGTAAGGAAGCTGGCCTGGTTTCTCCAGAATAATGAGGGTCTAACCCACCTCCATCTCTGGCATTAGTGCTGAGAGGATCCTTAGAGATTCCTGGGAGGCTGCATGGCGAATCAATAACCCATTTTACAAATGAGGAAATCAAGGTCTGGAGGAGACAGAGGGATCCATCCAAGGTCACACAGAAGGACTGGTGTCAGGTCCCAGATCCCTTATTTCTCTGCTTAGGGGCCTCCCACAGCACAGGGCTGCCTCTGGGTGGGAAGCGGCCCCTCTGTCTGCATCCAGGACCTGGATACCTTCTTCTCCCCTCTCCCAGGCAACCTGGCTGCTCCTGGCCCTCGGCTGGGTCTTCGTCCCTGTGTACATCGCAGCGGGTGTGGTCACAATGCCCCAGTACCTGAAGAAGCGATTTGGGGGCCAGAGGATCCAGGTGTACATGTCTGTCCTGTCTCTCATTCTCTACATCTTCACCAAGATCTCGGTGGGTGTCTCTGCAATCTGGCCATTGTGTCTGGAAATGCTAATTAGGGAGGTGCTGAGTGCATCATCATGAGTGTGTTGCTGAGGGGAAGCTGAGAATCACAGCTGGAAGAAAGGAAGGCAGGATCTATAAACCTTTAACGCACGTTCCCCTCAGCACTGGGGTAGTCAGGGATGAATGATAAATATTTTTGGAGTGAATGACAGTCCCTACACTCAAAGAATTCACAATCCAGAGTTCATTCACTTATTTTTCGTTTGATTCTTCATTCATCAACTGTGCATTAATTGCCTAGATGGTTAGAGTTAGAAAGGTCTTTAATCCTCCTCTATTGATCTAAACTCAGGAAACTACCGAGACAGGTCAAACAACTTGCCCAAGTCCACACAGAGGGACAGCTCTAGCACTGAAGCTGAAGTCTGGGTTCTGTGACCCCGGCCAGGTCTCCTTCCACTCTGTTATGTTTCGGAGCCTGTAGCAGGTTCACGAAACAATCATGGAAGGGGATCTACAAGCAAACACTAAAGGGAACTGAATCACTTCGTTGCCAGGTCTAGGGCTGAAAAACACTTTAAGGCCCTTGTTCCACCAATGCTTGGGAACGACCCTAAGTCAACTTAGGCACAGGCTATAAGCCCATGTCTGCTAACAAACCCAAGTATGTAGATGACCCAGGACCCATGTTTATCTGCACCAGGGCTCCTGCTGCATTGGGTCAGCCATGGGCCATCAGGAGACAAGTGGGCTCTGCTCTGCCAGGGAGAGGCCAGCAGCTCTCTGGTTCTTCCTCTCTTCTCCTAAATGGCCTCTTCTTCTCCAGCCCAGCTCCTTCCTTCACTTTCTCAGTCTTCCCCTTCATTCCCCACCACTCCCTTCAAGTCTAGCAGACCAGCCATGCAATTAAATTTCTCTCAGTTTCGACGCTTTATACAATACTTCTCTGCTTTGAAGTCTCCATGGCGCCTCAGTGTCTGCAAGATAAAGCTCACACTCCTTAACACAGTACTTAAAGCTTATTTTCATCATGTGATGAGGGCTGAGGGTGCCTGGTGTTGCTGGGCAGGCAGGTGACGTGTCCGCGCAGCCACTCTGAAGGCCTCGGGTGGCCTGGCCTCTTGGGTCCTGGCTCTCTGCAGACTGACATCTTCTCTGGAGCCCTCTTCATCCAGATGGCTTTGGGCTGGAACCTGTACCTCTCCACGGGGATCTTGCTGGTGGTGACAGCCGTCTACACCATCGCAGGTAGGCGGAGGGAAGGTCATGTTGGGCTGCAGAGACTGAGACAGGAACAGGGCAAGAGGGAAGCTTCTGACTGGCAGAGACCCAGAGAGAAAGATTGAAGAAGGGACAACCAGAGAGAGGGGGAGAGAGACAGCAAACTGATGCTGACAGAGAGAAGGAGAAACAGGAGAGGCACAGGCAAAGAGAGGCTGAGACAGAGATGCAGCAGAGAACACAGGGGAACAGAATGAAAGACACAGGGACGCAGACAGTGGGGTGAAAAAGGCAGAAATGGGAGGAGGAACAGAATCAAGCAGAGACGGGGATGGAGAGGCATTAAGAAATACCAAAAAAGACTGACTGCCCAGGGAGCGGGGCCGAGAGGGGGACCATGATCCAAGCCAGAGTCACTGCAAGCCACCCCAGGCAGAGACCGCAACCCGCCTCCTCCCGTTTCCTCAAAATCTCCTCGCACAGGGCTGGGCACCTTGGAAGGCCAGCACAGGACTGCCTTACTTAGGGTTAAGTTGGGCTCCAGAGACGGGGCGTTTAGATGAGCATTGGGTGGAGGAGGCAGGGAGTGTTACTGGCAGAACTAGAAGCCAAGGAATGGACTTGGGTTTAAACAATAACACAAAGCTGTGGTGTGATGGCCACAGTCAGCTGCTGTCAAGACAGAAGGGACTCCAGCGCCTTTGACTGTGACCAGTCGGCATCCTGCCAGGGAGGGACAGAGGGGAGCACTAGGTGTAGAGAAAGGCAGGTGGCCAGAGTCCCCTGCTAAGAGGGCTCTGTGTCTTCTCTGGTCTCCCCAGTGTGGCCATGCACAGGGCAGGCAGCCAGAGAGGACCCGCAATGGTGCTGACTGATGTGCCCTCTCCTTGGGTCCCCAGGGGGCCTCACGGCCGTGATCTACACAGATGCCCTGCAGACGGTGATCATGGTGGGGGGAGCCCTGGTCCTCATGTTTCTGGGTAAGAAAGACACCTAAACACACCCCACCCTCATTCTTAAATTCCTCTCTTTCCTGTCTCTGTCACCTCCACAGCTTGATTGGAACTTTCTAGTGCATAGATCTATGTGAGCCATATCTTCTCTCCAGGCTGGGGGTCCCAAAGAGCAGGGTTCTCGCTACTTCAAACCAGGGGTCTTGAGCCCAAGTCCCATCTTCCTGCTTCACCCCAGTCCCCATACCAGTTCCAATCTGAGGGCCCACATGAGGCTGGGGCCTGGGTGTGCTGAGTGACAGGCTCAGTGGGGTCTCAGGGCTGCTTTACTCACTGTCTCCTCACAGGCTTTCAGGATGTGGGCTGGTACCCAGGCCTGGAGCAGCGGTACAGGCAGGCCATCCCTAATGTCACAGTCCCCAACACCACCTGTCACCTCCCAAGGCCCGATGCCTTCCACATGCTGCGGGACCCTGTGAGCGGGGACATCCCTTGGCCAGGCCTCATTTTCGGGCTCACAGTGTTGGCCACCTGGTGTTGGTGCACAGACCAGGTAATCCCCCAGCCAGGCTTGGCCTAGCCTCCCTGGAGGTGGGGCGGCTTCCTGCAGAGAAACCCAGTGCCTGGATGCATAGAGGGTTGGACCTCATTCTGGGACTGGGACTGCACTGGGTAGAGACACAGTCATTGCCCAGTGTCAGGGCTCACCTGTGGCTGAGTGAGGCCCTCCTCGACCTGAGCTGCACTCCTCCTCATTGCTGCCCTTTCAGGTCATTGTGCAGCGGTCTCTCTCGGCCAAGAGTCTGTCCCATGCCAAGGGAGGCTCCGTGCTGGGGGGCTACCTGAAGATCCTCCCTATGTTCTTCATCGTCATGCCTGGCATGATCAGCCGGGCCCTGTTCCCAGGTAAGAGTGAGTCTTGCTCTCTGGGTGTTGGGATTTGGGGCTTTCAAACAGTGTCTGGAGAATGGGAATGTGGCCCCGGGAAATGTTAGACCACAGCAGGGGTCGGCAAGGTTTGTCTCTTAAGAACACATAGCCAGGCGTGGTGGCATGCACCCATAGACCCAGCTACTTGGGAGGCTGAGGATCCTGAGTCCAGGACGTTGAGGCTGCAGTGAGATATGATTGCCCCACTGCATTTCAGCCTGGGAGACAGAGCGAGAGAAACCCTGTCAAAAAAGAGAGAAAAGAATTGAAAGAGAAGAAAAAGAAGAAAGAGGGAAGGGAAGGGAGGGAAGGGGAGGGGAAGGGAGGGGAGGCAAAAGAAGGCTGGGTGCTGTGACTCATGCCTGAAATCCCAGCACTTTGGGAGGCAGATGGTGAGGTCAGGAGTTTGAGACCCACCTGACCAACATGGTGAAACCTTGTCTCTACTAAAAACTAGCTGGGCATGGTGGTGCACACCTATAATCCCAGCTACTCAGGAGGCTGAAGCGGGAGAATTGCTTGAACCCGGGAGGCGGAGGTTGCAGATTGCAGCGCTGTACTCCAGCCTGGGCTGGAGACTCAATCTCAAAAAACAGAAAAGAAAACAAAAGGAAGCAGTTTAGGCTTTGTGGGGCAAACGTATTATTTCAGTAGAAAAAATGTGAATCACGAGGTCAAGAGATCAAAACCATCCTGGTCAACACGGTGAAACCCCGTTTCTACTAAAAATACAAAAAATGAGCTGGGCATGGTGGCGCGCACCTGTAATCCCAGATACTTGGGAGGCTGAGGCAGGAGAATTGCCTGAACCCAGGAGGCGGAGGTTGTGGTGAGCCGAGATCGCGCCATTGCACTCCAGCCTGGGTAACAACAGCGAAACTCCGTCTCAAAAAAAAAAAAAAAAAGAAAAATTGTGAATCAGGTAGTAAGTATATGGGCAAGAAATTTACCAAAGACGCAGACACCATTTGCCCCTTCACCTTGCAGACATGGGTCCCTGCTAGAGCCTCCAGTGAACATTACCCTGTAGTTTTGGAAGGCAAATACTAGGCCAACCTGAAAAGGCACAAGATCACCAACTCTAACTGCCATCACTTCTTCCGCAGATGAGGTGGCCTGCGTGGACCCTGATATCTGCCAAAGAATCTGTGGGGCCCGAGTGGGATGTTCCAACATCGCCTACCCCAAGCTGGTCATGGCTCTCATGCCTGTTGGTGAGTCTCTTCTCCCCACCCCACCCTGCACTCCCACCTCCAGCCTCCTCCTATCTCCACTGCCCAGGAGGGATGGCACTAACATGGGTGGGAAGAGGGAAGAAAACTATTCACCTTTGCACCCCATCCTAACACACACAATTTGTACAAGCATCTGTATGTAAGGTACCAGCCCTGTGGGCAGGTTCTGGAGATGCAGAGATAAAAGGCAGGCCCCTGCTCAGGCACCGTGCAGTCTCCAGGGTGCCTGGACTTGCCAGAGACACAATCCAATGGGACCAGTGTGGTGACCCCGTGTCTAAGGGAGCCCTGCGAAGGCACCTGACCCAGCTGGGGGATGTCGGGAAGGTCTCCCAGAGGGAAGGAAATGGAGCTGCATCCCAAATTAAGTCGTAGGCAGACACGGCAGCAGGGGCATAGAAAATGTCATTCTAGGGATGAGAAGCTGTGCGTGCAAAGGCCCAGAGTGAAGAGAGGTCATGAAGTCTGACCTGAAAGCAGCCCAGTGTGGATGCAGGAGCCAGGAGGAATGATGACCTTCCTGGTAGAGATGTCACAGCCAAGCCTCGTTCTGGAGCACAGCCCTGGGACAACGGGGGGTTGGGGGGGTTGGTCAGAGAGAGCATGACTGGGTTTGTGTTTTAGCAAGACCAGTCTGCATGGATGACTCTGTATGAGGCAGGCTTGGGGGTAGGCAGGGAGATTGTCCGTGGGGCGTTTGCAGTGGTCCAGGTAGGTGGAGATATTGGGTTGGACCAAGTCAGTGGTATCAGATATGCAGAGAAGGGATTTAAAGATGTTTGTGAGGTTGAATCGTCAGGACTTGATTTGAGGGATAACAAAGACAGAGAAATCCAGGAAGCATCCCAGACCTTGGTGTTTAGACTATGGGTTTATAATGATGTTGAGATTGGAGACACACAAACAGAGTTGGGATTACGGAGGGCAGCAGACGAGTGGAGTTACTGCCTCCCTTTGGTAGGAGGAGGAGTGAATCCAGGCAGTAGTGGCCATGGTGGGGGCCCAGACGGGACAGAGCTGCACTGAGGGGCAGGCTGGCGGTAAGCAGGGAGGGGTCTCAGCTAGCCCTGAGTTCTGCTGTAGGGCTGGAAAGACAATAACTAAAGAGGGAAACAGGAGGCCCCAGAGGGAGATGGGACCTGAGTTTGGAGCACTTGAGTCTGAGGCACTTGTGACTCTTCCAGGAAGACAGGGGGACATTGGAAGGTGGTTAAATGTATGGATTTGGAAGGAAAGAGGACTGAGGTGGGACCAGGGCCAGGATCATCTTCCCAGGGGTGAGCAGTCATATCTCTAGAAGCTTGGTCACTGTCAGGGAAACTTCAGATATCACTGGGTCCCATCCTCCCTTGTCCAGGTAGAAAAATAGGCCGATAAATGGTAAGGAACTAGTCCAAGAATCATACATACAGCTGGGTACTTGCAGAGCCAGAAAACAAGCCCAAAGCTGCTACCTCCCAGGCCAGGGCTTTAGCCCAACACTACCATGTCAATGAAGAAGGTGTAGAAACACTAAACAGATCCACCCAATTATTAATAATCACCTTTCTCCTCCCCCCGCAGCGACCCACTAACCAAATGTCTACAAGCTGAGAAACCCAGACAGATGCCAAAACTTCAGAGAACCTTAGAGATCACCTAGTCTTATATGCCTTAATAGGATATATGAGGAAACTGAGGCTCAGGGCAGGGGGTTGGGGAGGCAAATGAGTTACCCAAGGCTGCATAGCAAGGCAGAGACCGAGCCTGGGCATCAGAGATGGAGAGAACCCAGCCTCCAGTTCTGTGGTCTAGGATTTCTTATCTGTGCTGGATGGACACCTCATCTAATACCTTCCCTTCCTCCTCCCCACCCCCAGATCCTGACTCTGCAGGACACTACAGCAGCCTCTGTGGTCCTGGCAGAGCTCTCCTTAACAGGCCCTCCATTCCCATGAGCCTCATCTCTCCCCAGGTCTGCGGGGCCTGATGATTGCCGTGATCATGGCCGCCCTCATGAGTTCACTCACCTCCATCTTCAACAGCAGCAGCACCCTGTTCGCCATTGATGTGTGGCAGCGCTTCCGCAGGAAGGCAACAGAGCAGGAGCTGATGGTGGTGGGCAGGTGAGCTGGCCCCTCCTTCCCTCCTTCCGGAGTGTCCTCTCCCCTCTCCCCTTCCCTGGGTTACCCTGAGCAGATGTTGGCTGGGTCAGACCCTGCCCTGGACTGGCAGTCAGAGCACTGGGTTCAAGTTCCAGCTCTCCACGTGATTTCAGGTAAGTCCTTCCCCAGCCCTGGGCTGCTCCTTTTTTCAGAATAATAGGAAAAAACATCTCTTCCCTGGTAACTTTATCTTGGAATTGGTCAACAGGGTTATTGAGAGATGAAAAGGCTCTTCAGAAATGAAAGATAAACTGTATAAATGCAAGGAAAGTTAGCAAGCAGCTCACCCAAGTTATTCCCAACCAACTCTGGATGTTATACCTGGTTAAAAGAAATGCTATTAATTTAATCCATCAGATTGACTCTACACATCTACTATGCATCACATGCCACATGCAGGGGACCCACGGTTGGGTTGTATGGCCCTGCCCTCAGGGTGCTTACAGTTTATTGAGATAGGTGGAAACATAGGTGACAAAGCAAGGCATTTGTGTCAATAGAGATTTTCTTAGGAGGGCTGTCTCCAAATGATGCAGAGCCTTGGACGCCAAGCTAAGGAATTTGAACTTTAACTTGTGGGTAACAGTTGTATGCTTCTAAAGCATGACTTAGCAGCTAATATTTTTTTGTTTTCCATAGGCTGGAGATTTGTAGTTTACATAAGATGAAGGGGCCCTTTTTGAAACCTTTGCTTCATAATTGAAGGGTCCCTAACTTGGGTTTCTGGACTAAAGTTCTCCCACTTTGTGGATAGGTACTTGAGTTTAGGAATTTTGCTCTTTCACATCTCCCTGCCTTTGCACTCACTGTTCTTTCCACCAGGATGCCTTCTGCCCAGGGCTGCCTAATGGATTCCTATTGCCTGCTCAACTGTGCTCCCCAGCCCTAGACATGGGTATTGACCATTGCAGGATCTGAGTGCAGGACAGATTGTGCAAAGAGGAGGGAGATAAGCAGCAGGGAAGCTACTTGGGTAGCTGATGCTCTAGTGGAGTCTGAGAGAGGCAAAATGGGAGGAAAAGGAGAGGAGAAGACAGGTATGCAGTGACACATCAGAAAAAGCACGCCACTATTTCTTCAACCAGTGGAATTTGGGCTCTATCTACTGGCCATATGTGTTATTGCAGCCAACACACCGAAGAAAAGTTTTTCATGAACTTCACACACCTGCAAAATCATAAGTGCAGAATGCTTTGGGGAATTAGGCCTGAGCCACCATTGATTAAGAGGGAGTCAGGTGAATAAGAGGGATTCTTTCCTAAGATCAATGCCACAGTAAGGGAGAGTGCATCAGTGCCTGGAGAAGAGACTAGTCCGTGGAGGCTGCAGTCATCCTGGGAAAGAGCTGCCCTACACAGGGCTGGGATGGAAAAGAGGAGAAAAGACATTCTAAGAAGAGACCAGAGGCCTTTTACTGGGGTGGGGGGTGGGGTAGAAGGTATGAATTCCTCCATAAACAGCAACAGGTGGGTGACATGACCTTGAAGGTGTCTAATATATAAGTGTCACAGAGGCTTTAGAATTATGAGTTTCTTCAATTCCAAAATTTTCATATTCCGAGATTTTAAGTCTAAGTTTCTGATTATTGGTGTTTGAGATTCTGGCTGCCAACCTTCTCTGATCCAGTGATCATGCATTCCCCTCCCTTCTCCTTCCTGGTTCCTGTGCATCACCTTCACCCCACACCCCACCATGCCCACCCGAGCGTGCCTCAGTGCCCTGTGCTCTCTGCTGCAGAGTGTTTGTGGTGTTCCTGGTTGTCATCAGCATCCTCTGGATCCCCATCATCCAAACCTCCAACAGTGGGCAGCTCTTCGACTACATCCAGGCTGTCACCAGTTACCTGGCCCCCCCCATCACCGCGCTCTTCCTGCTGGCCATCTTCTGCAAGAGGGTCACAGAGCCCGTGAGTGCAGTGCACCTGTCCCTCCCATACAGAAGAGGGGCTGGAGATCTGGTCTCTCAATCACCTCGTCTCTGTGACCTTGGGAAAACCCACTTCCTCTCTAGGCTTTCATTTTCCTGACCACAGCCTCCGACCTAGATTCATTCATTCATTCAACAAACATTTATTAGTCTTATGATGGCAGCTTCAGGGATGCATTGGTTTATAAGATTCACATAGATATGCCATTGCTGGGCCAGCAGAGAGATGATTGAATAAGCAATAATAATGAAGCATGCTGGCTGGTGGGTGACTGAAGAGCGCAAGCACCTAGCCTATGGGGCTCCCAGGAGGGGTCAAGGAAGGCTTCCCGGATGAAGTCACATCTGTGCTGAGACCTGAAGGATTAATGGGAGGGGGAAGAATGTTCCAGACACAACGAACAGTGTGAGCGAACGTGCAAGACAGACTGTAATATCTCTAGGTCCTGTTCTAATAATTAACTTAGTGCTGATTTAATTTTATGAATTTTTAAATTACTGCCCCCAGTGAAAAGTCTCTGAGTCAGCAAGGCCAAGTCATTTGTTCACTCACTTCACAATGGAGCCAGGATTCAAATCTTAGTCTGTCTGACTCTAGAACCCCTACACCACTGTGCCTTTAAGTCAAGACAAAGTCTCAGTATTAATGGGGAGCTCTTTTCCCCCTTAGTAGACGGATTTGCCCAACATGGTAATAAACCAGTGGGAGAGATAGTTGAGGGCAGAGTAGTTTTACCTTCCTAGGTCTCCCACCTGGAACTCACCCCGGCCCGTGCTGCCGTCTCTCACAGGGAGCCTTCTGGGGCCTCGTGTTCGGCCTGGGAGTGGGGCTTCTGCGCATGATCCTGGAGTTCTCATACCCAGCGCCAGCCTGTGGGGAGGCGGACCCGCGGCCAGCAGTGCTGAAGGACTTCCACTACCTGTACTTTGCACTCCTCCTCTGCGGGCTCACTGCCATCGTCATCATCATTGTCAGCCTCTGGACACCTCCCATCCCCGAGGAGCAGACAAGTGTTTTGCTCATACTGAGGCCCTCCAGAAATGCTCTTCCTTCCCCCACAGCCTGGAATTCCGCCCCTGAGTTTTATTCTGTTGGGTTATGGTCTCCCTGGTGGCCACACAGATGTCCTTGGGAAGGAAGGTTCCTTGGGCTGTGAATTCCCCAGTGAAAAGCAATTCATTCAACTCAAAAATTACTCAGTGAGCACTTACTATGTACTAGGCACTGTGCTGGGCTTACAAAGATGAAGGGTCCCTGCCAGAGACTACCCTCAGGGGCAGCAGACACTGACACAAGCTGTCACTACACGAAGGGAAAGTGCAGAAGGACCAAGCTCAACGGGAGGGGCCGAGCACAGAGGGAAAGGCAGTCACTTCCTGCGGGCCCAGGGAGGGCACACAGACGAGGACACTTGGAATTAGACCTTGAAGAATGAATAGAGAATTTTTAAGTGGCCAAGAAACAAATATATGAGAAAAGAAACAGAGAGCTTACTACAAAGAGCTCAAACTGAAATCCTCACCTCTCACGAGAAACGACCCCTGAGCACTGATGCTCAGTCTTCTGAGGCCTTTCTTCCTTACGGCCTAGAGCTAGGGCTGCTGAAATAAACGACCACAGATTGGGTGACTTCAGCAACAGAAATTTATGGTTTCACAGTTTCAGAGGCGAGAAGTCTGAGACCAAGGTGTCTGCGGTGCTGGTTTCCTCCGAGGCCCCTCCCTGTGGCTTGTCAAAGCCTGTCTTCTCCTGTCTTTACACGGTCTTCCCCTTTGCCTGCCTGTGACTGAAGCTCCTCTTTCTTTAAGTCATAATGGATTAGGGCCCATCCTGATGACCTCATTTAACCTTAGCTGTCTTTCAAGACCCCATCTCCAAATACAGTCCCATCCTGAGGTACTGGCAGTTAGGACTTCGACACAGAAATTTTTGACACAATTCTGCCCATAACAGAGTTGATGCTGGAAGTCAGTCCCTGAAACACTGAGTGGACATCGTGGACAATACTCTTTCGATGGATGGTGCTTTAGAGTTTGCAAGACAACGTTATACCCTTAGTTTCACTGATTCCTACAAAAAAGCAGGGCCTTCCCAGGCTGACCTCTCCAGTGGCTCACACCAGAAACGAGCTCCTCCTCCTGCTGAATCGTCAACCTCTTCTCCATTGCCTGTGTCCTCACCCTTCATCCCAAAGTCTTCCCCAATTTAAAATCCTTCCCTGAATCCTGTTGTCCTCTAGGTCCTGCTGCCTCCCTCTCCTCCCTTCAACAGCAGACTTTTGCAAAGAATGGTTTCCTTTCCCAGCCTCCACTTCCCACCTCTTGTCTGCTTCTTGATCCGCTGCTGTCTGGCTGTTGTCCCCAACGTTCCGCGGACATCGCTCTCACGGAAGTCACTGATAACACCCTGTTGCTAATATCAATGGTCATGTTTCTGTCTTTACCTTAAGTGAATTCACAGGAGAACTGGACACTACTGACCACTTCCTGCACCCCAAAGACCTCTCTTCTGTTCACTTCCATAAAATATTTCTCCCCTAGGTTTTGTTTTCTTTTGTTTGTTTTGCCTACCCTTCCAATCACTCTTTGACTTCTTCACAGGCTTCTCTGCTGCCCCGGAAATATCAGTGTTCCTTAGGAACCCATCTATGGCCTGTAACCTGTCTCAGCCAACAATACTCGTGGGCTATAAATTCAACAGCTTTCTATATAAAGGTGACACTCAATTCTCTATCTACAGCCAAAACCCCTCTCTCAAGATTCAAACGTCAAAATCTAACTCTTTCCTGGTGACATAAAGAGACACAGTCCATGTGCTCCCGGTGACACACAGCAGAAGTATTAATTAAGGTTTGTTGAGAAATATAAGCAAGGAAGCCTCCCAGGCTCTCATGATCCCAGAGAGACGTGTGCTTGGGCCCAGCACAGTGGAAATAAGAAGCTGGGAGCAGGATAGGGGATACCCAGCTCGACATGTACCAGAAAGCTGCCTTAGAGCTCAGGCAGTGGTGAATCCAACACCATTGATACGAGACAGAGAACTGCTGTGATTTAGTTTTCTGAGCCACCATCAAAGAGAAGAGAGAACGCCACAAGGGCCCTCCAAGGAAATCAGGTTTACTTCTCCTCACCTGGACATCTCCACTTGGAGGACCTGCAGACTCCTGGAGCACATCACCGTATTTATTCGTGAACGAGTTCTCTCTCTCTCTGTCTCTCCCTGCCCTTGCCCTTTCTCTCTCTTCCTTCTCTCACCAGCACTAATACCCACTCCTTGTCCTGTGTCCTCTATTCCTGGACTAGGCACCATTACATGTCTGGTCACCCAAGGCAGGAGCCCCAGAGCCTTGTGAGCCCTCCCCTGTCCCTCACCTGGTCATTCAGTCAGTCACGCTGTCCTGATTTCACCTTCTTTACCCAGTTCCTCAGGTGCCCATTATTTTTTGCTTCACTATTGCAACATCCTCTGGGCTCAGCCCCTTTCAATTCACTCCAAGAAATCTTTGAATTTTCTAGCGCTTACAGTCTCTACCTTTTGCTTAAAGTCTGCAGTGACGCTCCATTTGCCTGCAGAGTTTTTGTTCTTTAAGCTACAACTCCTCAGCCGGACCTGTGAAGCCTTATTCTCAAACGCCTGCCTCCCTGCACAGCCTCGTTTCCCTCGGTCTGTAACATCCATGGGAACAGGGCCCAGGTGTGCTTCAGGTCTGTATTCCAGTACCTGGCACAAGCTAGTGTAGAGCACCTGGTGTGGAGCAGGGAGTGTTCATATTTGAAGAAAGGGGAAGTCAAGGCTAAGATTCAGGCCTCCTGACTCCCAGCCCTGGCCTTGTTCATTGTACTCTCTGCTGTTGCTCGGATGCCCTTCCACAAATGGGGCCCTATTTTTCTACAGCCTAGCTTCTCTCCAAGGAAACTGACTCCAATGTCTTCCTTCCCTTCAGCTCAAACGCCTGACATGGTGGACTCGGAACTGCCCCCTCTCTGAGCTGCAGAAGGGGGCCCACGAAAGCATGCCGGAGATATCCGAGAGGCCAGCTGGGGAGTGCCCTGCAGGAGTGCTGGAGAACTCCAGCTCAGGCCAGGAGCAGCCTAAAGGTAGGCTGCAGCAGGCTGGGGGATACTCATCACAGAGGAGCAGGGGCGACAGACCCATGTGATGGGCGGTCTTTGGGATGGGGCTTCTGAGGGAGCCTAGCAAATATCACCCTAACTCCCTTCCCACAAGACTATTGAACTATTTGAAAAATAAGACAATTGAGTCAGGCAGACGGGAGCCAAAATAGTGCCCTCATTGCTGATCAAGTGTAAGTGGAAAGAGCTGGTTTGTATCTATGGAGAGATGCACTTCCTAACACTGAACCTCCGTATTGACAGAGGTACCCATCCAGTCACCAGCAGATCTGATCAGGGTCACAGAGCAAGGAGGCATGCTTGCCTCAGTCCTGTCCTCTGTGTGAAGAAGGGCAGGGCTGAGCCAAGCATGTCCTCTTTATCCTTTACAAATCTACCAACACGGAAGTCCCTTCACCTCCGCTAGGTTGAATGAGTACAAGGGCAGAAAATCAAAGAATGTTGCACCCACAGTGTTCTTTCTACCTGGGAGGGAACCTGAGGCATGACAGAGAAACCCCCTCACCCATGTCCCCACCACCACATTTCTTCATTATTTATTGATTTCCCCCGGGCTCAACAAGTCTGCCTATAGTCATACAGAGTGTGGTTGTTCCTCGTGGGATGAGAGCAGCCACGTCTCCATTGAGTTGTCTCTGTTTTCATGATGTTCCTCCAAAACACCCCCCCCTTCACCCCTGGGCGTCTGCTTGAACTGCTGATGGGCCACATGAAGTGTGCCCCTGGAGGTGCATGTGTTAGAATGTGTTAGAATAGTATATCAGTGAAATCAGTTACATTGTGTTTCAGTCAAATCTACTCTAAGGCCACACAATATCTAAAGTTGAAAATTATTTTAAGACATGATTTGAGGTACCTGTGTTAGATCCAGTGCAGCTATAACCTTCCCAGAGTGAAATGAAATAACAATGTCAAAACATTCTAATGATAGAATAAAGAGACTTTTTCAATTATAAAATTCCCAAGGAAAATGTTAAACTCTATAAAGTTCTTCCTGGGTGACAAATAATCTATATGCCAAATCCCAGCGACATGCAATTTGCCTGTATAACAAACCTGCACATGTATCCCTAAACCTAAAATAAAAGTAAAAGAAAAAGAAGCATCCCAGGAAAATAAATAAATAAAATCCAAAAAGTTAAATGAAGTTGCAAATTAAAGTCCAAAATCAATCTCTTGCCCTTGTGAATTAAAAATTCAAACAAATTTAAGTCTTAAATTTATTTTCTGCCTCAGTGAAAGAAGATCTCAATACAAAAATGAATAAGACATGGCCTCTGTCCCCAAGGAGGTGAGAATCTCTTGGAGGCAAACAGGTAGTGCAAAGATGCAGAGTTTACACTAAAATGTATAAAAATGTCAATAACATAGTAATATTGGGCTTTTAAACACAATGGTATGTCATTGTTTATAACGTCCAGGTAGAGAAATAATATGCATCCTCATGTGATAAAACAATAAAATCATTAAGACGTCTCAGTGCCTGGATGGAGTTAGGGTTCCCTCAGAAGCTGCTTTCTCTTGTTGGATTGGGCATAGCTCTAGTTTTATACCAGCCTCTTGTGTGCCAAACTCACAAGAACTCTAGTGAGCTAAGAGCATTGACAGGATTAGCAAAGCATTGCTTGCTGCACCAGCGTGGTTGGCAATGCCATGGCACAAAGTTCTCGTGCCTTTGCCAAGTTTTAGAGGCCCTATGCTTTCCTCTAGACCTGAGAAGCCTCCCACTTTTCTTGAGGCCCTTCACCTTTGCTTAAGGCCTTAATTCTAGAGAAACAGCCACTTGCCTAGAGTTAATGACATCATAAGCCCAGAATCCCACCAAGGTCTAAGGCTCAGAGCTTCTTCCCAAGCTACAGCAGTTAAAAGCCCATAATCAACTATAAAAAGCTATCCATAATGATGGATATAGTTTCTTCCTAACTTTCATGGTTAAAACCACATAGGCTCACTGCAGGAGACACAACGGAAGATCAACATCACCCTCCCTAATTTTATCAGTTGCCCCAATTAATTCATAAATATACATTTGCTTTGCAAGTGTGTGTGTGTGTGTGTGTGTGTGTGTGTGTGTGTGTGTGTGTGTATTTGCTTTGGAAGATATAACTCCTTTTTTCAAGCTTTGTGGCCTAGGCACCAGATGTTGAGCTCTCAAAACTACTCTCCCATCATCATTGCAAAGACTGGGTCCTGGCCCCTGTAAAACTTTTGTTATTGAAGAAAGCAACCCGAGAGCATGAGCTCTTTGGAGGTGGAGCAGCTGCCAAGAGAAGGAGGAAGGAAGAAGGGGAAAAGCTGCAAAGGAAACTCCCAAAGAGAAAGAGGAAGGAGACAGCTTGTACTTTCCCACAGCTGAACCCCAGATCTAGACAGACTTATGCAGAGTTACACAAATAGACCTATTACCTGGCTGGTCCTCATGCCAAGGGACAGAGCTGTCCCTTGAGAAGCCAAGAGGAATGCCTGCTCCCTGTGGATGACTTGCTCCCAAGAGCGAAAAAGGAGGCACCAAGTCAGCAGAGAAGTGCAAGGAGAGAAACCCACTCCCCTTCACCGACCACCACCATGAGGAAGTAGAAGGGCAGGGAAAGACAGGTGCTGTTGTACACTAAAGCTCCTTCCCTGCCCAGAGAAACAAACATCAGGCATAGGGAAGAGGCTCGCCCTCCCATAAGGACTCCAGGCAGGCATGGGCCAGGCTGTATATGTTGAGTCCTGAAAAGGAAAGTTAAAAATATTTAAAGGAGGAGGGCACAGTGGTTCACACCTGTTATTCCAGCACTTTGGGAGGCCGAGGAGGGAGGATTGCTTGAGCTCAAGAGTCAAGATCAGCCTGGGTAACATGGCAAAATCCTGTCTCTTCAACAAATATGAAAATTCCCAGGGCCTGGTGGTACATGCCTGTGGTCATAGCTACTCAGGAGGCTGACATGGGAGGATTGCTTGAGCCCAGGTGGTTGAGGCTACAGTGAGCCATGAACGTGCCACTGAACTCCAGCCTGGGCAACAGAGTAGACTCTATCTCAAAAAAAAAAATCTATATATATATATATATAGATAGATACAGATTTTTAAAAATATATATATTTAACATATATAATATATATAAAATACATACATATATATTAATTATATATATGTGTGTATATACATTTAAAGGACACCAGAGTAGATCTGAAAGAAATATGTACATCCCAGATTTTAGACATAAATTTATTGAGTGATGGCACACCACTTAGTAACTCCTTTAGTGACAGGCTCTCTGGGCATATGAATTTGCATATGAAGCTCTGTGTATCCTCTGTCTCAGAAGGTTGCCAAGGGAATCAAAGAGAATGTTTGGAAAATGATAAAGCCTAGTACAAATGAAATGCTGAATTCATATGATCGTTCGTGCAGTTCTGTTGCTATGTGACCTTAAACAAGTCTCTTCACTTTCCTGAGACATTTTTTCTCCCCTGTGCAATCAGGGGAGACCAGATGGAAGATGCAAGAACCTTGGATGCCAGATCAGATGGCATCCAAAGTTCTTGTATCTCTGACACTCTGTGGTTTTATTGAACTTACCAACTACCACGTTCTAAACCCATTAAAATAGTAAAGCATTCATTCCCAGGGCATTCGTTTCAATCTCAATGAAAAGATTTTTATATTAATTATATTTTTTAATATAATATCTGTTGTTTTTTAGAAAGAAAACCTTAAAAATATTTACCTTATTACTTCTTTTGAATTTGGTTTTTAGTGAATTGTGCTACCTTTTAACCTCAGAGCAGGCCCCTTTCTCACCCCGAGGAAGCCGTGTCTGCATGGATTTGGCCTCATACACGTTTAGAATATCATATGCACCAGAACCTCTCCCACTGCTCCAGCACTGGTAACTTTTTAAAGTGCTGTCCAATTTCTATCCTCATTTGGTAGTCAGAACAACCCGGAGAAGAATGGGGCATATGTCCTTGATACATCTGAGACAGAAAGAACCTGCAGCTTAGAGAAGCTGAGTGATTTGCATATGGCCTCACAGTCAGCAATGGCAGAGCTGGCCCTGGAACCAGGTTTCTGGCTTGCAGCCCAGTGCCCTTCCAATTGCAGTTGTAGCAGTATCTCTGGCTCAAAAGCTTCCTTCTTCCTGGGTGAGATAATGCTCCTTCCTTCTGCCCTTAATCGGGACCTGTGCTATGGATTGAGATGAATTGCATTATCCTGCCGCCTTAATATACCATCCCCTCTCCAACAAAGTAGCACTTCTACTACGTGACTGTTTGGGTGCTGTGGCCAAGGTCAGAACTTAATCTAGAGTACCAGCTCAGCACCCAGTCTGTGGTTTGCAGAAAGTACCAAGTCAGTGGCTTCACCCCTCCCCATTTTCTGTGCACTGCCCCATATCTTCCTTCAGTTTCTCACCATCTCTCTCCCTCCGCTCCTCTCCTGTCACTTTCCTTTCTCCAACCTTCTTTGCCTTCCCCCTCCTGCTCTCCTTCCTTTCTGGCTTTGTCCCTCCAGCCCCATGCAGGTCCTGGGGAAAGTTGTTCTGGGGCTGGTTCTGTGGGCTCTCTGGGGCACCGGAGCAGGCCCTGAGCCCAGCAGAGAAGGCTGCACTAGAACAGAAGCTGACAAGCATCGAGGAGGAGCCACTCTGGAGACGCGTCTGCAACATCAACGCTGTCCTCTTGCTGGGCATCAACATCTTCCTCTGGGGCTATTTTGCGTGATTCCACTGACCTGGCTTCAGTGTAGAAAGGTTAAACAAAGCACAAGCCCGTCAGCCACAGAACCAGGCTCTCCTACTTTGCTCTCCTCCTGCTCCTAAACTGGAGACCACAGAAGTCAAGACTGCAAGATCCCCTGAGAAGAATCCAATCCAATCTGCACACTTGACAAGTGGAGAAACAGAAGCCCAGAGAGGGCACTGGGTTTGCTCAGGGCCACCCAGCAGGAGGCGGGTTTCCCCACCCTTTCCAATACATTGCCTTGCAGACCTACCTCAAACACGTTGTTTCCACCCTCTTCTTGAGTGTATTCAGTAGCCTTTACCAAATGTGTGTCTTGAGGTTAGAAAAGTGGAGTATACAAGAAAAGGAGCAGCAAGAAATTTGCAAAAATCCAAGGGCACCTTTGCTATCCCTTATCCTCCTTCCTCTTCCCCCTTCTGGTTCCCCTCCTGCTCTATCTTTCTATTCTTACCAATAATCTATTTATGGCATGAATCTACCCAGGAGGGTCCTATATTTCCATTGGTGGCTCCACAGTGGTGGCTGTCAAAGCTGAAGGAGTGGGGAGCCAAGGGTAGAATTTAAGCATGGTGACAGAGGGCATTTTGTGCAGAAAGCTCTTGGACAAGGGACTATTTAAAGCACTATTTAAATTCTGCCTCTTCCTACTCTCTAACCTAAATATGCACAAAGTATCTATGGCCTTGAGAAACAGTTGGAGACATATGACTTGTTAAAATCATGAGGAATCAAGGCATGCTACTCTGTATTTAAGGATAAGCCACACAGGGCGCAGCACAAACAGCCTGGGTGCCACTGCACCTGTGCCTCTCTGTCCTTCTCGCTTTGCCTGCCATGTATCCACATACCCTGGAAAACACTGTGACTCCAGTTAAGTGTCCCTTCTCCAGGAAGCTGCTCCAGTGTCCAAACCTGGGTCAAGGTCCCACTCCTGCTCCCACAGCCCTGGACCTGCTTCTGTCACAGCACTGATCATACCAAGATGGAAGACTCCAGGGGGCAGGGACCAAGGGCCATGTCCCAAGTGACTTTGTACCCAGAAAATAACAGCTGTTCAATGAATGTTTATTGAATTCATAAGTTCTCCGTAGTCCTGGTAGACTTTGTGCTGAAGCTAGCTGGGTAATGACTTGGGATGTTAGCTGGTAGGGATGAGTCTCCTTGACTTGGAGTTTAAATAACTGAGTCTCAGATACCTAGAGTGAGATCACAGTCCCCGCCCACTGGGCTGTGCCTTCCTTCTCCTGTCTCCCAGCCTAGGCTGCCCCTACTCTCACGAATTTACACTGAACAGTAGCTACAACTGGACACAAATACAATTCTATTTCTTTGAGGTGTAGACACAGCAGATTCTGTGAATACCTTTTGTCACTTCCGCCTCCAAATTTTTGTTTCCATTTACCTTTTGACCTCACTTGCTTCCCACCTTAGCTGGCTCTGCCCTCTCCATTGTTCACAGTTAATCCTAACTGAGAGGTCAGTTTTCCCCTGATGTCTCCCAAAACCTTTCACATTAGTATTTGTGTGTTACATATTATATTAAACGTTTGGGGAGAGGAATTTTAAACCACAGAAGCACAATCTAAAATTGGATACTGAATATCTTGTTTTTAGACATTCCTGAGGAGCCTGCTCCCAGAATTTCTCTGAGGTCTCTTCCTCAGTCTCCAGCTTCCTGCCTTCTGCCTGGCTCTTGGTTCCCTCCCTCCCTGCAGATTTGAAAGATGTCTCTCCATTCCTCCGATTTTGGCCCTCCTCTTCCTTTATTGTCTTGCTATTCGGCTGAGCCTCTACTGAAATCTGGACCTATCTCACCTGACCTAAAGACAGGATGTGCTGTTGAATACAGAAGGACGGCAGAAGGGCAGCCACTCCCCTTCCCTACCATTTTGCCTGATTAATTCCTACCTGTTCTTCACATCTCAGTTCAAAAGTCACATCCTAAGTAAAGCCATGTAGTTCTGGTCATGATCTTAGCACAGACACCTACATCCCAAAAATGAGCCCTTAACACCCAAGATACAGTCTCTCAACTTTGCCCTCAAACCATATGTCAGTGTATACTACTATATTTGTATAATTATTTCATTAATAGACATCTGTTCCTCTAGATTGTGAGCTCCCCACTGATTCTCCTTCACCTAGATAGGTACATGGCACATGGTGGGTACAAAATTCTGTGTTATATGAGTAAGTGAAAGAATACATGAATGAAATGAGTGAGTGAAAGGGTACCCCTAACAGAGGAAACCAAAATTTAAAACACAGAGGTGGGAAAAATCATGACATAACTAGGAACAAAAATAGTTTTGAATATCTGGAGTGGAAGATACATGTGGGCAGGACTACTGCTAGTTCTGACACTTCACTGTAAAAGTGAGCAAAAGATGTCTTTCTTCTTGGCAGATACAGATCCTTACTATAGGGTGACAGGTGGCAGCCGGAGCCCAGGCTCGCTTCAGCTCCCACATGCCCCTACTGGCCAGGTGTATTCGTGCAGGACACCACCTGCACATCCATGAGTGGCAGGGCTGCATGTTGGGGAATGGGTGGTGCAGTGACTGGGAGGTAGGCAGGTGACAGCTCAGGAAGGAGGGTCCATGCTAAACTTGGGACTTCATCTCTTACCTGGATCATTTCTACAGCCCCTCTACCCTTATCTCTCTTCCCAGTCTCTCTTCTTGCAATTCATCCTATGCACTGTAGCAAGAACGATTTTTCCAAAATGCAAGTATTGTTCTCTCTATTTAAGATTCTCTACAGATGGTGTTTTCCAGCTTGGCATGAGATTCTGTGAAAATTGCTAGAACTATATCCCAGGGTTTTGTCCTTGTGCCCCCTTCTGTACTACAGCCAAAGGGAGGTTATTATGTGCAGTGGTTAAGAAGACTGCATGGACTTGGACGACTTATCTTCTGGAACCAAATCCTCTTTCTGTCATTTCCTAATGACATGATATTGGAAAAGTTGCTTAACTTCTCTGTCTTTCCTCATCCACAAAATGGATACAGTAATGGCAGCTACTCCACTGGGTTGATGAGAGGATTAAATTAGTTAATTCAAATAAATTATTTTAAATAGTGCCTGCCACATAACTAAAGTAGTTAACAAATGTTAGCTATTATGGAGACAGCCAGGTGGGAAGGGATCTCTGGCAAAACTCCAGCCGGCCTATGCCCTGAGAGGAGTGCACACTGGGATGAAGCCACAGAAGTTCGTGCGATTTGCATCAGGGAGGAGCCCGGCCCCTCCTCTTCCTGGGTGGAAAATGGAATTCAGTCTGTGAGGCAGGAAGCCTACACTAGCAGGAACTCTGGTCTTGTAAAGAGGCCCCGTTCCCCCTTTTTTCCTTTTTGCCCAATAAATCCCATTATTCTCACCCTTCAAATTGTCTGTGAGCCTAATTTTTTGTGGCCACATGATAAGGACCTGGCTCTTAGCTGAACTAAAGAATGCCCTGCAACATTCTTACTACTATTAGTAGCAAGCAAGGTGAACACAAAAGGAGGCATCACACTACATTTTACATACTATTTTAGATCGGGCACAAAATGCTGTCAGAGAAAAAGGAGCAGGGAGGAATGAGTTCTACCAGGGCAATCAGGAAAGGGCATAACATAAAATTGAATAATGGAGCTACACTTCGAAGGATGAATGAATGGGAGTTTTCTTTAAAAAGTCATACAAGGTAGTGAGGCAGCATGTGCAGGTGTTAAGGTACAAAAGTGCACAATGGATTCCCATAAAATAGGGATACTATTTATTCATTTGTAAATATCAACCCTACATATTTAATTTCCCCTTATAAATCCTGTCTGTATTTAGCCTCCGGCCTCTAAGGCAGAGCTGTGAAGGTTACTGACCATGGACTGAAGAGAATGGGCACTGCTCCACTGGGGCAGAGGCCATCAGTGTCCTTGCCCCCATCCCCCAGGTCTCAGCAGTCCTGTTTGCTGTGACTTCCTGCTGAAAGCCCCTTCACCTCTCTGCTGAGGGCTTTCTCTGACTATAGAAAAATTTTGGGTCCCCTGCATACAACAAGCTAGAAGTGCTGGGAGTTAACACACCTGGGAGCAGCCCTGAAGCAGTAACGAAAGAGTTTGAGGATAAGGACTGTCAGTCCCTTGCCTTGAAGTTGGACAACTTAGATCCTTGCTCTAAAATATCTTGCAGAGGTTCTCAGGGGGATTGAGCCCGAGCTCCCCACTGCATTAATATGTCCATTAATACACACTGCGTAGCTCGCTTCCCTTCCCTGTCTCATTTCCCCATTTCTTTGGTGGTATTTCCTGGGATCTCCTCTCAAATAAACCACTGGCACCTGGTCTCATGTGCTGCTCCTAGGAAACCAAACTAAGACAGTCTTTTAACAAGAAATCAGCCTTTGAAGGTGGGCTTCGTGGAGTGGGAAAAAGGTACAGTCTGGAGGATTTAGACCATGAAGCCTGACCCACAAGAAGAGAAGTTCTCCTGTCTAGTATCAAGTCTTAGCCCTGCTGCTGGCCACAGGAGGTGGGTGCTGAAGGGAAGTCTTTTGGGCAGAGGGAATGGCCCAAAGAGATCTCTGAGGTTATCTCCAGTTTTGAGGTTTTATAGTAAAGATTTCTCTCATTTTGCCACTAAACATTATAAATAATGTCATGGAGCACGCTCTGTTCCAGGCATTAGGGGTACCGTGGTATTTCAAGCTTTGGTGCCTTCCTACCTCTCAGCTAGACTCAGTTCTCTGAGGACAAGGATGTGTCTCCATTAACTCTTATGATGCAGTAGCACAGGCAATGTGGTGGAAAGAAAAGAGCCCTAAGCTGAAAGTCAGGAGACCTAGGTTCCATTCCCAGAGTGTGGGGAAGTGTCAGAGGCAATCAGTGAATCACTGCAATGCAGGAAGCTCACAGGCCAGGGTCAGTGCTTGAAGGGACCTCAGTGACAAGCTAATCAGATCCCCAGTTTCACAGAAAGAGACACTGGAGCCTTCCAGAAGGGATGGGACTTGCTTAAGGCCGCGCAAGGAGTCAGCAACAATTATCCAGGCCCTTCCAGATGAAAGCCAGGATGACACAAGAGGGGCTGGAGGAAAAAAGGCCTTTTGAGATCTATATTATCACCAAGCCCCTGGGCAGGTCTACTGAGGGCAGACAAGTCACATACACATTTACATCTTCATTAATGTATCTGTCACACCATTTGAAGTGGTTTCTCAGGTCCTCTCATTCAGCCCTACTTCCCCTATCCCATGCCATTGTTCATGTGGCTCCCTTTGCCTGGACCACCTACCCCTGACCTTTTACTGCTATTGCCCATCTCCTACTCACCTCAGGAATCATTTCCTAATAACTTTTCATGATGTCTCCTCCACTCACGCAAGTTAGTTTTGTGTCCTTCCTCTGAACCTCCACAGGCCCCTATGCTTCTACCAGAGCAAGTTTCTTGCAACTATTATAATTATTTTCACCTTGTCTTTACCATAGACTGGTGCTCTTTGAAAGTAGGCGTGGTGTTCATCCAGGGGTTGCATTGTTTTAAGACATTTAGTAAGCTTTTTATAAATGTCCAATGAAGGAGTGAATGAATGCATGTTAGATTTACTCCATCATATTTTGGCTCTTGATTCCTTAGTTTTTAGCCACAATCAAGAGAAAGAATAATAAACAATATCTGTACAATCTGTACAGATTTTGGAGTTACAAAGCCCTGCCAGGGGTAAGGTCTCATTAAATTCCTACCACTCTTAGAGGTAGGTAGGCAAGTATCATTTCCTTTTCAGACAGGCCAGCCAACACCCAAATGTGAGCTCCAGGACAGCCTCTGAAAATTAAAAATCAAAGCAGCCTTTTTTGCTTCCAAGTTCCAATAACCCCCTCCACATTCAAAATGTCCTAAATGTATTAGAGGAATCTCAGAGGGTAGCATTTACCATTCGTGTCTCCGTTGTTCCAGTTTCTAATGTGGACTCTCAGCCTCATTGACTCTAATGCTCCTGTGGCCCTTTTCCAAAACTCTCATCTATACCATGCTCTCCTGTTCCAGCAGGGCCTTGTTCTCAGGTTGATCTCTCCATCTCTACCTGCCAATGTGTACATATGTCACCTGGATACATATATATATATATATATACACACACACAAACATATATATATATATATATATATATATACATACACACACATATATATACACACACACATACACATACACACACACACACATACATATATATATGTATGTATGTATATTTCAGCAGGGTTCCTAGCCCCCCATTCAATTGCAAGATGATGTCAGGCCTTCCACCAAGTCACTTAAAAGGAAACTGCCTGTCCATTGGATCAGTTGTCAGTCACCACAGTGAGAGCTGTAACCACCTCTTTGGAACCTTTCAGGGCCCCCCTGCCCCAACCCACGTCCACTTGGTGCATGGAACAGTGGTAAAAGTACTAGATGAGGGGGTAAAGGATTTGTGTCCCATCTTACTTTTGTCATTACTTGCTTTCTGACGCTCCTTAGCCATTCCTCAGTTGCTTCTTCCTTAAAAGAGGGGAGGTGCAAAGGCTTGAATTAGATTAGATGAAATCTAAGGAAGCTTCTCATGTTGACATTGTGTGCTTCTGATTTGATTCCACATTTGTCTCCTTGGGGCAGGAAGTGCGTGGGTTGGTTGGTGGTAGTGGAGGGTGTACAGGGAAAGTCATATGTCAGCTTGAGAGGCAACAGTACAAATAGGAAAACACTGCAAAGTGGTTTTCAGAGAATTGAAATGGGTTTACTGTGAGCAACAGCAACATTAAGAAGCAGCTCTGAACTGTGAAAAAACTGTTTTAAAAACAATAGCACTCTTAAAAATATGAACAAAATGTTTTCTAAAGTGTTTTTGTTATTGAGCTTCAACCACAAAAACACTCAATTTAACATGTGAGACTGGTGACCATGTCCTTGGGTGTGAGAGTTCACATTGGTCAGAGGGGATAGAAACTGCTTGAAGCCCAGGCAAAGCAGTGTCAGTTTTCCATTAACCTAGATCTAGTGTCTCTCTAGACTTGTAGCCTCAAGTAAAATTGTTGTAATTTCTTCTTTTCTCCAGGGTGAAAATTTTGGAGAACTTTAAAGGTTATATATAAACATAAATCCTACAGACTTAAATTAAGGTAGTTACAGTTTACTTTCATATTTCAAAATCAAATTTCAGCTTTAGCCAGACTCACAAAGTAGAAATGTCAGACTTTTTATGTGGTCTTACATAAAATCTACAACTCTTCAGTTAAAGAGGAAAAAAAAAAAACAACCCAATCTTTATACCTTTATCTCCTGAATAGAAAAACATTGGTCTATCTCAGTACAGTTTGTATGTAAATTTTAGGATTATATACATTCAGAATGAGAAGGAGCCTCAGAGTCAGCTAGTGCAGCTCTCTTCCCTGTTCAGATCAGAATTTCCCTGAACAGTCTCCCTGACAGATAAGCTTAGCTAGTCCTCTATTGGAACTTACTAATTGGCAGGGTGGTCCAAAGACGGAGCAATGACAACCTCCTGAGAGCACACACTGCTGGACCACACTGCCAATTAGAAAAGTTCTTCCTTTTACTTGATAAATTCTGCATGCCTGAAATTTCTAACACTTACACAAACAAACCAAACAATATGAAAATAACTCAAGTCATGAATTCCCAAATTACATTTCCACTATTTATGATTCCTTCTTAAAGGAATGATTCACAAACTGGGAACTCCCTATAGAACAGTAAATTTATCTGGGATGAGAAGTATATGAAGACTAATAAGACTGATTTTTTTTAAGTCCTCACAATTACTTTATAAAGAGGACTCCCGCATTAACTGTCTCATTTAGTTCTCAACACCAGTCTAGGATGATAAATCATTCCAAATGAAGAAACAAACCCAGAGAGGTGAGGTGATGTGGCTAAATTGGTCCTTAAGCCCAAATTTCTGACTCCACATTCAGCCCTATCCCCATTGTGCTATTCACTTATGCAGCGTTCTTCATGAATGCTACTAGCTTCCAGGCTCATGACATAAATACGAAAACAGCTGTAGTCTAAGCCGAGGTCAGTCGAATAAACTAGGCAGGCAAGTCAGCAAATTATTGCAGAACAATTAAGCACTGAAATTCTAGGAAGGAACAAAATACTTTGGAAAAAAAGAGAAAGGAGCAACAAAGTACCTGATGGAACTGGGGAAGGCTTCATGGAAAATGATGTTTAACTTAGATTTAGACATTTAACTCTACTTGGATTGTAGTGGTTTCTGTGTATAGAGAAAAAATAATTATATTCTAGACAGAAGAAACAGCACAAAGCAAAACAAGAAGGTAAAAGGCCATGACATCTTTAAGGTAGAGTGAGGTACCTTGTGTGGCTGAAGCATCTGGCATGTGAGAGTGTAACAGAGATGAGATTGGAGAAGAGGCAGTGGTGAGCCTAAGGACACTGGATGCCACTGCAAGTTGGGTGCCATGGCATACCCAAGAATGGGACAGAGTCAGGGAGAGTAAGGGCAACTAATATATCCAGAGAGCATCTTATCTTTAGAAAGATCATTCCAGCAACAGAAAGAGAATAAATGACAGAGTCAGAGATTGCTAAGGAATGGCAATTTTTGAGGTGGTTTTAGTATCACTGGAAAAAAGAAAGGAAAAATCCATCAATATATAAAGAGATAAACAAAATATTATACATACACGTAGAATATTCTTCAGCCATAGAAAAGGAAAGCTAAATGATGAGATCTCATGGACACAAAGAGGGGAACAACAGACACTGGGGCCTACTTGAGAGTGGAGAGTGGGAAGGGGGAGAGGATCAGAAAAAAATAACGATTAGGTATTAGACTTAGTACCCGCATGATAGAATAATCCGTATAACAAACATCCGTGACACCATTTTAACCGTGTAACAAACCTGCACATGTATCCTTGCACCTCAAATAAAAGTTTTTTACAAATATTGAATGATTCACTTACATGAGGTCCCCAGAATAGGCAAATTCAGAGAGAAAGGAAGTAGAATAGAAGGCAAAGGAAGAGTGGGCAAGGGGGAGAAATTGCCGAGTGGGCACAGAGTTTACATTGAGGATGATGAAAAAGTTTGGGTATAGATAATAGTGATCGGCATACATCATTATGAATGAATTTAATGTCACTCAATTATACACTCACAAATGGTTAAAATTATAAATATGCTATGTACGTTTACCACTGTTTAAAAAAGGATTGATATATTAATATCATACTAAAGTAAACACAGGAAAATGTTCATTGTAGAACCAAAAAATTATGGTAGGAAGAGCCTGGAAGATTAATTTGGCTAGAGAACAGAATGTAAATGTTACAACTTTGACAACATAAACACGTAGTTGACAAAAGATGGGACTGAGAGGGCAAAGATACACATGTTAATATCTGTCTTCTTACAAAGTAGTCAACAGATTGTTGAAAGTAGATGGAGCAAGAAATAGAGGTTTAAGTCTATCACTGAAAATTACAAGTGTAATTAATAAAATTAATAATAACATAAATATTAAACACTGGGAGAAGAGAAGTAGTCAATGTTAAATTTTCATCTTTCAGAGTAGAGATTGGTCTTGGCTTGTGAAGTTGGGATAAAAAGTATTTTATATGCATAATACCTAGAGTTGTGGAGGAACCCACCAAAACACCTAGGCAGACCATTCACAGAAGGTCATCCATGGGTAACTGCAGGTAGGAATAAGAAGAGAGAATATCATAAGCTGTACTACACTATATACTATTTTAACTTTTAAAAGTACAATTACAAAAAGATAACCTCCTTTGAATGAGGGCCTGAATTAGGACAGCAGCAGTGAAGAAGACTGCTAAAAGGCATTGGTGAAGTTAAATCTACAGGACTTACTGGCTCTGGGGGGATGGAGAGAATTAAGAATAATTCCCAGGCTTTGGATCTAAAGAGTAGGTATTCTAATGCATTGAGATGTGGAAAGCAGGTTTGGTCTTGTGAGAAGAAATGATGAGTTCAGATTTTAGCACATTGACTTGAAGGTACTCATGGGATATCCCACTGGCATCGCCAAATAGTTTTTATATCTGCGAATCTAGAGCTTAATGAAGAGATTAGGGAGTGTACACCTACCTTATAATTACTGCTTGGGAAAAACACTAACTATTCATAGGCCTAGTATTAGATCTATAGTTTTGTGTTGGGAATCGTGGTGATGCCCAGTGGTATAAGTCATTTTTTGAACAGTGAGCTACTTGAGACTTTATTTTGTGGAAGAAACTGGGAGAGTGAGAGGGTGAAGCCTCTCTTTGTCCAGCCATGTTTCTGAAAATTGGTTTGGATCATATATGTTATAATAGAACTTGGGGAGGCAAAGACAGGGTGATGTGTCACCAGATTCCCATTCAAGAAAAGGCCTGTTGCCTCAGCTGCTGGCAGTTCTGTGGGGAAGCAGCCCTCAATTGTCAGCATAATCAGGGATTTCTTTAGCTGCAGATCCACGTTGCCAGAGGTTCCACCCTTCATCCAATGAATAATAAGTATAAAAACATGGCCATTTCAGCCTGAGTTTATTCCAGTGGGTCATTTTAGTTCCAGAGCTTCCTGTGGATTTGACCAAGGCTGTTATCAGGACTGCACTGCAGCTAAAATTATCCCCTCTGACAAATTCTTCCCTCCCACTGGTACAGATCCAAGGTCACTCCCTAAAAAACATCCTGCAATCAAAACTCCAGTTTAAGAGTCCATGGTAGGGGTCTAAATGGCTAAGCAAGCTCCTTTGACTTTGCCTATTTGTAGTACTTGCTATAATCCCACGCTATGTGGACTAGATTGCTGAAGACAGATCCCTAACCGAAGCACAACCTTCTGCATTTTCCATATATACTGGTGAGTAGCTAATGGCTATTTTTTGTTTTACAAGATAGAGTGGAAACAGGCTTCAATCAATCCAGCTGGACAAGTAACAAAAAGACTATCATGTGTTCAGCAAATAACTCCATCCAACCTGCCCCAAAGACCCCTATAGCAAAAGCCATTAAACTTTATGTGCTTTATTTTCTCCCTCCTGCAACCCTGAAGTGTTTGCTGACATTTGAAGCCTGGAAATAATCTTTGTCTCCTATCCATGTTTCTGAATCCTCAGACAAATTCATGGCTGTCTCATTTTCTGAGTCAGATGTTCTAATCAACTAACCCATTCTAAATAGCCTTGCTTCTGGATATACAGGGGGAAGAAAAAATAAACGTCTTTAAATTTCAGGGACATAAAATTGTGTTGGAAAATTTTCCCTATGGAAACATCAGATGGTCACAGAAGGGGTGTTTTATTAATAAAAATAAATATTATTTGGGACTTCCATCCAATGGCATGGATAACATTAACCATCATTGGAGAAAAATGTTCATTCGAAATGATTTAAGGATTTTAATTTGTTGTTTTGTTTTTCTTTGGTATGTTTTTGTCTTTGTATATTTCCTGGACACAAATTTTGAAGCCAGTAAATTAAGCAAAATATATCTTGCATTCTACTCAAGTTAATCTCCAGAACACACAGATTGTTTTCCAGGGATAGAGATACATAAACCTTTACAAATAAAAGGGATTTCAAATGAATCAATTTTTAAAAAAATGATAGTTGCCTGATTCACAGTAGTGAATGTTTATTGAACACTTTCTATATGCCAGCCCCTCTGTTAATTACTTTATTTGTATCACCTCATTTAATCCTCCCAGCCCACCTGAGATAGCTAGGGCCTCTGTACCATGTGATTGATGCCTCCCACAGTTGTGCAACATGGTGCCCTGGGGTTAGGCGTCATTTTCTCTTTCTCAGTTAAAGAAATGGAGGCACAGAATGATTCAGCACCTTGCCACCAACTCATGCAGTTGGTGCATAGTACTGACAGGTCCCAAACCAAGCTCATTTGGCCAAGTCCATGGTTCTTACTACATTACACTGTACCAGCTACTGTGCTGTAAGGCATAACAATTAATTGTGGCAGGATAGTGTCATCCTGATTACCAAGCTTTCCTTGATCTTTGTTCTAGCTGTTCCATTGGCCTACATCATTCTTTTGCACATCTCTGCCTACTGAAATCGCATGCATCCTTTAAGGCTTACCTCAAGCATCTGTAATATCTTCCCTGGACCATTCCTTTCTCTAGCAGAATTAATCAAATTCTCCCTTTGATCCAACAATATCTGTGCCTGGATGTTTTGTATTTTTTCAAGATGGGATAGTAACAGCATTCAAAAATGTTTCATGACTGCAACTCCAGTATTCACAACATTGAGTTGAGGACATATATTTCTCTTATTCTTTGAAATAGGATGGAGCATTTTTGTCTCTCCCCTACCCGCCACTCCTCATTTCTCTCCTTTTTTAAAAAATTTTCTCAGCCCCTAAAGGTGATGGCTGAATTTGTTTATACCTATTATAGTATTTTCCATGTTGAAATGTAACTCACCTATCTGTGTCTTTCTTTTTAAGACTCTAAGTTCCTCAAGAGCAGGGATAGATGAATCTGTATCCCCTATCCTTGGCACCTACCACTGTCCCTAGTAGTACATAAGTGCTCAATAAATGTTACTTGCATGAACAAACACCCTCATGCAAGACATGTGACCTACTAAACTTGTCTGCTTGGTGTGGATTGTTATGTCTTAGATCAAGGAGAGACAAAAATACTTATCCATTGTACTAACCTATAGGATATAATTCAGTATGTATTTATTGAAGTCAAGTGTTACTGAAACAATAATTTGTTAGCCATTTAAAAATGGCTATATAGAATTTACAAAGCTTTCTATTTTAACTGTTTTATTTGTGTTGTGATTGAAGAAAAGTTTCCTTTTCAGGAAGAAAATACCTTGAACTTAAATAAAATGTACTGTAAGGTTTATACTGGTACAATGATAAATTTTGTATAATAAATTATATAATACTATAGTTAAAGATATGCATTTTAATCTATCAGGGGTGGGTGGTATGTGATACAGTAAATCATCATATAAAGAAATCTAAATGTAGTCTAAATGTTTTTATGTTTCTCTTATATAAAAAAGTACATAAAATTAGAACGTTAAATCAATGTAATTTTATCCTTACGTGTTAAATTGGATTTGGGGAGATAGATCGTTAACATTTACACTAACATACTCTTTAAATGCAGCAAGTTCATTGAGCTAAATGGAGCAGGGAGACAAACAAAAAATTCTTATAATAGTCAAAACTGATGATATAACATAAATACTCAAAAGGTCCTGACACAGAACATTTTCATTCTTGTTTTATACGATCATAAAAAATTGGTAAGCTGGTCCCCAAGCCCACTCTACATCAAAAGCAGGAAGTGTGAACACATAATATAAATTCTAAAAACAAAACAAAATTGGGACATATTAGCATGGAGTCAGTCATTGCAGACATAAATGGCTCTGCTCTACCTCAACAGTCCTGCATTTAATGCTGGCTGACACAGTAAGTGATCTTCATAATGGGAAGAATCATCAAATGTATTCACATACCAAAACATCACATTGTGCACCTTACATATACAATTTTTGTTTGTCAACTATACCTCAATAAACCTGGAAAATATATATTCAGTATGTTTCAGAAGGTCAAAATAGACGTGATAAAACAGGAAGTGTTCTAGCCAATAAAGAACAAATTAAGTATAACTCAGAACTATTTGAAAATTTAGATGTTAGGAACTTAGAGCTCACATAGGAGGTTTTATTGCTTTAGGACATTATATTATGAAGAATGTAAAACCTATTATGACTAATAATGATTTAAAGGCAAAGCAAACTTTCTAATGCCGATATTATTGCCTTTTCCAGTTTAGATTCTATGTAAACATTACTACTTTTTCAGTTAGTTCATCTCTTGACTTTACCTAACTTGAGGTATAACACAACTTATCTCAAAAACCACTTGTGTGAGTCAAACAATCCTGCAGAGACTTTCTGATGAGAGCCTATGGTGCATTCCTGAAAATAAAAAAGATGGTCTGATTTTCATGTTTTCTCTCAAGGTTTCCCACGTCTTCACATTTGGTTTAATAATCAATACAAAGAATTGCAATTTCTATAATGTGTGTTGTTAGCAAATAATATCTATGGCACCTTAACTGTCATTATCCACATCTGACAAGAATTCAGGTGTCACTGGACACATTTTCTCTTCATGCCTTACAAACATTAAGAATACAAGAAAGGTTACATCCTTTAGAATCATGAAAACCCTAACTTACCACAGTATTATTCACAGTTTCCAGTGTGTTATTTTACCTTCTGACAAGTTTTATAAAGGAGAAGGGAATAAAACTAACTTACATTACATACAAGATGTTGCCTACATAGATGCCAGAAAGGGAAGCAAATGAACAGCCAGAACATATGGCAGTGAGCTGACAGCATAAAGAAGCTAGTTCTGCATGAGCAACAAGAAACATCTTGAAATGTTCAAGACATATGTGTTTTTAGGAAGAAGACTGAAGTGTTTCATAATAAAAACAGGACAAAGTGAACCATGAGTGCTGAATAAAGTTTTAATTAAAAAAGGGTTTTTAGTCTTCAGTGTGAATATACAATATGCTTCACAGATGGATTTTATATTTAAGCCTTATCCAAACCAAAGAAGTGAGTGAGACAAATAAAGCTTCTGAAAATGGTACCAAGGCTAAAATGTATGTAAACAATGAAGAGTTCTGGTACAAACAAACAAGGAAAGAAGAACAATCCTTCTGCCATCCATTTTCCACTTGCACATTGCGTAAGTAGATTGTATAACCTACCTTTGGTGCAAACACAGCTCTCTCCAGTTTAAGCATATGATAGACACATATAATTAGGAAACAATCCAAATATCCAACAGAGAAATGGTTAAATTACTTTATATCAATGCAACATTAGCCATTAAAAAATACACTTATGCATCACTTTAGAAAAATAAAGAAATGTACATGTATTAATGTTAAAATAATAGGACACAAAATTTGTAAAAAAAAAAACCTTTAAAAATGCAAGAATATTGCAATAAAATATACAAAAATATTAGCAAGTTACCTCAGGTTTTTACTTTCATGTAACTACTTCTCTGAAGCTTCCATTAATAGTTTTTATGCAGCACTGCTTTTTAAAATAGGAAAATAATGGACATTTGAAAAGTCTAATTAAAGTTGAAATATTTACCTAGAAAACCTGATATAAAACAAAAATGGTTCTAAGTTTATCAGAAAATATTTTCATATTAATCTTTGATGTCTAAATAGCTTCATTTTTGTTTCAAGACAAGAAGGAATTATTCTTGAAGTTCACTGGCTATAGGCAAACAAGGAATGACAGATAACCTCTCCACTAAAAACGCAGGCATCTAGCAGATGAAGATCTGACAATAATGTATAAGAAGCACACAGGGCCAATGAATATACTTTTCTATTTTTTCTTTGAAAAAAGTTTAAAGCAAACACAAAATGATATCTAAAGCTCTTTACAACATATCTAAAAAGCATGGGTTTAAGCTGGAAAATCTCTGGCAATGGGCTTGGCATTTCAGAGTATCTTAATGACAGGAAATATTTTTATATATGTAAAATATTTATTTTTAAAAGTTCAGCTGAAATTAGAGTTTTGTGTGAGATCTTTAAGATGGATCAAAAGTATATTCAGAAATATTCCATATATTTCCTAACAAGGTTTTTTGAAGGTTTTATTTCATTTAGAAGCCATATTTATTTATTGTCATAATCACTGATGTGCTCCCTTACATGAAACTCTAGCTCCAGAAAAGTGATCAATTTGCTGCTCCCAAACACATTTCATTAAATCTTGTTTCCATACCTGTAGCCACTGCTCAATTTTTCCCACTTACAGTAATTTTCTCCTTTTCTACCTATTGCAATTTGACCTGTCCTTCAGACTGAAGTCATGCCCCTACTCTATTCATAAAGCGTTTTTAGATAAATAACTTTAGTTCTCTCCATCCTTTGAATTCATACTACTCATTGATTCCTCGGTAAATATTAATTCCTTTGTGGTAATCTTTTACTATGGTCTTTTCAAGTATTTATTTCATCTGCTAAACTAGATTGAAAGTTCTGTGAGAACACTGAACATTAAAGAAGTCAGATTTTTTTTTTTTTTTTAGATAAGGTCTCACTCTGCTGCCCAGGCTGGAGTGCAGTGATGCAATCATGGCTCACTGCATCCTTGCACTCCCAGACTCAGGTGATCCTCTCATTTCAGCCTCCCAAGTAGCTAGGGCTACAAGCACATGCCACCATGCCTAACTAATTTTTGTATTGTGTGTGTGTGTGTGTGTGTGTGTGTGTAAGTTAAATCTCACTATGTTGCCCAGGCTAGTATTTTTCCTTTATGTCATCCAGTGTGTAGTTCACAAGTGCTCAATAAACGTGCTGAAAGATAAGAAATGGCTGGAGAAACACTGATTACAAAGCTCTTACCCTTGGCTTTAATGTGACCTTTGGGATGTCAGATGTATCTGCTTAATCGTATTAAGAAAATGAAAAGGCATTATTTGAGTACCCAAATATTTTTTTGGGAAGAAGACAAAATTTAAAGTCTATTACAAGGCACACAAACAAAGAAGGATCTTGATGTGATTTCAACACACATTTCCAGCTTATCTTGGATCCCAATTTTACCATATTCCCTTATACTCTAACCATATTAAACTTCTTTTTTAAAATTATACTTTAAGTTCTGGGATACATGTGCAGAACGTCCAGGTTTGTTACATGGGTACACGTGCCATGGTGGTTTGCTGCAACCATCAACCTGTCATCTACATCAGGTATTTCTCCTAATACTGTCCCTCCTATAGCCCCCAACCCCCCAATAGGCCCTGGTGTGTGATGTTCCCCTCCCTTTGTCCACGTGTTCTTATTGTTCAACTCTCACTTATGAGTAAGAACATGCAGTGTTTGGTTTCTGTTCTTGTGTTAGTTTGCTGAGAATGATGGTTTCCAGCTTCATGCATGTCCCTGAAAAGGACATAAACTCATCCTTTTTCATGGCTGCATAATAATCCATGATGTATAAGTGCCACATTTTCGATATCCAGTCTATCAGGACATTTGAATTGGTTCCAAGTCTTTATTGTGAACAATGCTGCAATAAACATACATGTGCATGTGACTTTATAGTAGAATAATTTATAATCCCTGGGGTATATACCCAGTAATGAGACTGCTGGGTCAAATGGTATTTCTGGTTCCAGATTCTTGAGGAATCATCACACTGTATTCCACAATGATGGAACTAAAGTTCCCTGAATATGCTGTACTTCTTCATGCCTCCATGCAAGCTCTAATGGCCTACCTCTCCTCTTCTGACAAAATCTTAAGATCATCTTTTAAGATCAAGATGAAAGGCTGAATCCTTCCTTATGTCTTCTTCATTTGTTAAGGAAGTGGTTACTTCCTCTTTCATGCTCCTAAAGTACCCACCTAAACATTTCCTTCATATATTTACTTATATTGTACACATCCATAATATACAACATTTTATAACACACTGTAATATATTTGTAAGAGATCAGGATACATCTTATTTTATATTTATTTATATTTGCCTAGTGCTGCTGATAGTATCTGTTTTATCAGCTTAATTATAAGCGAGCATCAATGTTTGCTTAATGAATGCATAAATAAATGAATGATCTTGTTAACTGCTTATATGAAAGGAGGAAAAAAAAAAAAACTCCTGGGATTTAAAGCCTAGCCATGGAGAACCCAAAATGTATATAATTCACATGGAATCAAGGGCCAAGCATTATGTTCCATGGGGCTCGAGGTATTTTTGCCTATTTTTATAAAAAAAAATCAAAATCAATCCAGATTGTGAAGAGGCCAACACAATGAAAATATTTTAAAAGAAGGAAAAATTAAGATCAGAAAAAAGTCCCACATGCTCCTTCCCACAGAGGAAGCTGTGAATAGGTGATAGATCCATGGTTTTCAAACTCGGGCAAGCGTTATAATCACCTAGAGAGATTTAAAAATTACAGATGTTAAATTTACTGCATCAGGATCTGCAGAGGTTGGGGTTTTTAACAGGCTTCCTGAGTGATACTGATCAGTTAGGGGTTGGAACCACTGACCTTGAACATAAATAACCAAAAGCCTCACCAGCTTTAGACTTGGATGTTATATAGTCAGGCATATCCCTTGAACAGATTACTATTAGATATGTCTCAGATATTCTACTTTTGAATCCTATCCCTAGGAAAAGTTCTTTCCAAATTATGACAATTTCCAATTATGTTTGGCAAGTAGATTACTGTATTTTTAAAGTCCCATGCACTCTTTATTACTAAACATTTCCAGTAAAGCTGTTAACAAATTACAAGTTTACTAATTTCCTTCACTCTTCAATGTAGCAGAGATGGGTTAATAAGCAGGTGAACTAACCAACAGGGGCAGTAAGAACAGAGAAAGCAAATGTTTGGAGCTATTCACAAACATATCCAGATACAGGTGATGGGGATGGAGGCAGCAAGCCACATTGCCATGTATGTACCTATGCAACAATCCTACATGTTCTTTACATGTACCCCAGAACCTAAAATGCAATTATATATATAAAATGTTTAAATAATGGAAAACTAGCTTCCTCCAATATAAAAATGGTTCAATCACTGAAAATCAAATATCACTTCTTAAAATCCAACATTAAACTCAATACCTAAGGAATATCAAACAATAGTAGGGAAAAGTTCTATAGACTATGTATGAGAAAATATTAACATTTGAATGTAAGTCATAGTTCAGACACTAACACTCCCACTGTGTGACCCACAAGAGACACTTAACCTAAACTTGAGTTTTCTTGTTTGTAAAAAATGTAAATTATAATCCCTGTTCTACCTAATTCACAAACATGTTATGGAAGGATACAATAAAGTAAGTAAAATGCTTGAAAATGATAATGAATTATATAAAATGCAAGCTATTATTTATTATAAACACTTATTAGAAATAGTTTTTCCAAGGTTTTAAATGTTTGGTAGACAAAAATTCACTAAAGTCAATTTCTTTTTCCATTTTCCCAACATAAACACTTGAAAATACTTCCTAATTCAAAAGCTGGCATCTTTTCTCTCATTTGGCAAAAACCATTTCCCTCCGGGTTTCCAGTGGAAGTGAAATTATTTTGACTGTTTTTGTTTAAGATTATCAACAAAAACCTCTCCAAAACCTCTCCAAATGCTGCTTCTATGCCAAAACACATTCTTTATGCAGCACAGTTGTAGGAATGTATTGTATGTGAGCTACTACTGGGCCACAAGGAGAATTGAGATAGCATATTTTTTCTATCCGTTAGGAATATTCAAAATATTTTCAACATGTCCTTGTTAAGTGGTAGATTCCTTTTCAATATGACATTTTCTTTAACCACAGATGAAAAACAGAAAAAAGGAACTATGCTAAGTAATTATTTCAGAAAATAAGTATTATAGATGAGTCCAATAGATAGTAAGCTATATAATAATTATAAATATTATTTATAGAACCCTTACTGAAATGAGAAAAGTTCCTTATCCCTGTCACAGGGCATGTGATGCTGTGGCTCACTTCTTTGGTGCATGCTGCTCATATCCTTAGGGGAAGAATGCAAACGGGCATGTTGTGGGGAGTGCTGACCCCAGAGCAGCCTCTAGGGTTGAGTGTTTATAGCTCCCGAAGCCTCAGTGGGTATGTGTTACAGTGCACTCTTTCAGTTTTGCCATTGCAGGTGGCTTGCATTAATCAGCTCAATTAGACCCTCTACCTTACAGAGGGCTTTCTGTACCCAGGGTTCTTGTCTTAGTGTACTGGAAAAATCGAATCACACGTGGGCTTGGAGAATGAGTACAAGGTTTTATTGAAGGGTGGAGGTAGTTCTCAGCAGATGGATGGGGAGCCAGAAGGGGGATGGGGTGGGAAGGTGGTCTTCCCCTGAAGTCGGCCACCCAGCAGCTAGACTCTCCTCCAACTGCTGCTGGCCGAATTCCACATTGTCCCACCTGGCCTACAGGCGTCTGCTGGTCCCTGTTGGTGTGCTCCTCTGCTACTCTGCTCCTCTTGATGTCCAGTTGCCTGTGTGTGTTCATCTGCCCGATGTCCAGCCGCTTGTGTCTGTGACCGCTAGGTTTTTATAGGGGTTTTTATAGGCACAGAATCGGGGGCAGGGTGGGCCAGGGTGGTCTTGGCAAATGCAACATTTGGGCGCAAAAACAGGGGTGCCTGTCCTCACCTAGGTATGTGGGCACAGGCCCGAGGGTAGAGCCCTTGCCAGGGACCCCACCTTTCTCTACCCAGCAAATCCGTGTCCCGCTCCCTTATCATTACCATGTGCTAGGCATTGTTTTAGGCACTTAAGATGTCTACTTAAAAATAAAAAGATGTGTGTGTTTTTGCCTGTGTGTGCACATGCATACACAATCATATGTTATAATCTTCTGAAAAAGGTGATTTCTCAATCACATTGAACATTCCTAAGAGCGATGGAAACGTTCATCTAGTTGAGTTCATTTATGGTCACTTCTTCTGAACTAGGGTGATTAACTTCTAGTTCTAACATTCTCCAAATTGGAAAAACATGGTTAATTCTATAAAACGTAAGTGTGCTAAATATATATATATATATTTTGAGACAGACTCACTCCGTCACCAGGCACCAGGCTTTAGTGCAGTGGTGCGACTTCGGCTCACTGCAACCTCCGCCTCCCGGGTTCAAGCAATTCTCCTGCCTCAGCCTCCCAAGTAGCTGGGACTACAGGCGTGTGCCACCACGCCCAGCCAATTTTTTTGTATTTTTAGTAGAGACGGGGTTTCGCCATGTTGCCCAGGATGGTCTCGATCTCTTGACCTCGTGATCCACCTGCCTCAGCCTCCCAAAGGATTACAGGCATGAGCCACTGTGCCCGGCCGCTAAATTTTTTTAAAATCCAGAAAAACTTCCTAGGATTGAAACTGGTTTTAGAGGACATACTCTCAAACTAAATTCATTTTTGTTTTAAAAAATAATAACTGTATAAAACTTAAATGGATAATATTCTCTAACTGTACTCATGTGTATAGCTTCATGTGTAAAACCTACATAGAACTTCTCTACCAACATGTACAAAGCATAAAATATTAATATAATGTTTTAAAAAACAGAAATAATGACACTAAGGCAGCTGTCTATGCCTGGATGGATTTGCGCACAAAACAATAAAACTAATGACAGGGAAAAAGGTACACAATTATCTTTATGCATCTACTATTTGTCAGGTATAGTGCTAGTCACTTTGCATCTTTTACCTCATGTAGTCTTCATAGTAACCATCCTAGGTAGGTATTATTCTCATTCCATGGATAGTAAAATTAAGGTTTGAGATCTCTAGGTTCTACCACACTACAGAATCTAAACCTGGACATACAGTGCTGTTTTTATTCTCTCACACACCATACATAAATTAAACAACTAGTAAATTTAAGAGCCATATCAAAATACCTGAATAGAGTAATTTTGTCCTATGTCTTAAAATAATTCTGAGTATTTTTCTATACTATTCAAATAGCTCATTTTTTTCTCTGATCAGATCCTCAACATCTTCCCAAATACTATATCTACTGACTTCATATTTTAGTCATTACAGTTACCGTTTAATGAACACCATGCATTGTAATAGATACTCCATGCACATTAACTCTTTAAACATCTACAACAACCCTATGAAAATATCTTCTATTCTACCAGTGAGGAAACATGTTTTCATACAGGTTAAAGAATACAGAGGTGACAAATTTAGAGAATGGAATTCAGGGTCTGTTCAACTATAGAACCAACAGTACTGCCATTATGCCAAATGCAATATTTTTCAAACTACAAATACTCTTTCCCAGATCATTTATAAATGCAAGGTATTATGATAAGGTCTAATATATGACAAAGAATGTCCATATATATTTTCCCATTTAATCATAAGACTTATCTGAAAAACGAAGGACAATGTTTATTATCCTATTTCATAGGTAGACAAAGATGAGGTTCAGAAAATTGAAAGAAAGTGCTTTTTCCACTATACAATGTTGCTGTCAATTTTTTGGTAATAGAAATAAATAAATATATAAAGTATAAATACACTTACATAGCAAACATAAATCACAAATATGTATTTCAAATATACATTTGGTATATAAATTTTTAAAAGTACATATTAAATAAATCCTTCTCCAACCCTTTGTTTGCTTATATAACTAATTTTGCTATTTTAAAAAAGAAGTCAATGAATTAGTGAAGGATTATTTTTATTGGCCAATGAAAGTCTCTAACAGGATACACCTATTCTCAATTCTATTACAGCTGTTCAAAGACAATGTCTTTCAGTACAAATTTTTTCTTCGCCTTCCTTCCGAATTCTATCATGTACAAAAAAGCTAAGCTTCTTTAAATTTTTACTGAAACAGAAATGTGGTGATGCTTAAATGTGTGGTTACTCAGCTAAAGAGGGTGACTGGGGTTCCAGAGGCAGTACATGCTAAGTCTTTACCTAGAACTATCTCATGTATACACTGTAAAATAATGGCAATCAAGCTAATTAACATATCCATCGCCTCTACAGTTACCATTTGTGTTTGTGTGTGTCTGTTGAAAAGATTTAATGCCCATCCCCTTAGCAAATATCAATTATACAACAGTTTAACTATCATCACCATGTTGTACATTAGATGTCCAAAAGTTGTTCATCTTGCATAGCTGAAACTTTGTACCCTTTGATCAATATCACCTCATTTCCCCCTCCCTTCAATCCCTTGGCAACCACCATCCTACTTCTGCTTCTGTGAGCTTGACTATGAGATTCCCATACGAGTGAGATCATGCAGTATTTTTCTGTGTCTAGCTTATTTTGCTTAGCAAAATGCCGTAAAGCTCCATCTATGTGGTCACAAATGGCAGGATTTTCTTCTTTTAAGGCTGAATAGTATTCCTTTATATATACATACATTTTGTTTTTCATTCATCCATTGGTGGACCCTTAGGTTGATTCCATATCTTGGCTATTGTGAATAATAACATAATGAACATAGTAATATCAATACCTATTTGCAATTGTGATTTCAATTCCTTTGAATATATAACCAGAAGTGGAATTGCTGGATCATATGATAGTTCTATTTTTAATTTTTTGAGTCACTTTCATATTGACTTCCATAATGGCTATGGAAACACACTTATCTTTTGTCTTTTTGACAGCAGCCATTCTAACCTGTTGGAGGTGATACCTCATTGTGGTTTTGACTTGCATTTTCCCTGATAATCAGAAATATTGAGCAACTTTTCCTATTCCTGTTGGCCTTTTGAGTTTCTTCTTTTGAGGTCCTTTGTCCGTTTTTAAATTGTTATTTGTAACTTTGGTATTAAGTTGTATGAGTTCCTTACATATTTAGGATTTAATCCCTTATAGAATATATGGTTTGCAAATATTTTTCTCTCATTCTGAAGATTGCCTTTACATTTTGTTGACTGTTTGCTATGCAGAAGCTTTGTAGTTGGGTGTGGCCTCATCTATTTTTGCTTTTGTTGCCTGTCCTTTTGTTGTCATATCAAAAAAAAATTATTGCCAAGATCAATTTCAAGGAGATTTTTCCTTATGCCTTATTCTACGGTTTCGTGGTTTCAAGTTTTACATTTAAGTCTTAATTTTGAGTTGATTTTACGTATGGTATAATGGTTCAATTTCATTCTTTTGCTCTTGGATATACGGTTTGCCCAACATCACTTTTTTTAAATTATACTTTAAGTTTTGGGTTACACGAGTAGGTTTGTTACATAGGTATACACGTGCCATGGTGGTTTGCTGCACCCAACAACCTATCATCTACATCAGGTATTTCTCCTAATACTATCCCTCCTCTAGCACCCCATCCCCCAACAGGCCCTGGTTTTTGATGTTCCCCTCCCCGTGTCCATGTGTTCACATTGTACAACTCCCACTTATGAGTGAAAACATGCAGTGTTTGGTTTTCTGTTCCTGTGTTGATTTGCTGAGAATGATTTCCAGCTTCATCCATGTCTCTGCAAAGGACATGAACTCATCCTTTTTTATGGCTGCATAGTATTCTATGGTGTACAGGTGCTACATTTTCTTTATCCAGTCTATCATTGATGGGCATCTGGGTTGGTTCCAAGTCTTTGCTGTTGTGAATAGTTCTGCAATAAACATACACGTTAATGTGTCTTTATAGTAAAATGATTTCTAATCCTGTGGGTGTATACCCAGTAATGGGATTGCTGGGTCAAATGGTATTTCTGGTTCTAGATCCTGTCTTTAACAATGGTTGACCTAATTTACACTCCCACCAACAGTATAAAAGCATTCCTATTTATCCACATCCTCTCAAGCATCTGTTGTTTTCTGACATTTAAATGATCGCCATTCTAACTCGCATCAGATGGTATCTCATTGTGGTTTTGATTTGCATTTTTCTAATGACCAGTGATGGTGAGCTTTTTTTCACATATTTGTTGGCTGCATAAATGTCTACTTTCAGAAGTGTCTGTTCATATTCTTCACCCACTTTTTGATGGGGTGGTTTTTCTTGTAAATTTAAGTTCCTTGTAGATTCTGAATATTAGACCTCTGTCAGATTGATAGACTGCAAAAATTTTCTCCCATTCTGTAGGCTGTCTGTTCACTCTGATAGTTTCTTTTGCAGAGCAGAGTGCTTTAGTTTAATTAGATCCCATTTGTCAATTTTAGTATTTGTTGCCATTGCTTTTGGTATTTTACTCATGAAGTCTTTGCCCATGCCTATGTCCTGAATGGTATTGCCTATGTTTTCTTCTAGGGTTTTTATGGTTTTACGTCTTACGCTTAAGTCTTTAATCCATCTTGAGTTAATTTTTGTATAAGGTGTAAGGAAGGGGTCTAGTTTCAGTTTTCTGCATATGGCTAGCCAGCTTTCCCAACACCACTTATGAAATAGGAAATTCTTTCCCCATTGCTTGTTTTTGTCAGGTTTGTCAAAGATCAGATGGCTGTAGAGTGTGGCATTATTTCTGAGGCCTCTGTTCTGTTCCATTGGACTATATATATGTTTTGGTACCAGTACCATGCTGCTTTTGTTACTGTAGCCTTATAATATAGTTTGAAGACAGGTAGTGTGATCTTTCCAGCTTTGTTATTTTTGCTTAAGATTGTCTTGGCTGTACGGCCTTTTTGGTTTCATATACAATTTAAAGTAGTTTTTTTTCTAATTCTATTCTCCCGGCCTGCAAGGTTTGTTGAGGAATAAACTGAGAGTCATATAGAGGTTCCCTTATATGTGATAAATTGTTTTTCTTATGTTTTTTTTTTTTAACATTCTTTGTCTCTTGATTTTTGACAGTTTAATTATAATGTCTCTCAGTGTAGACTTCTTTATGTTCAACCTATTCAGGGTTTTATGGGCATCTTGAGTCTGGATGTCTACCTATTTTCCCAGATTTTGGAAATTTTCAGTTTTTATATCTTTAAATAAGTGTTTCTCCTTGTTTTCATTTTCCCCTCCAGAACTCTCATTATGTATATACTGATTTACTTGATGATGTGTTACATAAATCCCCTATGCTTTCTTCACTATTTTTCATTCCTTTTTCTTTTTTCTCCTACAACTGGGTAGTTTCAAATAACCTGTCTTTGGGCACTACACTCTTTTCTTCTGCTTAATTGAGGCTAATGTTGAGACTTGCTATTTTTTCAGCTCAGCTGTTAAATTCTTCAGCTCCAGGAATTGTTTTTTTCTTTTAATTTCAATGTGTTTTTAGGAGAATAGGTGGTGTGTGGTTACACAAATAAGTTCATTAGCAGTGATTTGTGAGATTTTGGGGTACCCGTCATCCAAGCAGTGTACACTGTATCCAATGTGTAGTCTTATTCCTCACCCCCCACAATTTTCCCTGAGTCTCAGTCCATTGTATCATTCTTATGCCTTTGCATCCTCATAGTTTAGCTCCCACTTATGAATGAAAACATACAATGTTTGGTTTTCCATTCCCTAGTTACTTCACTTAGAATAATGGTCTCCAGTTCCATCCAGGTTGCTGTGAATGCCATTATTTCATTCCTTTTTATGACTGGGTAGTGTTCCATATACACATTTCCATTGTTGATTAATGGGCATTTGAGCTGGTTACATATTTTTGCAATTGCAAATTGTGCTTCTATAAACACGTGTGTGCAGGTACCTCTTTCATATTATTACTTCTTTTCCTCTGGGTAGATGCCCAGAAGTGGGATTGCTGGATCAAATGGTAGATCAATTTTTAGTTCTTTAAGAAATCTTTACGCTGTTTTCCATAGGGGCTGTACTAGTTTACATTCCCATCAACAGTGTCAAAGTGTCCCATTTTCACCACACCCATGCCATTTTTTTGATTACGGCCATTCTTGCAGGAGTGAGGTGGTATTGCATTGTGGGTTTGATTTGCATTTCCCTATCAGTTAGTGATGATTAGCATTTTTTCATGTTTGTTGTCCATTTGCATATTTTCTTTTGAGAATTGTCTATTCATGTCCTTAGCCCACTTTTTGATGGGATTGTCTGTTTTGTTTTTCCTGATTTGAATGAGTTCCTTAGAGATCCTGTGTATTAGTCCTCTGTTGGATGTATAGACTGCAAAGATTTTCTTCCACTCTGTGGGTTGTCTGTTTCCTCTGCTATTCTTTTGCTGTGCAGAAGATTTTTAATTTAATTAAGTCCCATCTATTTATCTTTGTTTTTGTCGTATTTGCTTTTGGGTTCTTGGTCATGAAGTCTTTACCTAAGCCAATGTCTAGAAGTGGTTTTCCAATGTTATCTTCTAGATTTTTATGGTTTCAGGTCTTAGATTAAGTCTTTGATCAATCTTGAGTTTATTTTTCTATAAGGTGAGAGATGAGAATCCAGTTTCATTCTTCTATATGTGGCTTGACAAGTATCCCAGCATCATTTGTTGAATAGGGTGCCCTTTCTCCACTTTACGTTTTTGCTTGCTTTGTCCCTCTGTCTTTTTTAACTCCTGTTGCTTTAAAGTTGGTATAAGAATAGTTACTCCTTCTCACTTTTGATGTCCATTTGCATGAAATATCTTCTTTCATCCCTTTACCTTAAGTTTATAAGAGTCCTTGTGTGTCAGGTGAGTCTCTTGAAGACAGCATATACTGGTTGGTGAGTTCTTATCCATTCCACCATTCTGTATCTTTTAAGTTGAGCATTTAGGCAATTTACATTTAACATTAACATTGAGATGTAACATATTATTCTAGTCATTATGTTATTTCTTGCTTGAATACCATATTGTTGTTTTTCATTGTGTTTTATAGATCCTGTGAGACTTATGCTTTAAGAAGATTCTATTTTGGTACCTTTCAAGAATCTGTTTCAAGATTTAGAGCTCCTTTTATCAGTTCTTATAGTGCTGGCTTGGTAGTGGTGAATTTTCTCAGCATTTTCTTGTATAAAAATGACTATTTTTCCTTCATTTATGAAGTTTAGTTTCACTGGATACAAAATTCTTGGCTGATAATTGTTTTGTGTCAGGAAGTTAAAGAGAGGACCCCAATCCCTTTTAGCTTGTAGGGTTTCTGCCAAGAAATCTGCTGTTAATCTGATACGTTTACTTTATAGTTTACCTGATGCACTTCCTTAGCAGCTCTTAAGATTCTTTTCTTAGCCTTGCCTTTAGATAACCTAATGAATGTGTGCCTAGGCAATGATCTTTCTGTGGTAAATTTCCCAGGTGTTCTTTGAGCTTCTTGTATTGGAATACCTAGATCTCTAACAAGGCTGAGTGAGTTTTACTCAATTACTCCCTCAAATACGTTTTCCAAACTTTTAGATTTATCTTCGTCCTCAGGAATACCAAATATTCTTAGGTTTGGTCATTTAACACAATCCCAAACTTCTTGGAGGCTTTGTTCATTTTGTTAAAATTCTTTTTTCTTTGTATATGTCAGATTGGGTTAATTCAAAAGCCTTGTCTACAAGCTTTAACATTCTTTCTTCTATTTGTTTGATTCTATTGATAAGACTTTCCCATGCATTTTGCATTTCTCTAAGTGTATCCTTGATTTCCAGAAGTTGTGACTGTTTTTAATTTATGCTATCTATTTCACTGGAGATTTTTCCATTTGTAACCTGTATCAATTTTTTTTTCTTTAAGTTGGACTTCACCTTTCTCTTGTCTTGATTGGCTTAATAATTGACCTTCTGAATTATCTTTCTGGCAATTCAGAGGTTTTGCATTCGTTTGGAACTATCGATGGTGAACTAGTGTGATTTTTGGGGGTGTTAAAGAAACTTGTTTTGTCATATTTCCAGAATTGTTTTTCTGGTTTCTTCTCATTTGGGTAGACTATGTCAGAGGGAAGATTTGGGACTCAAAGGTTGCTGTTCAGATTCTTTTGTCCCACAGGGGTGCTCCTTTGATGTGGTGCTCTCCCTTTTCCCCTATGGATAGGGCTTCCTGAGAGCCTAACTGCAGTGATTATTACTTCTCTTCTGGATCCAGCCACCCAGCAGGGCTACCAGGCTCCAGGCTGGTATTGGTGAGTATCTGCAAAGAGTCCTGTGATGTGATCTATTTTCATGTCTCTCAGCCATGGATAACAGCAGCTACTCCAGTGGAGGTAGCAGGGGAGTGAAGTAGACTCTATGAGGCTCATTGACTGTATTTTTGTTAAGTGCACTGGTTTTGTGTTGTTTGGCCTCCAGCCAGGAGGTGGCACTTTCCAAAGCATATTAGCTGGGGTTGTATGGGGAGGATCAGGTGGTAGGTGGGTCCATAGAGCTCTCAAGAGATTATGTCCCTTGTCTTTGGCTGCTAGGGCTGGTAGAGAAAGACCACCAGGTGTGGGCAGGTTAGACATGTCTGAGCTCTGACTCTCCTTGGGCAGAGCTTGCTGCAGCTGCTGTGGGGGATGGTGATGTGATTCCCAGGCCAATGGAATTATGTGTTCAGGGGGAGTATGGCTATCTTTGCTGCATCACACAGGTCACTAGGGAAGTGGGGAAAAGCTGGCAACTACAGGCCTCAACCAGCTCCCACACAGCCCATAGACTGAAAGGCTGGTCTTACTCCCATGTGCCCATCTGCCTCCCTCACCCAACAGCACCAGGTTTATTTCCAGGAAGCTGGTAAGTAGAGCTGAGATGTGCCCCAGGCTACAAGCATCCCAGCTGGAAAATCAAGTGGACTCACAGTTCCTTGGCTGTCCCAGGGAGCCTGTAGTGGCATTCCACTTCCTTGAAAGGGTCTGTGAATTCTCTTGGCTTTCCTGGTATTCCTGTGGTAGTTCTAAGAGCAAAAGTTCATGATGTGAGTCTCCACACACTGCTCTATCTGTCAGGGGGGAGCTGCAAGTTAGTCCTGCCTCCTAGCCACCATTTTCCCCCAGTTGTTTCTTTTTCTATTTTTTAAAATCTCTTTGTTGAAGTCATTTTGTCCCTGTTTTCCTAATTTTGTTATGTTGTTTATCTGTGTTGTCTTGTAGCTCACCAAGCTTCTGAAGAACAAATATTTTAAATTATTTGGCAGGTAACTCACGAATACCTGTTTCTTTGGGGTCAGTTACTATAAGTTTGTGTTCCTTTGGTGGTGTCATAGTTTTCTGAATTTTTGTTTTTCTTGTATCTTTGCATTGGTGTCAGTGCATTTGAAGCAGCACTTACCTCTTCCAGATTACCTTTGTTAAGAAAAGCTCTTAGAGGGGGAGTGGAAGTATGCTGTGACACCGAGTCTACTGGCATGTGAGGTGCCAAATGCAGTAACTTGTCACAGCTCTGCATCCACAAAGGACAGGAGTGATGGCACAGGAGCTGAAGTAGCCAGGGTCTACAACATTTGGCTACTATGTGGTCTTCAGCAGTGAATGTTGTGGGGGTTTTGTGGTGCCCATGAGGGCTGCTGGGGTCCTTAGTGGTGGCCACTGGGTAGAGCAGCAAATGCACCTGCATAGGTAATGCCAAAGTTGGCAGTAAAGACTGGGGACAGCTAGGGGTGCACAGGAGGGCTGGTGGCAAGTTAGTGGAACGTATGTCTGTGGCACTAACAACTAAGATCAGCAGCAGGTGTGGCAAGAAATGCAGTGGCAAGAGATGGCCTTGGGCAGGCATATGTATGGCAGTGCAAACCACCAGTGCATATGTGGCTCCAACAGCGAAAGGCACTAGCAGACAAATGTGCAGTGGTGAGAGCTGTGTAAGGGCATGCATGCAGTGGTGCAAATAAGCAGTGCTTGCATGCATTGTGGTTGATAGCCAGGGCCAGCTGTGTGCATGTACATGCCCATGAGAATTGGTCACAGATAAATGTGGTGATTAAACTTGAGGCTAGTGGGTCAGTGCCAACTGCAGGCATGCATGCAGTGACTGCACTGGTTCCCAGGGTTTGGGTGCCCACAGAGGCAATGACTGGGGCAGCTCCACTGGAGGTAAAAATAACCTAGTCAGCTAGGGTCCATGAAATAAAAAGCCAGGAGGCCATCTGTGGTAAGAGCCATGGGAATTCCAATGCAACTGGGAGGTCCTCAGTCAAGAAGGGTGCTGGGGTCATCTGAAGACCAGGTCACTATGAACCATGATAGCACCTGCCACATGGCTGATACAATGTTCTCTGCCCTTCTTCTTTATTTCTAGCTGCTTCCAGATATCTCAGCTAGGCCAGTCTTCCCAGAGATTTCAGTGGGATAAAACCAATGTCTTTTGGGCATTACCTACAAAGTGCAAAGAAGCTGGACACTCGCCCTGCTCTCATTTTCACCTGTGAGGGTAACACTTGGCACTCAGCTGTGCCAGACTGAGGGATAGTGTGATAAACATGAGACTTCCTCATACCTATTCTGTGTGGTTATTTGTGGCTTTTGTTTGTTTTGCTTTGATTTTTTGCTCTGCTATCCTGCTGCAGCTTCTTATCTAGACTCCAAAGCTCTCCCACAGCTATTTCCACTCCTGGATGCCTATCGAATTATTGTTTGCTTGTGGGGTTGAGGGCCAGGGTCTCCTACTCTACCATCTTGTTGATAACACTCCCTTCTTGAATATCTTGTATGTTTTCCCCTCAAAAGAAGAAATCATTTGGTAATGAGAGTAAAGTTAAGTAACTTTATTAAATTTTAGAGAACAGTGTATCAGCTGGTAAACTGTTCTGTGCTGGCTTATTTCCCTCTTACTTCACAAACCTTATTAAGTGGATTTTCTAAGTCTTGTGCTATCCAAGACAGCTAGAAAGAATATCAACTAATTTGTTATTGTCCCTCAAGTAAATGCAGGTCTCTCCTCAACTCTCATATACACACACAAACTTGAACTGGGGAACTGTGTATTTGTTTATCTCTGGGTTATCATTCAATGCCTTGTAGATTGCCTGAAATATTTTTTGAATGATTGAACAGTCACAAGTACTGATTATCTGAGGAAACTTCATATAATTAAATTCAAAGTATATCATTCAGTGATAAATAATAAACACAATAACAACAAAATGTTGGATTTTCTTTTTTACCTTTTCATTTTGTACATAAAACTGTAGATAGTTAGAAAAAGGATTTCTTTAATATTATTATTATTATTATTATTATTTTTTAGCTCTGTCACCTAGGCTGGAGTGCAGTGGCACAATCTTGGCTCACTGCAGCCTCCACCTCCCAGGTTCAAGTGATTCTGCTGCCTTAGCCTCCCAAGTAGCTGATAGTCCCAGCTACTTGGGAGGCTGAGGCAGGAGACTACCCCATGCCTGGCTGATTTTTTTATTTTTAGTAGAGACAGGGTTTCACCATGTTGGCCAGGCTGGTCTTGAACACCTGACCTCAGGTGATCTGTCCACCTTGGCCTCCCAACCTGCTAGGATTACAGGCATGAGCCACTGCACCCAGCTATCTAGCTTAATTTTTAAAAGGGGTGCCCTCAAACTATCTTACTACCACCACAGCCTCCTTAAGTAGCAAAACATTCAATTACTTGAGGTCCAGAACTCAGGGTGCCTATTATGGTCACATATGAAAGTAGGCCAAAAACAAAAAGTAGAGCTTTCATTTATTTTTATCTGACTTCATAATGTGTTTTGTATTCTTGAATTTTCCCAAGTTCTAGAACTTTATTCTTAACTGACTCTGGATATTTTCAACTCCACCCTTGTAAAATCTGATCAATCACTTTTGAAGGCCGACGTGGTGGATTACCTAAGGTCAGGAGTTCAAGACCAGGCTGGCCAACATGATGAAACCCTGTCTCTACTAAAAATAAAAAAAAATTAGCTGGGTGTGGTGGCATGCACTTGTAATCTCAGCTACACAGGAGGCTGGGGCAGAAGAATCGCTTGAACTGGGAGGCAGAGGTTGCAGTGAGCCGAGATTGCACCACTGCACTCCAGCTTGGGCAACGGAGTGAGACTCCATCTCAACAAAAAAAATCTGATCAATATTTAGTTTATTCCACCTTGTTTAGCTATTCTCAAAAGTCCTTTCAATCCTTCAACATTCAGCTCAATGGTCACCTCGTCTGATGCTGCTTTAGACCTCTTTGTAGTTCTCTTACTGCATTAGTCATATTCTACCATACCATTTACAACCATGCACACTACTTCTAGCTAAAGCACTTTGAGGAGTTTCCTGAACAATCATGCTCCCTCCCACTTTCATGCCTCTGCATTTTCTGTTTCATCAAGGTAGAAGGCCCTTATTCCCCATTCTTGCATTTTCATATAGAAGTTACCAAACCATTGCAAATGTTTCAATACACTGCTTTTCACATTTTCAAAGATTGTAAAATTACATACCCTCTATTTCTAACATAGTGCTTAATACCTATGTGATGAACATATAAATGAGGCTTGAATGTGTAACTTATCTAAGATTCTAAGGTAAGATAAATATCAACACAGTAATTATAAAATAGTGCATTCACTTTGAAAAACAATTTGTTCGTTCTTCAAAATGTTGAACAGTTTCCATAGGACCCAGCAAGTCAACTTCTAGATGTATACTCCAGAGAAATAAAATCATATGTCCACAAAAAAGACTTGTATACTAGTGTTCAGAGCAGCATTTTGGAATATTGCAAAGTAGAAACAACCCAAATATCTATCAATCAAATGAATAAACAAAATGTGGTATATTCATATAATGGATTATTTAGTAATAAAAAGAAATGAAGTATTCATGCATGTTACAACATGCATGAACTCTCAAAATATTCTAAGTGACGGAAGTCAGATACAAAAGATCAATACTGTATGATTCCACTTGTATGAAATGTCCAGAACAGGCATGGAGACAAAAAGCATATCTGTGGTTTCCAGGGGTTGTGGGGAGGAGGGAGGAAGTGATCGCTCATGGTTACATGATTTCTTTTGAGGGTTATAAAATATTCTATAATTAGCTAGTGGTTATAGTTGCACAACTCTGTGAATATAGTAAAAACCACTTAATTGTATTCTTTTTCAGAGTGAATTATATCTCAATAAAGCTACTATTAGTAAATGAACACAATAATGAAAATTCTCTATTCATTCCAGATTTTTAAATCAGGGGTTTAATCTTTGGGAATCAGAAAGCAACTCTGCCTGCCTAGGACTTCCTGATCATACATAGTAATTGTACAATTATAAAATGTCAAAGGATCATTCTAGATTAACTCTTTGATCACCTTATTGTTGAGAAAACTGAGCTCCAAAAAGCATAAATGACTTAAATAAGGTTACATAACTAGCCAGTAGAACCAGGGAAGAGTCTCATTCCAATAATTCACATTTATTTGTTGATTTTGACATTTTCTTAAATCCCCAAGTTTTTTATAATTTAAAGAAAAACATTAAAAAGTAAGAAGAAATGCCTATGTATCTTTCATATTGACTCCAATAATTATTCTTAGATTTGTAGGAAATACAGGGGGAAGAAAGACTAAGAGAATAAACAACTGCACCTTTCTGCTCCTATGAATGAGAAAATACAACTATTAGTACTTAAAGGTTTTGCTCTTTAAAAACAGTACAGTGTAAGTACTCACAGTAGTAGTTAGAGCAATACGGACCACTCTTCTCCCCAGGGAATAGAAGATAATCAGACACTTCGCAAAGATGCTATTAATATTTACCAGGAAATTTTCCCCCAACTTTCAGAAAGACACTAACCTTAATCCACAGGAAAACATCTTTCAGAATATCAGATTCTAAAGTTTCCCTTTCAGAAGCCCTACTTTTTGCAGCCTTGGTCGGAGCCAATGGCAGATATAGGTGTAATAAGTCATTTCTGTGGTGCTTATTCACTCAGGAGATTTTGGTAGTAGTAAAACATTTTCTTTGAAAGTCATGTTTGTTCTTTTCACCAAAGAGCAACTCTTAAAAGACTTTTTATTTTCCCACAGAAAAACACTGAGGATACATATATTTGTAAAAGAGCATTATTTAATGTTGACCTTCAAAAGCTTATTGTAAAACACCTCATCATATAATCTACAGCCAGAGGGTAACTCACCAATTGTGCAGTCCAGTATTTCTGCAGCCTAGGTATCCACACGTATCTCAGGATAACACTGGCAGGTAGTGTGAGGGGCTAAGGGAATGACGGATGGCGCCCAGAATAACAAATAGTGTTACATGCTAAATTTAGTTTAGAAAATTCTGGGTTAATTCAATAAATATTTAAGGAATGTCAACTACATGCCAGGCTGTCTATTAGATACTAGAGCAAAACAGATTTATACCAGAATTTTCTTAAAGCCTCTAACACTAAAGGCTAGGGTTCACAATGAGCATGGTGACCATATATCCTAGTTTGCTGTAGACAGCCCCAGTTTATAGGCACTGTTCCAGCATTAAAATCATCTCTTTTTACTTCTATAATTCTACTTAGGACTCTCTGAAGAGGTGTAGGCTGTGTGTGTGTGTGTGTGTGTGTGTGTGTGTGTGTGTGTGTGTAGCAAACAGATTTTCCTAAACTTGCATAACCAATTACATCACATACTTCTATCTACATTCCTACATTCATCTCCTAAAACAGTGGTCTTGGTCCGCAGAACACAGTTTGGGGTCTACTCCATTCTCAACATTTGATAGCTGAGGAAACAAAGGATCTGAGAATAAAATAGACTCAGCTAGACACAGGACACTAAAACCTAGGACTCCTGGCTCACAGAGAGAGAGCGCTAATGCTCTTTCTGACACGTCACAGACTGTGACACTAAAGCACTCGTAACATGGTTAACAAGTTCTATTACAAAAATAAGTCACCAAGTTTCACATTTTAATTTCATTTTAAAGGAAGCTCATTTTTTTCTTCCTCAATCATAACTGTAAAATTAATCAAAAACAGAGTCAATGAGAAAATATCTTTTAGTCAACTCTTAAGACTATAACCCAAGTTCACTTACCCTACTCTCTCCTTTTCCTCCCCTCACTCTCTAGCAATTATAAAGTAGCTGATTTCTTTATATCTTCAAAGTATCACTGGCTTCACAGGTGTGTCTTGGGGTGGGAGAGGAGAAGTTAAGTCTATCCATCAATCAACAAAATGTTCAGTGCCTACCACAAAGTATTCTGCTGTAATATTTTACACTGTCGTTCTAAGTGTTTTTTTAAAGTGAGGATACTACAATAATTTCTTGGGCCATATGATACACAAATCCCAAAGACTCAAATTAAAATATAATTCCATTATTATTTTTGAGTTTCTATAAGCTTACCAACAGAAGCTATTTTCTGATTCTGGTTGCACCAAAGCGTTTGGCCCTAGAAAAATATCATGGAAAGAATTCTGTATTTAAAAACTAGTTATTCAAATTTTTGATCATCCATGGCCACTGGTATTTCTAGATAACTGCCATGCATTTTAAGCAACTTAGGTACTTCTTTCAGAGAAAAATGAGTGAATGGTCATATAGTCTTTAAAATGAGTCAATGAGCTAAGAAATATAATAGCCTGTTCTGAAAAAGGAAAAAGTAGAAAATGTTAGTTAAAATAGTGTTTAAACTTTTAGGAAATTCATTTCTGTATGTCATTTTGTTCATCATCAATAAAAGGTAGTCAATGTTAATTAAATCTCACACAGAAAAGATAACCAGTTAAGCAGATGAAAAGAAAATTACAAGGTAAGGGAGAAAAACATTTCTAGAAAGGAACATTTTTGGATTTGTAGATGGTAATTTGAGATGTACATGTAACAGAATATCCTTCTCACATATTGGAAGTTGTGACTGTGTGACAGAGCTTTGATGTTTGCAACACAGCAGACTCTTCTGCAATAATTATTTTAAAAGGCTTGCCTATGACAATTTCTCATTTGAAGTAATAAACTTATTCAAGTCTAACTATTATACTTAGTTATAATCCCATTTAAAAAAAAGAAATACAGATATTGATCATATCAAACATTTTCATTGAGAAGTTGACACGGACACTCATGCAGTTTAAGTGGATGTTCTCAGAAGCTTTCCTGCGTATGAGAAACAGAACTACAGGCCTTTTTGTATAAGTTTCTGTACATCTTGTCCATGCTGTTCTCAAAGATGGGACGGTGGGATTTTCCCTTATAAGAGGCTGCCCTGTTGGACCAGTATTCGCCATCGTCCAAATGGAAAGTGCCCCGTGGTTGCTGACATGAGCTATAAAAAGAGATATAAAAGGTACAAAATAATAATGAAACAAAATGAGAAATAGTACTATGTAAATCAAATATTTATTGAGTACTGTATGGGTATTTAATACTCTGCTGGGGCTGTGAAAAATAAAACACAATAATGCTTGTGCTTTCAAAGAGGGACATTTTAAAAGGGGAAGTAGAACTATCTGTGTAAAACTGTTATAAAACAGTAAAATGAAATGTTTGTGTTAGAGTTAAAAAGGAATTCAGAGAATAGACACAGGTGCAGTATGATAAAAGCAGAGCACAGGTGGCCTGGTATGGCCAGCATAAAAATGCATCGTTGCTAAAAGTCAGGCACACTTGAAACGGAATTCCAGCCCAGTCCTTTATAAGCTGTGAGACCCTGGGCAATTTATTTAATTATCCAGAGTCTCAGCTTTTTTAACTTTAGTTTTACAGGATTGTTTTAAAGTTTAAACACAGAAGTTATTAAATATGAGACATTAAACTAGGTACTTCGTATATATTTAAGAATACATCTTACAACTCTTAGAATTTGGTAGATACAGAAATCAAGACTCAGTGAAGTTAAGTGACTTGTCTAAGACTACTCAGCTAGTAATTGGCAAAATGAAAAAGGAGACCATGTGTGTGCTCTAAGGCTCTTTCTACTACACCATGCTGCTATTGCCCATAGAGTAGAAAATTAGGCTAAATAGGAACATTTGTGGAAAATGGAAACAAAGCAGAAGAGTTTGAATGAAGTGAAAGGATCAGCTATAGTTCTGAGGGTCTTAAAGAAAAAAGAAAGTGGGAGACAGGAAGGGAGGGAGGGGGAGGGAGAGAGAGAGAGAGCACGCGCAACAGAGAGAGCAAGCCTGTAGGAAGCTAATGAAATAGACTGAGATTGGGCTAGCTGTGATGAAGATAGAAAAGGAAAGGCAACTCTTTCTTAAGGATTAATAGCACTTTTATGCTATCAGTGTTATAATTTTACTAACACAAATATTAAATTCTGAAATTATATTTTTTATGGATAAAATGTTGAGTTTCTTTTCTTTTTTTTTTTTGAGATGACGTTTCACTCTTGTTGCCCAGGCTGGAGTGCAATGGCACAATCTCCACTCACCGCAACTTCCGCCTCCCAGGTTCAAGCAATTCTCCTGCCTCAGCCTCCCTAGTAGCTGGGATTACAAGCATGTGCCATCATGCCTGTCTAATTTTTTGTTCTTTTAGTAGAGATGGAGTTTCTCCATGTTGGTCAGGCTGGTCTCAAACTCCCGACCTCCGATGATCCACCAGCCTCGGCCTCCCAAAGTGCTGGGATTACAGGCCTAAGCCACAACAGTCAGCCCAAGTTTATTTTCTTATATAAATAATTGACCTATACCAATTAATGAAACAATTTTTACAGATTAGACCTTCCAGGTCTGTTAGAGATTACAAAATTTTTTCCTGAATACACACAACCTACAAAGCAAGATTAAACCATGAAAAAATACAAACCCTGTGACCAATAATGACTAACAATATTGAAACAGTAATAAAAACTCTCTTTTAAAAGAAAAGCTCTGGATCTGTGACTTCACTGCTGAATTCTACCAAATATTTAAAGAAGAACTAATAAGAAGTCTACTCAAAATATTACAAAAAATTGAAGATACAAGAAAACCTATTTTACCTAGCATTACCCTGGTACCAAAATCAGAAAAAAAAACCACAACAAAAAAAATAAATACAGGCTAATATTCCTGAAGAACATATGCAAAAATCCTCAACAGAATATCAGAAAATTGAATTCAACATGAAAAAGATCATTTACCATGCTCAAATGGAATTTATTCCAGGGATGCAAGGATGGTTCAACATGTGCAAATCAATAAATATGATATATAATATCAACAGAATCAAAAACAAAAAAGTATAATCATTTCAAAGTGTGCTGAAAAAGCATTTAATACAATTCAACATCCACTCATAATAAAACCCCTTCATAAACTAGGCATAGAAGGAGCATACCTCAAAATGATAAAGGCCATATATAACAAACTCATAGCTAATATTATACTGAATGGGAAAAAAATGAAAAGCCTTTCCACTAAGATTTGAAATAGGACAAAGATGCCCACTTTCACAACTTATATTCAACATAGTAATGGAAGTCCTAGCCAGAGCAATTAGGGAAGTGAAAGAAATAAAGCAGATCAAAATTGAAAAAGAAGTCAAATTATCCTTTTCTATAAAAAACATGATCTTATACTTAGAAAAACATAAAGACTCCCCCCCAAAAATTAAAATGAATAAGCACATTTAGTAAAGTTGCAAAATAAAAAATTAATCTGCAATAATCAGCATTTCTATATGCCAACAGTAAACAATCTGCAAAAGAGATCAGAAAGGCAATCCCATTTCCAATAGCAAAAAAAAAGAAAAAAGAAAAAAAATTTGGCCAGAAAAGTGAAAGATTGCTATGATAAAAACTATAAAACACTGACGAAAGAAACTGAAGAGAACACAAGAAAATGGAAACATGTTCATGGATTGGAAAAATCAATATTGTTAAAATGCCTATACTACCTAAAGCTATCTACAGAGTCATGCAATCTCTATCAAAATACTAATGACATTCTACACAGCAGCAGCAGCAACAACAAAGAATATCCTAAAATGTATTTGGAACCACACACACACACACACACACACACACACACACACAAAAAAAAAAAAAAAAAAAAAAAAAAAAAAAAACCCAACTACAATAGCCAAAGAAATCCTGAGCAAAAAGAACAAAGCTGGAGGCATCACATTACCTGACTTCAAATTAAACTGTGACACTACAGTAACCAAAACAGCATGGTACTAGAATAAAGACAGATGCATAGGTCAGTGGAACAGAAAAGAGAATGAAGAAATAAATCCACACATTTAAAGTTAACTCATTTTTGACAAAGGCACCAAGAACATACATTGCAGAAAGGACAGTCTTTTCAATAAATGGTGCAGGGAAAACCGGATATTCTTAGGCAAGAAAAATAAAAACAATGCCTATCTCTTACCACATACAAAAATTGAACTAAAATGGATTAAATACTTAAATGTGAGACATGAAAGGATGAAATTATTAGCAAAAAATATTGGGGAAATGCTTTAGGATATTGATCTGGGCAAAGATTACTTGAGTAACATCTTAAAAGCATAGGCAACCAAAGCAAAAATAAACAAATGGAGTCACATCAAGCTAAACAGCTTCTGCACAGCCAAGGAAACAATCAACAAAGTAAAGAGATGTAATAAAGAATGGGAGACAATGTTTGCAAACAACTCATCTGACAAGGGATTAATAACCAGAATATATAAGAAACTCAGCAGCAAAAACCAAAACCAAACAAATAATCTGATTCCTGATTTTAAAATGAGCAAAAGATCTGAATAGATATTTCTGAAAAGAAGAAAGAAAGTGGTCAACAGATATATTTTTTAAATGCTCAACATCACTAATCAAATCAAAACCACAATAAGAAATCTCAACCCAGTTAAAATGGCTTTTATTTTAAAAAGACAAAAAAAATAATGCATGCTGGTGAGGATGTGGAGAAAGGGGAATGCTCATACACTGTTGGTGAGATTGTAAATAAGTATAGTCCACTATGAAAAACAGTATGAAGGTTTCTCAAAAAGAAAAAAAAAACACAAAACACTACATATAGAACTACCATATGATCCAGTAATCCTACTGCTGGGTATATAGCCAAAGGAAATAAAATCAGCATATCAAAGAGACATCAGCACTCCCATATTTATCACAGCATTATTCACAATAACAAAGATATGAAATCAACCTAAGTATCCATCAGTGGATGAAGGAGTAAAGCAAATGTGGGAAATGTACTCAATGGAATATTATACAGCTATTAAAAAAATCTATTCATTAGCAACAACATGGATGGAAACAGAGAACATCATGTTAAGTGAAATAAGCCAGGCACAGAAAGACAAATACTGCATGTTCTCACTCATCTGTGGCAGCTAAAAAAGTTGATCTCATGAAGGTTGAGAGTAGAATGATGGTTACCAGGGACTTGGAAGGGGAGGAGGGAATGGGGGTTTGGTCAATGAGCAGAAAAATACAGTTATCTCATGCCTGTAATCCCAGCACTTTGGGAGGCCGAGGCGGGTGGACCACGAGGTCAAGAGATTGAAACCATCCTGGCCAACATGGTGAAACCCCATCTCTGCTAAAAATACAAAAAATTAGCCGGACGTGGTGGCACATGCCTGTAATCCCAGCTACTTGGGAGGCTGAGACAGGAGAATCGCTTGAACCCAGGAGGCGGAGGTTGCAGTGAGCTGAGAATGCACCATTGCACTCCAGCCTGGGCAACAAGAGCGAAACTCCGTCTCAAAAAAAAGAAAAGAAAAGAAAAATACAGTTATAAAGAAGGGATAAGCTTTAGAGTTTGACAGCCCAGTAGGGTGACTATAGTTAACAATAATTTGTTGTATATTTCAAAATAGTTAGAAGAAAGACTTGGAATGTTCCCAATACAAAGAATTGATAAATGTTTGAGGTGATATCCCAATGACCATAATTTGATTTACTACACACTGTATGCATGCATCAAAATATCATATGTACCTTAGGTATATGTACAATTATTATGTATCAAAGTTTTTTAAAAAAATAAAGGGAAAATTTAAATTACTCAAACTGAAATTGTTATAATTTCATAATTGAAACATTTTTATTGAGCATATCCCTATTGTCAATATCCTTAAAATAATGCAAAAACAAATAGAAAACAGTTTTTATCAATACCTTTCTATAAAAGGACAATAGTGTTAAAAATTCTACATAACAGCCATAATAGAAGAGATCATATTCTAAACACAAATTTAAAATTATTTTTATCTTTATTTTTCTTCTTTTGTGGCCAATTCCCATTTATATGAAGCATCACTTCAGGCCTGGTCATTAAAATTTGGGCTAATGCTGAAATAGAATAGTGATGCGAGAAACACACAATGAGAGAATTTTAAATCCCTGAAAATGGAAGAAATTTTAAATGAATGTAGAAGGTACTAAATGGAAGAATAAGCATCCTCTATGGCCCTGGGAATTGGCAGGGCTATCATAGCAAATGTCTAAAATGTATTAGAAGCCACACAATATGAAAGCAAGAAGGAGGTCTTATGGGTTATAGATTCCTTCCCTACTCAGCTCCCCAAACCAAACGTCTTGGAAATAAGGAGTCATTTATTCAGTTCTTGATAAGAGATTTCTTTCAAATGAGTTTAAACTTAAGGTGATAGAAGACACAAGACAACTATCATAGATAAGCTGATACCTGGCAGATAACATAGGAAACTATATTATCCCACTATGCTCTTCCTGTAGAAAAACACTGAATATCTGCTAGACCCCATGGCTGAAAACCTCAATGTGTATACAGACTTTTAAAAAAAGTACTGAGTGCTGAGCATAATTTTTTTTGAGAAAAACACAAATTTTTTTTTTTTTTTTTTTTTGAGACGGAGTTTCGCTCTTGTTACCCAGGCTGGAGTGCAATGGCATGACCTCGGCTCATTGCAACTTCTGCCTCCTGGGTTCAAGCAATTCTCCTACCTCAGCCTCCTGAGTAGCTGGGACTACAGGTGCACACCACCATGCCCAGCTAATTTTTGTATTTTTAGTAGAGACGGGGTTTCACCTTGTTGACCAGGATGGTCTCGATCTCTTGACCTCATGATCCACCCACCTGGGCCTCCCAAAGTGCTGGGAATATAGGCGTGAGCCATCGCTCCCGGCCAAGAAATAATTTTGATCTCTTTATTAATGCTCTTTATTTGATAAGTCATTGTCAGACTTTAATTATTTAAACATGTTTTCCTTTAGCTTTGAATGTAGCTGCCTTGAAGCGTGCTGAATCTAACACCTAGACTTCCTCAGAGAATTTCCAGTAATTCATTTTTCATGTATATGGATCATACTTTCTTCTTTCTTTACATGTCTCAAAGTTTTTGTAGAAAATGATGTTTTAGATCTAGTTGAGACTGCAGCAACTCTGTATTCCTTTCAATTCTTTAATGATTTGCCTAAACTGATATTGTGAACTGTTTCCTTCATACTGTGCAGCTGCTTGTTTCTCTCATTTCTTTTTTTTTTTTAATTGTTGCTATTTTATTTTTATAGATTTAGGGGATGCAAGGGCAGTTTTGTTACATGGATATATTACATCATGGTGAACTGGGTTATTAGCTTTTAGTGTACTCATGGTTCAACAGTTAACCCTAATAAACAGGTATTTTTTTCAACCCTATCCTGCCTTTTAGAATCTCCACACCTTCCCACCTTTTAGAATCTCCAGTGTTTATTATGCCTTTCTCTATGTCCATGTGTACCCATTGTTTAGCTCCTATTTGCAATGAGAACATGTGGTACTTTACTTGGCTTCTTAGGGGCTACCACGGAGTCAGCATAGCTTAGTGACCAGCAAATGACTAGTCAGAGCCAGTAAGCCTAGAAGGCTTCCATATTTTGCCAATGGATCTATATGTGGCTTTGAGAATATAGTCAAAGTTTGTCTAGTGTACAAGTCTGCCCTGGATTTTACTTTCTGCCTTACGAGGCTTCACATTCAGTCATAAATTAGTAGCTCACTAAGGCCTTCACCAATATCTCTCAAGCATATGAACAGCCTTATGCATGAACATAATCTTCTACCCAACCAGGAACAAGTAGAATTTTATCAAGGCCAGCCAATTGTGGTCTTCTCTCAGGATCTTTACTGTCTGCTCCAACCAGTACTAAAACTTCAGGCTTCCCCTGCTTATTGCCAACAAACCATTACTGTTTCTGTTAATGGAATTTCCCATGCTCTGCTCTCCATATAGTTAGCTATTTTTGGGAGCAGAGCTGCCAGTATTTCAACATGAATTCCCTAGTATAACTTTTTTGCAATGGAGCTGAGAAGTGGTAGATGGGGATGGAATCTCCAGGATATAATGTCACAGACTCTAACTGTTCTTACTAAGATTCAGTAAATTTTTAAAGTTAATTTTTAAATTGATACACAACTGTACATATTCCTAAGGTACATATGATATTTTGATGCATGCATGCAACGTGTAATCAAATCATGATAATTGGGATATCACCTCAAACATTTATCAATTCTTCATATTGGGAACATTCCAAATCTTTCTTTTAGCTGTTTTGAAATATACAACAAATTATTGTTAACTATAGTCACCCTACCGGGCTATCAAACTCTAGAACTTATCCCTTCTTCATAACTGTATTTTTCCACTTATCAACCAACCTCTCTTCACCCCCATTGCCTTCTCCTCTTCCCAGTACCTGGTACCACCATTCTACTCTCCACCTCCATGAGATCAACTTTTTTAGCTGCCACAGATGAGTGAGAACACGTGATATTTGTGCCTGGCTTATTTCACTAAACATGATGTCCTCTAGTTCCATCCATGTTGTTGCTAATGAAAAGATTTCATTATTTTTTATAGCTGAATAATATTCCATTTCTTTGTTATTGTGAATTATGCTACAATAAATATGATATGCTAATTATCCTTTTGAGTTTAAATTTCCCACAAATTCAGCAGATTATAAAACAGTTATTTTTATAAGAACTATGAGAAAGATATACATATATATCATTCATACCTATACTCGGGGTCACTGTCATAGGCAGAGTCTCTGTATAAAAGACTTCTTTTCAGTTCCAGTTCATCATCTTTCTCTAGGTCTCTCTCATCCTGAAAAATGTTAAAGATTCCATTAATTCATTGTCTCATTGTCCCCAAAATAATGCTTAGGTTTCTTCAGAAAATGTTCTTCCCCTCCCCTTATAAATTCAATTTATAAGAAACTGAATTAAATGCTAGTGTTTCTTTGGGGGAAAAAAGTTTAAGTGAGGATTTACTATCCTTTTCAATAAACCTATATGGTTTTATTATAGTTTTTGCTAATATTGTTTATCAAAGACTAGGTAACCAGTGATAACTCTTGAATCCATAATAATGTAGGACTGAATCCTGTGTCAAGATATGTAAATTAATAATATACACTGTTATATGAACTCAAGAGATTATACCTGCATTCTGAGGAATAAGGATTTGAGAAAATTATCAGACTTATGGTTTATGATGAGTTTCAAATGTGGATCTCTTTGAGTTTATCCTACTTAAGAGTTTATTGAGCTCCTTAGATAACAATTTTCTTCAATTTGGCAAGGACCATTATTTTTCTAAATATTCTTTCTGTCCCTTCCTTTCCCCCTCTTTTTTTTGGAATTCTTATTACAGGTACGTTGGCATGCTTAATGGTATCCCACAAATCCATATGTGTTCATTATTTTTATTCTTTTTTCTTTCTGTTCCTCACATTTGCCATTTTGTTATTTTCTGTCTATTTTCTACTTCTCCATTGTTGCCTTCTTTTATTTTGGAAATTTTCCATTGTTCATTTTAATTCCCTAAACACTATATTTTTGAAATATTTTCTTAGTAGTTTACACAAGGATACAAGCATTTTAACATGCACCTATGACTTAGAAAGGAAATGACTTAGACTTATTAATCACAAGCCAAAATGCAGTAACAAGCCAGAAAAGGCAAAAATGAAAGGCAAGGTAATTTGAATGAAAGTGTATGGTTCCCCCAACCTTGTATGGGCAGCCTGTTCTTAATTTCTAACAGACACATACAAGGACATTACAAATAGTATTCTGAAGAGACAGCTTTGTTAACTATATCATTCACAGTTAAGTTCATATGTATGGTAATTTTATATAATTTAATATTGAATGCCTTTCTCAACTGCTAGCCAATATCGTTGTGTTCTTGTGTTCCTTAGTCAAACAAGAAGAGAAATAAACAGAATGACAAAAGGAACTAGTAAACACAAATAAGGATTAGTAAGGGGCTCATTCACTTTATGTAAGAAATCAGCTGAACACACACTGTGAAGAAAAATGCTGATGGCATGAAAATAGGAAGAGAGCATTACATAATAAATAATAGAGTTTGTTTAAAAATCACAGAAAATATGCATACAAATTTAGAATTGTTATAGTTATTCAGTTTTATCATTATGAAGTAATCTTTATTTCCATAACTGCTTTTTTTTCCCTTTAACTTTTTTGGTCTACTAGTCATATAGATATAACCACTTTCTTTTAGTTAGTGCTTTAATGGTATATATTTGTCCTTTTATTTTCAGCCATTTCTTATTATTAGATCTTTTTCTTGAATAGTATATTATTAGATGTTCCTTATTCTTAACCTATTCTGAGAAGTCAATGAAGTGGAACATTTAGTCTATTATCAAAGAAAATGTAATTGCCCGTAGTGAGTGTGAAAGACTTGGCAAAGAAAAGAAATAAACAGGATAGCTGTCTTAAAGGGAGTGAAAACACAACCACTAAAACTATTCCTGTAGAGTAGGGATATCATAGAGGGTAATTCAGACCTGAGAAACAAAAAGGAACAGATTATTTTAAAGTTTATTCCTTTCAAATGTTCAGACTATATTTTGTGACATTTTATATATATATATATACATATATTCTATACATGTACCCATCTTTTGTAAGAGTCCCTGTATAGAATATTTTTTCAAAGGGCAAGTTATTCAAAAACAAGGAGACTACAAGCATTACACCTTATTATAAGCTATTAACTATTTATTGGTCTTCTCTGATTTGTTGCATATCTTGTAATTTTGTGTTGAAATCTGGAAATTTTAAGTAATAGGATGTGACACATCTGGAATGACTATTTCCTTATTTACCTTCTGTCTGTTCTATCCACTGGTGAATGTGGGATACTGACATCTCTATTACATTGCATATCTATTTCTTCCTTCTATCAGTTTTGCTTATATTATTAGGATCTCTTTTAGGTGCATGTATATTAGTAATGGTCATATCTTCCTCATGGTTTGAACCTGTTGACATTATAAAATATTTTTATTTGTCTCTAGTAAGAAAAAATTCTCTTAAAGTCTATTTGTCCAATATTTGTTTAGCCACTGCAATTCTCTTATGCTGTTTGAATGGTATGTTTTTGATTTCTTTTACATTCAACTTATTTGTGCCTTTGAATGTAAAGTGCATCTCTTGTAGACAGAATATAGTTGAACCATGATTCTTATCCAGTCTCCAATATTCTACCTCCTAGTTGGAGTGTTTAATTTTTTTTTTTTTTTTTGTTAAGACAAAGTCTCACTCTGTCACCCAGGCTAAAGTACAGTGTCAAGATCTAGGCTCGTTGCAACCTCAGCCTCCCAATTTCAAGCAATTCCCCTGCCTCAGCCTCCCAAGTAGCTGGGACTACAGGCACATGCCACCATGCCCGGCTAATTTTTTGCATTTTTAGTAGAAATAGGGTTTCATTGTTTTAGCCAGGATGATCTTGATCTCCTGACCTCGTTATCTGCCTGCCTCAGCCTCTCAAAGTGCTGGCATTACAGGCGTGGGTCACCGTGCCCAGCCCTAATTTTTTAAATATCATGAATTACCTATGAGATAAGATTTACATTTGTCATTTTGCTATTTTCTATGTCTTTTTTCTTCTATTTCTCCATTGTTACCTTCTTTTGTGTTAGATATTTTTCAGTGCTCATTTTTAATTCCCTATACACGATATTTTTGAGACATTTTCTTAGTAGTTTCCACGAGGATAACATCTTAATACAGAAGAATCTAAGTTTAGATGATACCAACTTAATTTCAACAGGATATGGAAACTTTGCTCTTATGTATTTATAATCTCCCCCCTTTATTTAATTGCTATTTTTACACCAATTACATCTTTATATAATATGTTCCCACCAACATATATTTATAATTGTTTTGTGAGATCATCTTTTAAATCAGATAGAACTAAAGTGTTACTAGCAAAAACTGCATTTAGTCTATCTTTTATATTTACCTAGTTACCATTATCATTGCTCTTTATTTCTTCCTGTGAATCTGAGCTACTATCTAGTGTCCTTTCACTTCATTCTGAAGGACTCCTTTTAGTATTTCTTGTAGTGCAGATCTGCTAGTGATAAACCTGGTTTTATTTGAGAATGCCAATCTATCCTATATTTTTGAAAGACAGTTTTGCTGGATATTCATGGTTGACAGTTCTTTTCTTTTCAGTACACTGACTATGTCATCACACTGCCTTTTGGACTCCATAGTTTCTGATTTAAACCAGTTTAAAATCTTACTGAGGAACACATTAATGTGATGAATACCTTCTCTCTTGCTGCTTTTAAGATCTTCTTTTTTGTCTTTGGCTTTTTTAAAATCACTTTTTTCTAGATTTAGGGTCTAACTCTGTCACCCAACCTGAAATGCTGTGGTAAAATCATAGCTCACTGTAGCCTTGGACTCCTGGGCTCAATTGACTCTCCCACTTCAACCTTCTGAGTATTAGGGATTACGGGTACTTGCCATGATGCCTGGCCTAACTTCGGCTTCATTCTTATGGTTTATGATGAATCTCAAATGTGGATTTCTTTGAGATTTTCCTACTTAAGAGTTTGTTGAGCTCCTTAGATAATATTTTTCTTCAATTTGGGAAGGACCACTATTTCTCCAAATACTCCTTCTGTCCCTTTCTTTCCCCGTCTTTTTCTGGAATTCTTATTACAGGTATGCTGGCATGCCTATTGGTATATTCCACAAATTGTATGTGTTCATTATTTTAATTCTTTTTTCTTTCTGTTCTTCACACTGAATTACCTTACTTGACTTGTCTTCAAGTCCAATTGTATTTTCTTCTGCCTGCTCAAATGTGCTAATGAGTCCTCCTAATACATTTTTCATTTCTGGAGTTTTTCACTTCAAAACATTTTCATTTCTGAATAAGGTACTTGTCAACTTGAGAATTTTTATTTGGTTATTTAAAAAATAGTTTATAACTTTTGACTGAAATGTTATATTTTATGAGACATAATTCTAACAGTTTATTTCTTCAGAAATGCTTTCTTTTGGTTCCTTGAATAAATACATTTAACATAACTGATTTACAGTCTTTGTCTTTTTTTTTTTTTTTTTTTTTGAGACGGAGTTTCGCTCTTGTTACCCAGGCTGGAGTGCAATGGCGTGATCTCGGCTCACCGCAACCTCCGCCTCCTGGGTTCAGGCAATTCTCCTGCCTCAGCCTCCTGAGTAGCTGGGATTACAGGCACGCGCCACCATGCCCAGCTAATTTTTTGTAGTTTTAGTAGAGACGGGGTTTCACCATGTTGACCAGGATGGTCTCGATCTCTTGACCTCGTGATCCACCCGCCTCGGCCTCCCAAAGTGCTGGGATTACAGGCTTGAGCCACCGCGCCTGGCCAGTCTTTGTCTATTGAGTCCAAAGTGTAGGATCCTCAAGGACAGTTTCTAGTCATTGCTTTTTTATCCATTTCCACTGTTCATTGTTGTTTATTCTAGTTCTTAGTTTCATAATTTTCTTAGTTCTGCAAAGTCAATATTCTTTTTTGGGGGTGATCACTCATATCTCTGTTAGCTGAGTCATCAAGTAATGATTGGACAGACATTTCTATAAATCCTTAGAACCATCAAGTCTCCCTGTGTTTGCTGAGTGGCTCTGTATATTGGGAGTACACTTTTAACAATTAGCCTAACCCTTAACTTCCTGTTTATGTACAGCCTTAAGATAGGTTGGAATCGAAAGCTTAGGGCCTTCTTGTCTTTTCTAATCAAGTACATAGCCCTGGACATATGCACAGTCCTACAAATATGAGTGGTCTTCTAAAATCCCAGGAATATGTGGTAGCTTTTCAAAGCTTTATTGGTCTATTGTTTAATTTAACTGCTATCCACCATTTCTGTTTGCAATGAGGTTAAACAATCTCCCCTCCCCTCCCCTCCCCTCCATTCTCTTCCCTCCCCTCCCCTCCCCTTCTTCCTTCCTGATGGAGTCTGGCTCTGTTGCCATGCTGGAGTGCAGTGGTGTGATTGATCTAAGCTCACTGCAATCTCCACGTCCCAGGTTTGAGCAATTTCCCCTGCCTCAGACTCCCGAATAGTTGGGACTACAGGCATGCACCAAGCCCGGCTAATGTTCTGTATTTTAGTAGAGACAGAGTTTCACCATGTTGGCCAGATGGTCTCTATCTCTTGACCTGCCTAATTCGGACTCCCAAAGTGCTGGGATTACAGGCGTGAGCCACTGCACTTGGCCAATTGTTTCTTTTAAAAATGACCTCCATGGCAAAAATTTCGCACTGGGACAGCTCTCACTCAAAGTGGGGTCTTCCAGGCAATCTCCGGACAGGTTAAATGGTGGCAATTCTCTGGGAATGGTCTTTGAAGAAACCCTAACTTTATTCTACCTCTGACAGTGCCTGCCAAAATTTTGGGTTTCACTGAGAATGTGCCATGTTTTTTTATCAAGCCTACTGTGCAGCTAGAGAGCACGAGATGGGACTAGGTCATGTTAAAATGCCACAAAATTTACTGTCCCTACCAATATTCAGCTGTTTTTCATGCTGAAGCACTTGCTTGAGTTTCTAGAGATAAAGCCTACAAACCTGTGACAGCCCCCTAGGACTGTGGACCCAAGGAGTTTTTTACTCTCATGCTGTATTAGTCAGGATTCTCTGGAGAAAACAGAACCAACAGGAAGCATGGGTGTATATAGTTCGAAGACATCGATACTTCATTTTTCAACAATGAACAGAATAATTAGGCAGAAGATCAACAAGTAAGTGGAAGACCTAAACAACAATATAAATCAACTAGACCTAACAACATCTATAGACCATTCCACCAACAATAGCAAAATACATATTCTTTTCAAGTGCATATGAAAAATTCTCCAGGAGAGACCATATGTTAGGCTATAAAACAAGTTTTAAAAAATTTAAAAGAACTGCAATCATATAAAATATGTTACCTGGCCACAATAAAATGAAATTAGAGAATAAAAGCAGAAGAAAGTTTGGGTAATTAATAAATATGTAGAAATCAAATGATACACTACTAAATGACAAATAGGTCAAATAAAACATCACAAGGACACTGGAAAATACTTCACAAGAAATTTAAATTAAAACAAAACATATAAAACTTGATAATGAAAATGAGGTAGTGCGTCTAGAAAAACATGGCTGTAAACACCTACATGAAAAAAAGATCTCAAATCAATAACCCAAAACTTTCACTTCAAAAATTAGAAAAAGAACATAAAACCAAATCCAAAACAAGTAAAATACAAACATTAGAATGGAAATAAATGAAATAAAGAACAGAAAACTGGATAAAACCAATGAAAACCAAAATTACTTCTCTGAAATCATAAAATATTTGGTAATATTTTAGTAAGACCAACAAGGCTGTAATTACTAAAATTAGGAATGAAAAATGGGACATTACTAGAGGTCTTACAGAAATAAAAGGATAATAAAGAAAACATGGAATACTTGTAAACCAAAATAATTACAGCAGTATCTACAATTGTATCTATAATGAAAAGAACAAATTACTAGAAAGATAAAAGCTGTTTAAACAGCTTTTAAAGGAAGACAGGAAATCTGAATACACCTATAACAAAGAAAGAAACTGAATTAGTATTCAAAAAAACTTAACACAAAGAGCTCAGAACCAAATGGTTTCATTATGATATATTCAGCCAGTACTTAAGAATGAACACCAAATCTTTACAGCTTCTTTCCAAAAATTTAAGAGGAAGAAGCACTCGCCAACTCATTCTATAAAGTCATTATTCCTTTGATACCAAAAGCAAAAATACAAAGATAACACAAGAAAAAAACCTGAATACCAATAAATTTCATGAATATGAATGCAAAATTTCTCACTAAAATACCAGCAAGCAAAATCAAGCAAGACATAAAAAGGATTATACAACATATCCAAGTGAGAATTATCCAAACAATGCAAGGTTGACTCACATGCAAGGTTGACCCATAGGAAATTCAATCAACGTAATAAATCATATTAATAGAATAAAGGACAAAATGATAGATCATCTCAATAGATTTAGGGAAAACATTTGACAAATACCAACAACACTCAACAAACTAGGAGTAAAAGGGAGCTTCCTCAAGATAATTAATGCTATCTATAAAAAACATACAGCTAATATCATACTTATTTGTAAAGGAGTGAAATCTTTCCCTTAAGGTCAGGAATAAAACAAGGATGGCCATTCTCCCCACTTCTATTCAATACTATATTGGAAGTACTATCCAGGACAATTATCCAAGAATATGACATAAAAGAAATCAAGATCAGAAAGGAAATCAAAATATTTCTACTTGCAGATGATTCTGTATTTAAAATATTCCACACACACACACACACACAAAAAAAAAAAAAAAATAACTATTAGAGCTAATAAGTTCAGCAAGACTGCAGGATATAAGATTAACATATGAAAATGGATTGTATTCCTAAACAGTATCAAATCAATAAACAATCTGAAAATAAAATTAAAGAAACAACATCATGTACAATAGCATCAAAAATAACAAAATACTTAGGAGTAAACTTGATTCGAAAAGCTTAAAATGAACACTGAACTACAAAACATATTTAAATAAATAAAAGATGACCTAAATAAATTTTTAAAGCCCCATCTTCACAGATCAAAACTTATTTAAACAATTATTATTAAGAAAGCAATATTTTCCAAAATGATCTAGAGAGCCAACACAATTCCTATACAATTCCAGCTGCAGTTTTCTGGCAAAAATTGGAAAGTTTATCCTAAAATTCATACAGAAATGCAAAGGACCTAGGATAGTTGTTTTTGAAAAAGAAGAAAAGTTGGAAGACTAACAATTGCTGACATCAAAATTTACTACAAAAGCTATTACAGGTATTGATCGACTTACGACCTATGCAACTTACGACCATTCGACTTTACGACCACAATCGCTAGCCACGACTGCTCCGCGTCTGGCAGCGCAAACGTTGCCCAGCTGGGTGTACGACAGTGTGGACCAGCTTCCGGCAGCACTACCATCTCTGCGTGCATGTAGCCTACTCAACTTATGACCAAATCGTGTTACGACTGGTCTGTCGGAACCAAACGTGGTCATAAGTCGAGCACTAGCTGTATAATCAAAATAGTATGATAATAGGAAAAGGATATATTGATGAATGAAATAGAACTGAGAATCCAGAAATAAACCCATACATTTATAGTCAACTGATTTTTTTATAATGATGCCAAGAGAACTGAATAGGGGAGTAATCTTTTTTTTTTTTTTATTTTTTACTTTTTGTTTAACTTTTAAAATTATACTTGAAGTTCTGGGGTACATGTGCAGATTGTGCAGGACTATTACATAGGTGGTTTGCTGCATCCATCCCCCCATCATCTACATTAGGTATTTCTCCTAATGTTACCCTTCCCCAATCTCCCCACCCCCTGCTATCCCTCCCCTATCTCCCACACCGGCCAACAGGCCCCGGTGTGTGATGTTTCTCTCCCTGTGTCCATGTGTTTTTATTGTTCAACACCCACTTATGACTGAGAACATGCAGTGTTTGGTTTTCTGTTCTTGTGTCAGTTTACTGAGAATGATGGTTTCCAGCTTCATGCATGTCCCTGCAAAGAACATGAACTCATCCTTTTTTATGGCTACAAAGTATTCCATGGTGTATATGTGCCACATTTTCTTTATCCAGTGTATCACTGATGGGCATTTGGGTTGGTTCCAAGTCTTTGCTATTGTAAAAAGTGCTGCAATGAACATACGTGTGCATGTGTCTTTATAAGAGAACAATTTATAATCCTTTGGGTGTACACCCAGTAATGGGATTGCTGAGTCAAACGGTATTCCTATTTCTAGATCCTTGAAGAATTGCCACACTGACTTCCACAATGGCTGAACTAATTTACACTCCCGCCAACAGGATAAAAGTGTTCCTACTTCTCCACATTCTCTCCAGCATCTGTTGTGTCCTGATTTTTTAATGATCACCATTCTAACTGGAGTGAGATAGTATCTCAATGTGGTTTTGATTTGCATTTCTCTAATGACCAGTGATGATGAAATTTTTTTCATATGTTTATTGGCTGCATAAATGTCTTTTTTTGAAAAGTGTCTGTTCATATACCTTGCCTACTTTTTGATGGCGTTGTTTTTTTCTTGTAAATTTAAGTTCTTTGTAGACTCTGGATATTAGCCCTTGGTCAGATGGGCAGACTGCAAAAATTTTTTCCCATTCTGTTGGTTTACAGTTCGCTTTTTTTTTTTTTTTTGAGATGGAGTCTCACTCTGTCACCCAGGCTGGAATGCAATGGTGCAATCTCAACTCACTGCAACCTCCGCCTGCCGGGTTCAAGCGAGTCTTCTGCGTCAGCTTCCTGAGTAGCTGGGACTATAGGTGCGTACCACCACACCCGGCTGATTTTTGTATTTTTAGTAGATATGTTTCACCATATTGGCCAGGCTGGTCTCAAACTCCTGACCTTGTGATCCGCCTGCCTCAGCCTCCCAAAGTGCTGGGATTACAGGTGTGAGCCACCACACCTGGCCAAGAGTTATCTTTTTTAAAATGGTGCAAGGACAACCAGATTTCCATATGAAAAATAATTAATTTGGACCCCTTATCTCACACAAAATACAAAAATCAAGTCAAAATTGATAAATGAACTAAATGTAAAGGCCAATATTGTAAAACTATTAGAAAACACAGGCATAAATTTTCATGTCCTTAAACTAAGCAACAACTTCTGAGTTTTCCAAAGCAAAAGCAACCAAAGAAAACATAGAAAAGTTGAATTTCATCAAAATTAAAAAAACTTTTATGCTTCAAAGCACAGTATTAGGAAGGCAGAAGACAACCTGCAAATGGAAGACTATATTTGCAAACCCTATTATCTAAGAAGGGACTTGTACCAAGAATATATAAAGAGCTCTCAAAATCCAGTATGACAGACAACTGTAAGTGGCTAGTGAGTGCCTGTCTCATGGAAAGCATTCAAAATAGCAAAGAAATACTAACGCTTCAAGTAGATTGTCTAAGAGAACATAATGAAATTCACCAGAGAAGCCATGGTAATCATGGAAAGAAGACAGTGAAGTCAGGTAGCCCTGCAGGCAGGACCCCGCAGAAGTGGGAAAGGTTCCCTAATGCAGGGAAGGGATTGGTAAGTAAGAGATCCTTGGTATTCCACCCCTCCATCACAGAACTTTGTAATGCTAGTCAATGCAGAGCCCTGTTGGTCCTGCACCCCTACTCTAACAGTGCGCTGCCTGGAGATTGTGTACAGGCACTGCTCAAGCCCATGTGGAATCCCACAGGCTTGTGATCCCTGAGTATCCTGGTGCCAACTGCTGTGTCCCACCAAGGAGGAAGGCCAGGCACTTTCACATGTCCCAAAGACAGACACCACAGTCATAGTATGGAGAAGAGGGTAAACTATGCACTGTACAACTTCCCACTTCTACTGCTCCCTGCAGAAAAAGGCACCCCTGCCTCAGTGTCATGCTCCCAGTGCAGCCAACCTTCTCCACCTGTGGGCTAACACTGCAGCGCAGCATTTCTCTGAGAACCCGGTCCCCAGAGGCTAATGGGTCCTTTGTCTCCTACAACAGTCACCACCACTGCCCAAATAGTCTCAAAGGGACAAATCTAAGAGTTCTTGGCCTTAAAGAAGTGGTAGAAAAAGAGATGGGGTAGAAAGTTTATCCAAAGGGATAATAACAGAGAACTTTCAAAATCCAGATAAAGATATTGGTATTCAAGTACAAAAGGATTATAGAACACCAAGCAGATTTAACCCAAATAAGACTACCTCAAGACATTTTACAATCCAATTCCCAAAGGCCAAGGATAAAGAAAAGATCCAAAAAGCAGCACAAGAAAAACAGGTAACACACAAATGAGCTCCAAAACATCTGGCAGCAAGATGACTTCTCCGTGGAAATCTTACAGGCCAGGAGAAAGTAGCAGCATATATTATAAGTGGAAACTTTTATTGTAGAATAGTATATCTGGCAAAAAGATCTTTCAAACATTAAGGAGAAATAAACACTTTCCCAGGCAAACATGAGCTGAGGGACTTCATCAACAGCAGACCTGTCCTATGAGAAATGCGAAAGAGAGCTCTTCAGTATGAAAGAAAAGGATGTTAATGAGTAGTAACAAATCATCTGAAGGTATGAAACTCATTGGTAATAGTAAGCACAAAGAAAAACACAGTATTATAACACTATGGTATATAAACTACTCATATATTCAGTAGAAATACTAAAAGATGAACCTATCAGAAATAATAAAACAACAACTTTTCAAAACATAGACAGTAAAGTAAAATACAAATAAAAACAACAAAAAGTTAAAAAGCATGGAGATAAAATTAAAGTGTAGAGTTTTTATTCATTTTCTCTTTGCTGGTTTGTTTATGCAATCAGTGTTAAGTTGTCATTACTTTAAAACAAAGAGTTATGACATATTTGTAAGCCTCATGTTAACTTCAAATCTAAAAACATACAACATAACACAAAAAATAAAGAGCAAGACATTAAAACACCCATCAGAGAAAATCTCTTTCACTAACAGGAAGACAGGAAGAAAAGAAGATAAGACCACAAAACAACTGGGAAACAAACAACAAAAATGGCTGAAAAAACCTTTACTTATCAATAACAACATTGAATGAAAATAGACTGACTTGTCCACTCAAAAGACATGGAGTGGTTAAATAAATTACAAAAAAATACCCAACAATTTGTTGCCTACAAGAAACACACTATACTCATAAGGACACAAGTAGACTGAAAATAAAGGAATGGGAAAAGATTTCATGCAAATAGAAATCAAAAAAGAGCAAAAGTAGCTATACTTACATCAGACAAAATAAATTTCAAGACAAAAATTATGAAAAGAGACAAATTCACTATATAATGATAAGACAATCTATTCGGTAAGAGGATATAACAATTATAAATACGTATCACCCAACATTGGAGCACCCAGATATATAAAGGAAATATTATTATAGCTAAAGAAATAGATCCCAATACAGTAATAGATAGAGACTTCAGCATTCCACTTTCAGTACTGGACAGATATCCAGACATAAAATCATCAAAGAAATATCAGACTTAATCTGCACTATAGATTAAATAAACCTAATAGATATTACAGAACAGTTCATCTAAGGGCTGCAGAATACAGATTCTTCTCCTCAGCACATGGATCATTCTCAAGGGTAAACCATTATGTCAGGCCACAAAATAAGTCTTAAATTGAAATTATATCATATGTCTTCTCGGACCACAATGAAACAACACTGGAAACCAGTTAACAAGAGAAAGTTTGGAAACCATACAAACAGATGGAAATTAAACAATATGCTCCTGGATAACCAGTGGATCAATAAATATATTAAGAAAAAAAAATTTTTAATTCTTAAACTAAATGGAAATACAACATGCCAAAACCTATAGGATACAGCAAAAGCAATACTAAGAGGAAAGCTTATCGCAGTAAGTGCCTACATTTAAAAAGATGACAAGTAGGTGGGGAAAAAAAGACAAAATACTTCAAATGAACAACCTAATCATGCATCATAAAGAACTAGACAGGCAAGAGTAAATCAAAGCCAAAATTAGTAGAAGAAAGAAATACTATAAATAAATAAGTAAAGTTGAATTGAATAAAAGAAAAAACAAAAAAATGAAAAGTTAACTTTTTGAAAAGATAAACAAAATAGACAAATCTTTAGCCACACCAAGAAAAAAAAAGAGAGCAGACCCAAATAAATAAAAACAGAGATGAAACAGAAGGCATTGCAACAGATATGGCAGAATTTCGAAGGAGCATTAGAGGCTACCATGAGCAACTGTATTCCATAAATTAGAAAACCTAGAAAAAATGTACGAATTTCAAAACACATACAACTTACCAAGATTGAATCATGAGGAAATTCAAAACTTGAACAGATTCATATAAAATAAGATCAAAACTGTAATAAAAATGTCTCCTACCAAAGAACAGCCCAAGGCCCTATGGATTCACTAAATAATTTTACCAAACGTTTATTTTTATTACTTTACTATTATTTTGAGCTGGGATCTCACTCTGTTGCCCAGGCTGGAGGACAGTGGTGTGATCATGGCTCACTACAGACTTGAACGCCTGGCCTCATGTGCTTCTCCCATCTCAGCCTCCCAAATAGCTAGGACCACAAATGTATGCCACCACATCTGTCTACTTCATTATTATTATCATTATTTGTAGAGACAAAGTCTCACCATGTTGCCCAAACTGGTCTCAAACTCCTGGGCTTAAGAGATCCTCCTGCCTTGGCCTCCCAAAGAGCTGGGATTACAGGGATAAGCCATCATCTACAACCCAAACATTTGAAGTAGAACTAATACCAATCCTACATAAACTATTCCAAAAAATAGAGGAGGAGGGAGTATTTCCAACTCATTCTATGGTACAATATTACCCTGATACCAAAACTGGACAATGACACATCAAAGAAAGAATACTACTACAGGCCAATAACCCTGATGAATATCAATATTAAAACTCTCAAGAAAATATTAGCAAACCAAATCTGACAATACATTAGAAAGATCATTTATCATGACCAAGTGAGATTTATTTCAGGGGTGCAAGGATGGTTCAACATATGCAAATCAATCAATGTGAAACATCATGTCAACAAAATGATGGATAAAAACCATGTAATCATTTCAATTAATACTAAAAAAGCATGTTATAAAATTCAGCATCCCTTCATAATAAAAACCCTCAAAAAAACTGAGTATGTAAGGAACATACCTCACACAATAGAAACCATATACAAAAGACCCACAGCTATTATCATACTGAGTGAGGAATGACTGAAAGTCCTTCCTCTAAGATCTGTAACACAACAAGGATGCTCACTTTCACCACTGTTATTCAGTGTAGCACTGGAAGTTCTACCTAGAACAACTAGACCAGAAAGAAATAAAGGGCATCCAACTTTATTGGAAAAGAAGTCAATTTATCTTTCCTTGCAGATAACATAATTTTATATTGGGAAAAACCTAAAGACTTCACCAAAAAACATAACTGATACAGCAAACATGGAAACTTTTTCTCCCTAGTTCACGAGCTCCCCAGCACCCTACCACCCCATTCCCACCCAATCCCACCCTTCTTCATGACCAAAAACATCAAATCAGTAAGGATTGAAAATATCAAATCAGAGGGTTTCTTGCCTGGCCAGCCTCTTTCACACTATGTTCCTGAATCAACCAACTGAAGGATCCACATCCTCTGAGTTGATGAACTCATCATCCTTGGTCACCCATGAGTTCTTCCTCTTCCTCTTTGGTCTTGGAATGTCTAGATTTCCTTCCTCAATGGTAAGGGTAGAAATCTACTTGTTGTGGGTAGTGTTGAACTATTCAAGTTATCAAGTTTAGTTTCCTCCTCTGGAAGCCCCAGTAAGTCCTTGAGTTCATCATCCTCTTCACACATCTTCTCAACTCCTTTCACAGCTGATGGCAATGCCTGAGGCTTCTCATACACAGGGCGTATGCCCTTGTGGATGCATCAAATGAGACCCTGGAATCGTAAGCCCTTGAGTTCATCATCCTCTTTACTCATCTTCTCAACTCCTTTCACAGCCCATGCCAATATCTGAGGTTTCTCATGCAGAGTGTATACTCTTGTGGATACATCAAATGAGACACTGGAATCCGTGGAAATTTGCTGAGGCTTGTGAGGTTCCAAATGAATGTGACCCAAGAAGGTGCCGTATGTACTATTGAGATCTATCAGGAAAACCCTCCTCAGATGCTTGTGGTAGAAACAAGTGCAGCATGGACTGCGAGCAAGACTGGTGGTCAATGGTAAAGTCACACAAATCAGGGTTTTTCCTGAGTAAGTCATACTTCTTTTCAACAATAATTAGTTTCTCAGTTAGTTTGTCTCGTTTGACAACATCCAGATGTAAACAAAGAGAGGGCCTACCTGCCCAGGTCAGGCAGTGGAGCAGCAGGAGGCTAGAACCAGAATTCGTGGCTGCTGCCATCTTGCATTTCCCCCTCCCATTTAGTGGGCCCAAAGCAAAAAATTAAAAACAATAATAATAATAAAAAATGTACAAAACTTAGTTATATTTCTATAAACCAATAAACTTCAGAGAACCAAATTAAGAATTCAATCCCATTTTCAATAGTCACACACACAAAATTATACCTAAGAATACATTTAACTAAGGAGGTAAAAGAATTCTACAAGGAGAACTAAAAACACTGTTAAAAGAAATTGTAACTGACACAAATAAAAAAAATCCCATGCTCATGATATGTTAGGATCAGTAACATTAAAATGACCATAATACCCAAAGCAATCTACAGATTCAGTACAATTCCTATCAAATTACCAATGTTGTTTCTCAAAGAATTAGGAAAAATAAAGTTGATATGAAACCAAAAAAAGCCTGAATAGCTAAAGCAATCCTAGGAAAAAACAAATCTAGAGGCAACACATTATATGACTTTAACTTATATTACAAAACTATAGTAACTAAAAGAGCATGGCACTAGAACAAAAAGAGACACATAATCAATGGAACAAAATAGATAACCCAGAAATAAAGCCACACACCCACAATTAACTTATACAATGTTGACAAAAACAAACAAGGGGGAAAGGAATGCTTACTCAATGATAGCACTGGGAAAATTAGCTATCCATAGGCAGAATTAAACTTGAACCCTTATCTCTCACCATATATAAAAATTAACTCAAGATATAATAAAGACTTAAATGTAATGACTGAAAGTATTAAAAACCTGGAAGAAAACCTAGGAAAAACTCTACTGAATAAACAGAAATAGAAAAATAGGACTTAAACTAAAAAGATTAGAAGTACAACAAAATATATAATCAACATAGTAAACAGACAACTTACATAGTAGGGGAAAATATTTGAAAATTATGCCTTTGACAAAGGACTAACATCCAGAATCCACAAATGACTCAAACAACTCCAACACGTACTGAAAAAAAGAAAACCCAATTAAAAAAAACAAAACAAACAAACAAAAACAGGTGAAAGGGATGGCTGGCAAGATGGTTTAATAGGAACAGCTCCAGTGCACAGCTCCCAGCAAGAGTGACATAGAAGGTAGGTGATCTCCACATTTCAAACTGAGGTGATTCCCAGGCAAGCAGGACCTGGAGTGGACTTCCAACAAATTTCAGCAGACCTGCAGCAGAGAGGCCTGACTGTTAGAAGGAAAACTAACAAACAGAAAGGAATGGTTTCAACATTAATAGAAAAAACAATCACTCAGAGACCCCATCTAGAGGTCACCAACTTCAAAGATCAAAGGTAGATAAATCCAGGAAAATGGGAAGTAACTAGTGCAAAAAGGCTGAAAATCTGAAAAACCAGAATGTCTCTTCTCCTCCAAGGGATCACAACTGCTCACCAGCAAGCGAACAAAACTGGACAGAGAATGAGTTTGATGAACTGACAGAAGCAGACTTCAGAAGGTAGGTAATAACAAACTTCTCCAAGCTAAAAAAGCATGTTCTAACCCAATGCAAGAAAGCTAAGAACCTTGAAAATGGTTAGAAAAAATGCTGACTATATTAACCAGTGCAGAGAAGATCATAAACAACCTGACAGAGCTGAAAAACACAGCATGAGAACTTTGTGAAGCAAACACAAGTTTCAATAGCTGAATCGAATAAGCAGGAGAAAGGATATCAGAGATTGAAGATCAATTCAATAAAATAAAACAAGAAGACAAGATTAGAGAAAAAAGAGTAAAAAGAAATGAACAAAGCCTCCAAGAAATATGGGATTATGTGAAAAGACCAAATCTACATTTGATAGGTGTATCTGAAAGTGATGGGGAGAATGAAACCAAGCTGGAAAACACTCTACAGGGTATTATCCAGGAGAACTTCGCCCATCTAGCAAGACAGGCCAACATTCAAATTCAGGAAATAGAGAGAAGACCACAAGATATTTCTCAAGAAAAGCAACCCCAAGACACATAATTGTCAGATTCACCAGGGTTGAAATGAAGGAAAAAATGCTAAGGGCAGCCAGGGAGAAAGATCTGATTACCCACAAAGGAAACCCCATCACACTCACAGTGGATCTCTTGGCAGAAACCCTATAAGCCAGAAGAGAGTGGGGGAAAATATTCAACATCCTTAAAGAAAAGAATTTTCAACCCAGAATTTTATACTCTGCCAAACTAAGCTTTGTAAGCACAGGAGAAATAAAATCTTTTATGAACAAGCAACTGCTGAGAGATTTTGTCACCACCAGGCCTGCCTTACAAGAGCTCCTGAAGGAAGCACTAAACATGGAGAGGAACAACCAGTACCAGCCACTCCAAAAACATACCAAATTGTAAAGACCATCGACACAATTAAGAAACTGCATCAACTAATGGGTAAAACAACCAGCTAGCATCATAATGGCAGGATCAGACTTACTTATAACAATATTAACCTTAAATGTAAATGGGCTAAATGGCCCAATTAAAATACACAGACTGGCAAACGGGATACAGAGTCAAGACCCAATGGTGTGCCATATTCGGGAGACCTATCTCATGTGGAAAAACACACATAGGCTCAAAATAAAAGGATGGAAGAAGATTAATCAAGCAAATGGAAAGAAAAAAAAGGCAGAGGATGCAATCCTTGTCTCTAATAAAACAGATTTTAAACAACAGAGATCAAAAGAGACAAAGAAGGGTATTAGATAATGGTAAGGGGAGCAATGCAACAAGAAGAGCAAACTATCCTAAATATATATGCACCCAATACAGGACCACCCAGATTCAAAGAGCAAGTTCTTAAAGACCTATAAAGAGACTTAGACTCCCATACAATAACAGTGGGAGACTTTAACACCCCACTGTCAATATTAGACAGATCAATGAGACAGAAAATTAGCAAAAATAACAGTACTTGAACTCAGATCTGGACCAAGCGGACCTAACAGACATCTACAGCACTCTCCACCCCAAATCCACAGAATATACATTCTTCTTAGCACCACATTGCACTTATTCTAAAATTGACCACATAATTGGAAGTAAAACACTCCTCAGCAAATGCCAAAGTATGGAAATCATTACCAACAGTCTCTCAGACCACAGTGCAATCAAATTAGAACTCAGGATTAAGAAACTCACTCAAAACCACACAGCTACATGGAAACGGAAAAACCTGCTCCTCAATGATGACTGGATAAATAACAAAATGAAGGCAGAAGTAAACTGTTCTTTGAAACCAATGAAAATGAAGACACAACGTAACAATCTCTGGGACACACTTAAAGCAGTGCGTAGAGGGAAATTTATGGCACTGAATGCCCACAAAAGAAAGGAGGAAAGATCCAAAATTGAGATTAAAAGAACTAGAGGACAAAGATCAAACAAATTAAAAAGGTAGCAGAAGACAAGAAATAACTCAGTTCAGAGCAAAACTGAAGGAGATACAGACACAAAAAACTCTTGAAAAAAATAAATCCAGAAGCTGTTTTTTTGAAATAATCAACAAAAATAGACTGCTAAGAAGAAACAAGAGAAGAATCAAATAGATGCAATAAAAAAAGTTAACAGGGATATCACCACCAATCCCACAGAAATACAAACTACTACCAGAGAATACAATAAACATCTCAATTCAAATAAACCAGAAAATCTAGATGAAATGGATACATTCCTAGACATTTACGCCCTCCAAAGAATAAACCAGGAAGAAATCGAATCCCTGAGTAAGACCAATAACAAGGTCTGAAATTGAGGCAGCAATTAATAGCCGACCAACCAAAAACAGTCCAGGACCAGATGGGTTCACAACCAAATTCTACCAGAGGTACAAAGAGGAGCTTGTACTATACCTTCTGAAACTATTCCAAACAATAGGAAAAGAGGGAATCCTCCCTAACTCATTTTATGAGACAAACATTATCTTGATACCAACACCTGGAAGAGACACAATTGAAAAAGAAAATTTCAGGCCAATATCCCTCATGAACATTGATGTGAAAATCATCAATAAAATACCAGCTAACCAAACTGAACAGCACAACTAAAAGCTTATCCATCACGATCAAGTTGGCTTCATCCCTGGGATGCAAGGCTGGTTCGACATATGCAAATCTATAAACATAGTCCATCACATAAACAGAACCAAAGACCAAAACAATAGGATTACCTCAACAGATGCAGAGAAACCCTTTGACAAAATTCAACAGCCTTTTTGCTAAAAGCTCTCAATAAACTAAGTATCGATGGAACATATCTCAAAATAATACAAGCTATTTATGACAAAACCACAGCCAATACCATATTGAATGGGAAAAACTGGAAGCATTCCCTTTGAAATCTGGCACTAGACAAGGATGGCCTCTCTCATCACTCCTATTCAACATAGTATTGAAAGGTCTGGCCAGGGCAATCAGGTAAGAAAAAGAAATAAAGGGTATTCAATTAGGAAAAGAGGAAGTCAAATTGTCTCTATTTGTAGATGACATGATTGTATATTTAGAAGACTCCAACGTCTCAGCCCAAAATCTCCATAAGCTAATAAGCAACTTCAACAAAGCCTCAGGATACAAAATCAATGTGCAAAAATCACAAGCATTCCTATACACCAGTAACAGATAGAGAGCCAAATCATGAGTGAACTCCCATTCACAATTGCTACAAAGAAAATAAAATACTTAGGAATACAATTAACAAGGGATGTGAAGGATCTCTTCATGGAGAACTACAAACCACTGCTCAAGGAAATAAGAGAGGACACAGATGGAAAAACATTCCATGCTCATGGTTGGAAGAACCAATATCATGAAAATGGCCATACTGTCCAAAGTAATTTATAGATTCAATGCTATCCCCATCAAGCTACCATTGACTTTCTTCACAGAATTGGAAACAACCACCTTAAATTTCATATGGAACCAAAAAAGGGCCCACATAGCCAAGACAATCCTAAGCAAAAAAATAAAAAATAAAAAAAAAATAAAACTGTGGATGTATCACGCTACGTGACTTTAAGCTATACTACAAGGCTACAGTAATCAAAACAACATGGTACTGCTACCAATACAGACATTTAGACCCATGGAACACAACAGAGGTCTCAGAATTATCACCACACATCTACAACCAACTGATCTTTGACAAACCTGACCAAAAACAAGCAATGGGGAAAGGATTTCCTATTTAATAAATGCTAGCCATATGCAGAAAGCTGAAACTGGATCCCTTCCTTACACCTTACATAAAAATTAACTCCAGATGAATTAAAGATTTAAACATATGACCCAACATCATAAAAACCCTACAAGAAAACCTAGGCAATACCATTCAGGACATAGGCATGGGCAAGGACTTCATGACTAAGCCACCAAACACAATGGCAACAAAAGTCAAAATAGACAAATGGGATCTAATTAAGCTAAAGAGCTTCTGTATAGCAAAAGAAACTAGAGTGCACAGACAACCAACAGAATAGGAAAACATTTTTACAAGCTACCTAACTGACAAGGGGCTAATATCCAGAATCTACAAAGAACTTAAACAAACTTACAAGAAAAAAACAAACAACCCTATCTAAAAGTGGGTGAAGGATATGAACAGACACTTCTCAAAAGAATACATTTATGCAGACAACAAACATATGAAAAAATGCTCATCACTGGTCATTAGAGAAATGTAAAACAAAACCACAATGAGATACCATCTCATGCCAGTTAAAATGGTGATCATTGAAAAAAAAAAATCAGAGACAACAGACGCTGGAGAGAACGTGGAAATATAGGAATGCTTTTACGCTGTTGGTGGGAGTGTAAATTAGTTCAACCACTGTGGAAGACAGTGTGGCAATTCCTCAAGAATCTAGAACTAGAACTACCATTTGACCCACCAATCACTTACTGGGTATATACCAAAGGATTTAAATAATGCTATAATAAAGACACATGCACATGTATGATTATTGAGGTAGTGTTCACAATAGCAAAGACTTGGAACCAACCCAAATGCCCATCAATCACAGACTGAATAAAGAAAATGTGGCATATATACACCATGGAATACTATGCACCCATAAAAAAGGATGACTTCATGTCATTTGCAGGGACATGGATGAAGCTGGGAAACCATCATTCTCAGCAAACTGACACAAGAACAGAAAACCAAACACTGCATGGTATCACTCATAAGTGGATGCTCAACAATGAGAACACTTGGACACAGGGAGGGGAACATCACACACTGGGCATGTCAGTGGCTGAGGGGCTAGGAGAGGAATAGCAGGGCAGTGGGGGACTAGGGAAGGGATAGCATTAGAAGAAGTACCTAATGTAAATGATGGGGTGGGGTGGACACAGTAAACCACCATGGCACGTGTATACCTATGTAACAAACCTGCACATTCTGCATTAAAGTATAATAATAACAAATAAAAAGTAAAAGAGCCTGTATCTTGGGCTCTTATAAACAAACAAACAAAAAGAGTATAGAATGTGTCTATACCCATTCAAGTAATACAAACACACACACACACACACACACACACACGGAAGAGATCTCAGCAGACATTCCTCAAAAGAAGAGACCTGAACAGACATTCCTCAAAAGAAAAAATACAAGTGGCCAACAAACACATGAAAAGATGCTCAATATCACTAATCATCAGATAAATGCAAATTAAAATCACAATGGGATACCGTCTCACAGGGACCAGAATGGCTACTACTAAAAAGTCAAAAAACAACAGAGATTGGCGTGAAGGTGGAGAAACGGGACCACTTATACAGTATTCTTGGAAATGTAAATTAATTCAATTTCTATGGAAAACAGTATGGTGACATGTCAAATAACTAAAAACAGAAGTACAATTTGACTCAATAATCCCACTAGTTGGTATTTACCCAAAGGAAAAAAAATAATTACATTAAAAGACACCTGCACTCATTTATTCATTACAGCACTGTTGACAATAACCAAGTCATGGAACTTGAGCAATGAAAATGTGAGATACACACACACACGCATGCGTGTGCGCGTGCACAAACACACACACACACCATGAAACACTATACAGCCATACAAAGAATAAAATCATGTCCTTTGCAGTAACACAGATAGAGCTGGAGGCCAGTATCCTAAATGAACTAACTCAGAAAGAAAATCAAATACTGCATGTTCTCATGTATAAGTGGAAGATAAACAATAGCTGCACTGAACATAAAGATGAAAAGAATAGGTACTGGGGACTCCAGAAGTGGGAAGGAGAAGAGGGCAAATATGGGTTGAAACATTGCCTGTTGGTCACAATATTCAATACTGATGGTTACACTGGAACCCCAGTTTCCACATTACACAGTATATCCGTGTAACATACAATGTACTTCCTAAGTCTAAAATTTTAAAAAGTTTTTAAAAAACTCAGTAAAAAGACAAACACATTTTTAAATCAGAAAATCATTTGAATATATATTTCTCCAAAGAAGATATACAAATTACCAATAAGTAAATGAAATAATGCTCAACATCATTAGTAGGGAAATGTACATCAAAACCCCAATAAGACACCACTTCATGCACACTAGGACGGCTATCATCAGAAAAGATAGCAAACAACCAAGTTCAGCAAGGATGCCAGGTGAAAAGGCAAAATGATATGCCATTATAAATAATACTTAAGCAATTCCTCAAATGGTTAAAATAGATTTATCACATAAATGTTGACAGTAATATTATTTTTAACAGTCACAAAGTGCCAATGACCCAAACTAACTGATCCATCCATCAACTGATGAATGGATTAAAAAAATTGGTCATGATTTATACAATGAAATGCCATCCAGCCATATAAAAAATAATATAAAGTGACATATACCGCAACATGGGCAAACCTTTAACATATTATGTTAAACATAAGAGGCCAGTCACAAAGACCATACATTGTATGATTCAATTTATATGAAATGTGCAGAATTGGCATCTACAGGAATTGGACTGTTGCTGCTTAGAAGTGGAGAAGAAAATGAGGAAAAGGGAGAATGGTACTTGACTCCCAGTGGTTACAAAATATCTTCTCTGTGGGGTGATGAAATGTTTTGAAAATTAGATGTGATTTTTTTGAATAGAGTAAAAGCCATTGAACTGTGTACTTAAAATGTGTGAATTGTATAGTATGTGAATGATATCTCAACAAAGCATTTTTTTAAAAAAATAAAAAGCCTTTAGAATTGAGAAATAAGTGACATTATTAGTTTTTATTATCTCAGGTAGAAACACATTTATTTTACAGATAAATAGAGGGCAAGTAATTCATTATTTTTTGACAGTGTTTACTGTTTAAGTATAGAAAAGATCTAAACTACATAATAAATATGAAGTACCTGTACTTACACAGAATACTTCCCCCTACATTGTATACTTGTTAAGAGTACGTATTCTTAACAAGTACACACAGAATTACAAAAACTGACTATATGCCAGGTCTTGATGACATATTAATACATTTCAAATAATTCAAACTATATTCTCTAGCTGGGAAGAAATTAAAGTAGATGTAAATAACAAAAGGTGAGAGAATACCCAACTAAGAGAAAATTAAGAAATGCATTTCTAAATTATCACAGAGTCAATGAAGAAATCACAATAGAAATTGGATTATATTATGAAATGAATATAAATACAACATAAAAATTATGAGATGCATCTGAAGCAGTGGCTTAGAGGGAAAATTACACTATTAAATGTATAGATTAGAAAAGGCTTAAAATCAATAACATAAGCCTCCACTTTAAAAGACTAGAAGAAAAAGAGAACATAAAACTATTAGCATAAATTAAGGTAATAGAAATGTAAAGAGGCCCCATCTACAACAGAAAAAGACTTGTCCCAGACAAGTAAAAAACATGAACTGTTATTTAAACAGAATAATAAAATGAACAAATTCTTAAAACACAGAAGATAAATTACTATTATCATGATTGAAAAGGGAGATACTCATATGATGATAAATTCTATAGGTGTTTAAAAGTGGGTGGGGCCAATAGGGCAGACTAGAAGCAACTCGTGTGTGCCACTGTCCTGGAGAGGAAACAAAAGGGCTGATGAACACGAATGCTGCAGGCTGATCATATGAGAAACCACATTGGGATCCATCAGGGCAGCAGAACATAGAGAACACAAAGGAGTAAAGCTGGGCACCAGCCTGTCTGGGCTCAGCCCACAGCCAGGAGAACCTCTCCAACACTGGAAAGGGTGAGTGAGAGTCCCCAGAGGGATTTACACTCTCCACAGAGACCTGTGCAAGACTGGGAACAGGAGAATCACCCTGTCCCCCACCCTGTACCTTCCCCAACTATACTTCTAGACTGAGGCAGGGCGCCACCCAGACGTTTTCCAAGGGCAACTTCTGAGTCAAAGAGGACTGACACAAGTGTTGGGTCCTGGACCAGGGCAGCACCAGTGCCACAAACCCAACAGAGGTTGCAGTCAGTTACAGTGCCAGGGAGCAGTAACATTGCTCCACCACTGTGTGCCAGCCACAGCTCAGTGGCAGCTTCCAGCCCAGCAGTTCTACTTTGGTTCAAATGTGGTCAGCCCACCCTCCCACCCCCACCCCTGGTAGCCAGCTGGACAATGCTTGCTAGAGCATCCAGCCTAGTGGTCCCACTTTTGTGTGAACTCAGCTGGGGGTTGTAGCCTCCTGTTGTCACATGAAACATCCAGACCACAGAGCATGAGACCTAACAGCCCTAGTCACTGGTAGCTAGGCAGGTGATGCCTGCTACAGCCTCTGGCCCAGTGGCCCCACTGTTGTGTGAGGTCAGCTGGAGAATGCAGCTTCCAGTTGTCATAGGAAACATCTGGATGGCAGAGCAAGAGACGCCACCTACCACCACTGGTATCCAGGTGGGCAACACTTGCTACAGCTTCTAGCCCAGCAGCCTTGCTTCTGTGTGAGCTTGGAAAGAGAATGCAGCTTCCTATTGTTCTGGGAAACACCTGAATAGTAGGGTGCACGATCCTATACCCATGTCAATCATAGCCAGGCAGGCAACACCTGCTAGGTTTTCCAGCCCAGTGGCCCTATGTTTGCCTGAATGTGTTGAGGGGCACAGCCTCCCGTTGCTCTGGAAAAACCTGAAAGGCAGGGCTGTCAAACCCACCAATCCCCAGCCACCCATAGCCAGACGGGCAATACCCAGAAAGAGTTTCCATCCCAAAAGTCCCACTTCCACCTGAACTCTGTGAGTGGACACAACCCCATCTTTCCCCCAGGAAGCACACAAACAGCAGACTACAGGCAAGGACACAGCTAGCGGGCCAACTGAAGCCCCAGCCTGAGGGAGCCCCATGGACCAGAACCCCCAACAAAAGAAATGCAGACAGGAAGGCAGTAATTGGAGGGGGCTCCTCCAAGACCCAGGAGTAGACTAGAATAGAATGCAGTCAACCAAACCCACCTAATACCATAATCAAACCCCCAAGGCCTAAGGGCATTAAAGAAGAAGAAAGCAAAACAATCCATAAAAGGACAGCAAATTCAAAGATTAAAAGAACATACAACCACAAAGATGAAAAAGAAACTGCACAAGAACTCTGATAATCCAAAAAGCCAGAGTGCCTTCTTTTCTCCAAACAACCACACTAACTCTACGGTAAGTGTTCTTAACTGGGCTGAGATGGCTGAAATTACAGAAATAGAATTCAGAATATGAATATGAATGAAGATCATTGAGATTCAGGAGACTGCTGAAACCCAATGCTAGGAAGCTAATAATCACAGTAATCACAGGAGCTGACAGAAAAAAATAGCCAGTATAGAGAAGAACTAACCAGCCTGATACAGCAAAACAAAAAACAAAAAAACAAACCAACCTAAAAAAATTTTATAATACTATCACAAGTATTAACAGCAGAACAATGAAAGAATCTGAGAGCTTGAAGACTGGCTTTCTCAAATACAACAGTCAGACAAGAATACAGAAAAAAGAATGAAAAAGGAATGAACAAAACCTCCATGAAATATGGGATTATGTAAAGAGGCCCAATCTACAACTCATTGGCATCCCTGAAAGACACGAAGAGAAAGGAGGCCATTTAGAAAACATTTTTCATGGTATCATCCATGAGAACTTCCCCATCCTAGCTAGAAAGGATGATATTTAAATTCAGGAAATGTAGGGAATCCCTGCAAGATACTTCACAAAATCATCCCCAAGACATAATCATCAGATACTCCAAGGTTGAAATGAAAGAAAAAATGTAAAAGGCAGCTAGGGAATAAAGGGGAGGTCACTTACAAGGGGAACCCTATCAGACTGACAGAAGTCCTCTCAGCATAAACCCTACAAGCCAGAAGAGATTGGGACCTATATTCAACATTCATAAAGAAAAAAATTCCAACCATGAATTTCATATCCAGTCAAACTAAGCATCATAAATGAAGGAGAAATAAGATCCTTTTCAGACAGGCAAATGCTGAGAGAATCTGTTAAACATCAGACCTGCTTTACAAGAGCTCATGAAAGAAGCATGAAATATGGAAAGGAAAGACCATTACCAGGCACTACAAAAACACATGTTTAAGTATACACACCAGTGACACTATAAAGCCACCACAAAAACAAGTCTGCATACCAACCAGCTAACAATGAATAGCAGGATCAAATCCATACATATCAATAAGAAACTTGAATGTAAATAGGCTAGGTGCCCCCATTAAAAGGCACAGGGTGGCTGCCAGCTGGATAAAGAAACAGGACCCAATAGTATGCTGTCTTCAAGAGATCCATCTCATATGCAATGTCATCAATAGGCTTAGAATAAAGGGATGAAGAAAAATCTACCAAGCAAATGGAAAACAGAAAAAAAGCAGAGCTTGCAATCCTAATTTCAGACAAAAGAGAGTTTAAAGCAACGAACATAGAAGAAGACAAAGAAGAGCATTACATATCGGTAAAGGGCTCAATTCAACAAGAAGACCTAAATTAATGTATATCAAGCACAAGTGCACCCAGATTCATAAAGCAAATTTCTAGTCCTTCAAAGAGACTTAGACTCTTGTAGAATAATAGTGCAAGACTTCAATACCCCACTGACAGTATTAGACAGATCACTGAGTCAGAAAATTAACAACGAGATTCAGGACCCGAGCTCAACACATGACCAAATGGATCTAATAGACATCTACATAACTTTCCACCCAAAAGCAACAGAATATACATTCTTTTCAATGCCACATGGTACACATTGTAAGATCAGCCATGCAATCAGACATAAGACAATAGCAAATTCAAAAACACCAAAACCATACCAACCACACTCTTGGACCACAGTACAATAAAAACAGAAATCAAACCCAAGAGAATCGAACCATACAAATACATGGAAATTAAACAACCTTCTCTAGAACAACCCAGGTTATTAAATTAAGGCAGTGTGATGGTTAATGTTAAGTGTCAACTTGAATGGATTGAAGGATCCTGAGTATTGTTTCTGGGAGTTACCAGAAGAGATAAACATTAGAGTTGGTGGACTGGGAGAGAAAGACCCATCCTCAGGAAGACTCACCAACAATGTGGGTGAGTATCATCCAATCGGATACCAGCGTGGCTTAGGAAAACCAGGCAGATGAAGGTGGAAGAACCTGATGTGCTGAATCTTCCAGCCCTCATCTTTCTCCCGTGCTAGATGCTTCCTGCCCTCAAACATCACACTCTAAGTTCTTTGACTTTTGGACTCTTGGACATACACCAGTGGTTTGCCATGGGCTCTTGGGCCTTTCACCACAGACTGAAGCCTGCACTATTGGCTTCCCTACTTTTGAGATTTTGGGACTCAGAATGAGCCACTACTGGCTTCCTTGCTCCTCAACTTGCAGACAGCCTTTCACAGGATACCTTGTGATCACGTGAGTCAACTCTCCTTAATAAACTCCCTTTCATGTATACATATATTCTATTAGTCTGTCCCTCTAGAGAACCCAGACTAATACAGTCAGGAATTAAGAAGTTATTTGAAACTAATGAGGACAAAGAAGCAGCATATCAGAATTTCTGGGACACAGCAGAGGCAGTGTTAAGAGGGAAATGTATAGCACCAAATGCCTGCGTCAAAAAGTTAGAAAAATATCAAACAAACAACATAACATCACAATTAGAAGAACCAGAGGAGCAAGAACAAACAAACTCCAAAACTAGCAGAAGACAAGGAATAACCAAAATCAGAGATGAACTGATTGAAAAAGAGACATAAAAAAACCGTACAAAAGATAAATCTAAAAATTGGTTTCTTGAAAAAATTAATAAGATAGCCATCTAGACAAATAAGCAAGAAAAGAGAGCATATTCAAATAAACACAGTAAGAAATGACAAAGAGAATATTACCACTACTCCATATAAATACAAATAACCATCAGAGACTACTATGAACACCTCTATGTACACAGACTAGAAAATCTATAAGAAATGGATAAATTCCTGGACATAACACATCCTTCCAAGACTAAACAAAGAAGAAATTGACTCTGTGAACAGATAAATAACAAACTTTGAAACTGAATCCATAATCGATAGCCTACCAACCAAAAAGAGCCAAGAATCAGATTCACAGCCAAATTCTAACAGTTGTTCAAAGAAGAGTTGGTACCATTCTTACTAAAACTATTCCCCAATTCCTCAACTCATTCTATGGGGCCATCACTATCCTGACACCAAAATCTGGAAGAAACACCACCATGACAAAAAAACTTCCACCCAATATCCTTGATGAACATAGATGCAAAAATTCTCAACCAAATACTAGCAAAATGAATCCAGTAGCATATCAAAAACCTAAGCCACCACAATCAAGTAGACTTTATCCCTGGGTTAAAGGTTAGTTAACCTTTATGCAAGGTTAGTTCCACATATGCAAATCGATACATGTGACTCATCCTATAAATAGAACTAAAGACAAAAACCATATGATTATATGAACAAATACAGAATAGATTTTTGATAAAATTCAACAACCCTTCATGCTAAAAATCCTAAAGAAACTTGGCATTGAAGGAACATGCTTCAAAACAGTAAAAACCATCAATAACAAACGCAAAGCTAAACACAATGAATGAACAAAAGCTGGAAGCATTCTGCTTGAAAACCAACATAAGAAAAGAATGCTGTCTCTCACCACTCCTATTCAATATAGTATTTTGTCCTGGCCAGAGCAACCAGGAAAGAGAAATAAATAAAAGGCATTCAACTAGTAAAAGAAGAAGTAAAACTATCCCTTTATGTATATGACACAATTCCATATTTTAAAAGTCCCATGGTCTTGGCCCCAAAGCTCCTTGAGCTGATAAGCAACTTCAGTAAAGTTTTAAGATACAAAATCAATGTACAAAAATCAGTAGCATTCCTATTCACTAACAGCACCCAAGCCAAGAGCCAAATCAGGAACACAATCCCATTGACAACTGCCACAAAAAGAATAAAATACCTAGAAGTACAGCTAAACAGAGAGGTGAAAGATCTCTACAACAAGAATTACAAAACTGCTCAAAAAATCAGAGATGACACCCAAAAATAAAAGAAAATTCCATGCTCAATGACCATACAGCTCAATGCAATTTACAGATTCAGTGCTATTCCTATCAAACTACCAATGACATTCTTCAAGTAATTAGAAAAATCTATTCTAAAATTCATATGGAACAACAACAACAAAAAAGAGCCTGAATACCCAAGGCAATCCTAAGCAAAAAGGTAAAAGCTGGAGGAATCACATTACCCAACCTCAAACCATACTACAAGGCTAGAGTAACCAAAACAGCATGGTACTGGTACAAAAGTAGACACATAAGCCAACAGAACAGAAGAGAGAGACAAGAAATAAAGCCACTCACCTACAGCCATCTGATATTTGACAAAGCTGACAAAAACAAGCAATGAGGAAAGGAGTCCCTACTCAATAAATGGTGCTGGAATACTGGCTGGCTGAAGATTGAAACTGGACAACATCCTTAGACCATATGCAAAAATCAACTAAAGACTGATTAAAGACCTAAATGTAAACCCCATAACTGTAAAAACTCTGGAAGATAACCTAGATAATACCATTTTGGACATAGGAACTGGCAAAAATTTCTTAATGGAAAATGTCCAAAGCAATTGCAACAAACGCAAAAATGGCAAATGGGGCCTAATTATATGAAAGACATTTGAAACTGTTAACAGAGTAAACAGACAACTTACAGAATGGAAGAAAACGTTTGTAAACCATACATCTGTCAAAGATCTAACATCTAGGATCTACAGGAAACTTAAATACATAAGCAAAAAATGAACAATGGCATTAAAAAGTGGTCAAAGGACATGAACAGACAACTTTTCAGAAGAAGGTATACAATGCACCAACAAGCATATGAAAAAATGTACAATATCACTAATCATTAGAGAAAATCAAATCGAAACAACAAGAAGATAGCATCACATATCAGTCACAATGGCTATCATTAAAAAGTCAAAAAATAGCAGATTACGTCTGTATTTCCAGCACTTTGGGAAGCCAAGGCAGGCTGATCACTTGAGGTCAGGAGTTTGAGACCAGCCTTGCCAACATGGTGAAACCTCATCTCTACTAAAGATACAAAAATTAGCTGGGCGTGGCAGCAGCCGCCTGTAATCCCAGCTACTTGGGAGGCTGAGGCTGGAGAATCGCTTGAATCCAGGAGGTGGAGGTTGCAGTGAGCTGAGATTGCATCATTGCACTCCAGCCTGGGCAACAGAGTAACACTCTGTCTCAAAAAAAAAAAAAAAAAAAAAAAGCCTAACTAAAGGCATAAAGACTATAGAAAAAAATGTCATTACCTAGCAACAAGAACTCAAGAATACTGATCTCATGAGAGCTTTCCTTGGGAATCTACTAGAGTTTCAGGCAACCAAAACGTTGAGGAAGACATTGACATTAATAGTGAATGAACATTAAATATTTACAGGCAGTGCTAACTCTAAATAAAGAATATTATGGAAAGTGTACAGTACACAAAAGTGGAGGGGAAAAATGTGAAATGTGTATGAAAAATTTTTTAAACTGTTTGCAACAATCATATCTTTGATGACAGTTTGCTATTTTCTCCTGAAAATATTTTATTCACCATCAATGAGGATTTGGGTTATATCCTAATTCTACCGTCTCTGGTACTCTTGAGATCTGGGAATCTTGGTATGAGAAAAAAGAAAATACAGGTAAAATATAAGAAGTTAAGGAAATAACCTGTGGTCCGAATTTTGAATTTCAATATATAAGGTATTTTCTGCTTAAAAGCACATCTCTCCTACTTGTGTCCATTGAAAAGACCTAAAACAAATGGCCAATCCTACAACACTAAGCATTACTAGTGTACATATTTCAGTTTTTAAATATAACTTCCCATTAAAACAAACCAGTGTCTTATAATAATGGCTGATTTGACTTTTGTGTGATGAAATGTACAAGATGAGTCTGGGACTATTAAAGCCTATTTTGGCCACATAAAAAGACTTGCAAGGGCCGGGCACAGTGGCTCACACCTGTAATCCCAGCACTTTGAGAGGCAGAGGTGGGTGGATCACCTGAGGTTGGGAGTTGGAGACCAGCCTGGCCAACATGCAAAAACCTTGTCTCTACTAAAAATACAAAGTTAGCCCGGCGTGGTGGCACATTCCTGTAATCCTTGCTGCTTGGGAGGCTGAGGCAGGAGAATCGCTTGAACCCGGGAGGCGGAGATTGTGGTGAGCCGAGATTAAGCCATTGCACTCCAGCCTGGGCAACGAGAGCAAAACTCCATCTCAAAAACAAATAAACAACAACAACAAAAAGACTTGCAAGACATAAAGACATGAAGAGTTTCCCACTGGCCAAAGTCGAGCTTATTTGAGTACCAATAGTAACTGAAATACAACCAAACACATCAAGGATGTTCCAATCCATGAGTTCACAATGATCTTAAAAAAAAAAAAAAAAAGAAAAGAAAACTAACTGGTTGCCTTTGGAGAATGTTAAAGAACAAATTATGAACACTAGAAAATAAAGGGATGAATGAACAATGCCATTAGGTAACAAAACAGATGAAGCAGACAGGGAGGAGGAGGAGAACAGATAAGAAAATTGAATATTTTTGTAACTCCTATTTAATGCATCTTGGCATCAGATTTGCCACAGAGAGAAAAAGTAGGGAAGGAAAGAATATGAATCAGATATTAAGTGCCTGCCAATGAAAGACACAATATGACTTCTGAACTAAAAACTGAACTTGAGTCTCTAGATCCCAATTTAAAGATACCAATTTTGAGAAAAACTGCAGATAACAATGGAACATGCTTATACCACAGAAGTTGTATCAGCAAAATCTTATGGAAAAATTCTACAAGAATACAAATACAAAAGCAGGGGTTAGCAAACATTGTTAAGTCAGAAGGGGAATAAATAAAATTAACATATTCATTTATATTAAACTTTAATAAGAATACTTGTTTTAATCTTTAAAGTTACCATCAAATGAATAGAAAAAAATTATCCCTAGTTAATAATGGTAGAAAAATTAAATAACAATATAACTTAACCCAAAAGAGGAGAAAAGGAAATACTACAGAACAGGTAGTGCAAATAGAAAACAGTAAATTTATACCCAAATATATCAGTAGGAACATAAAGAACAGACTTGTACTAAAATTAAAACACCATGATATCCACAATGTATAAAAAAGTCAATATATGCTATGAAAAACCCCTGTTAAATAAACAAAAATGTTAAAAGTGTAGATATGAAAGAATACATTCCTCGCAAAATAGTAACCACATAAAGCTATTTTAGTGCTCACTTTGGCAGTACATATACTAACATTGGAATGATACAGAGAAGATTAGCATGGCCCCTGCACAAGGATGACACACAAATTTATGAAGTGTTCCACATTTTTCAGACAAGCAAATGTTGAGGGAATTCATTACCACCAGACCTACCTTATAAGAGCTCCGGGAGGAAGCACTAAATATGGAAAGGAAAGACAATTAGCAGCTATTACAAAAACATACTGAATGAAGTACACAGACCAGTGACTCTATAAAGGACCACATAGTCTGCAAACTAACATTATGATGTTACATAATGTCAGGATCAGATACACAAATATAAATACTAACCTTAAATGTAAATGGGCTACATGCCACAATTAAAGGACAGATTGGCAAGCTGGATAAAGAACCAAGACTTGTTGGTATGCTGTCTTCAAAAGACCCAAGAGACATTCAGTGACACACATAGGCTTAAAATAAAGGGACAGAGAAAAATCTACTCAGCAAATGGAAAACAGAAAAAAGCAGGGATCACAATCCTAGTTTAAAACAAAACAGACTTGAAACCAACAAAGATCAAAGAAGACAAGAAGGGCATTACATAATAGTAAAGGGGCCAATTCAACAAGAAAAGCTACCCATCCTAAATACATATAGACCCAACACGGGAGCAATCAGATTTATAAAGCAAGTTCTTAGAGACCTTCAAAAAGAGATGTAGACTCTCACACAGTAATAGTAAGAGGCTTTGACACCCCACTGACAATATTAGACAGATCAAGACAGAAAATCAACAAAGATATTCAGGACTTGAACTCACTTCTGAATCAAGTGGACTCAATAGGTATCTACAGAACTCTCCACCTAAAAACAACAGAATATACATTCTTCTCATCACCACCTGGCACATACTCTAAAACAGATCACATACATGGAAGTAAAACATTCATCAGCAAATGCAAAAGAACTGAAATCATAACAATCAGTCTCTCAGACCACAGCACAACCAAATTACAAAACAAGAAATTCATTCAAAAAGGTACAATTACATAGAAACTGAACAAACTGTTCCTGAATGACTTTTGGGTAAATAATAAAATTAAAGCAGAAATCAAGAAGTTCTTTGAAACTAATGAGAACAAAGATACAACATATCAGAATCACGGGGACACAGCTAAGGCAATGTTAATAAGTAAATTTATAGAAATAGATGTCCACATCAAAAAGTTAGAAAGTTCTCAAATTTAAAAACAATATAACATCACAACTAAAAGAAGTAGACAGCCAAGAGCAAACAATTCCCCAAACAGGCAGAAAACAACAAATAAACAAAATCAGAGCTGAACTGAAGGTGATTGACATGAAAACCATTCAAAAGATCAACAAATCCAGGAGCTGGCTTTTTGAAAAATTAATAAAATAGACTGCTAGTTAGACTAATAAAAAAGAAAAGACAGATCAGATACAATCCTAGAAACAACAAAGGGGACATTACCACCAACCTTACAGAAATAAAAACAACCATTAGACAATATTATGAACACTTCCATGTATATAAACTTGAAAATTAAGAAGAAATAGATAAATTCTTAGACATATACACCCTTCCAAGACTGAACAGGAAGAAACTGGATCCCAGAACAGACCAATAACAAGTTCTGAAATGGAGGAATTAATAAATAGCCTACTAAAAACAACAACAACAAAACAACTCAGGACCAGATGGATTCACAGCTGAATTTACCAGATGTACAAAGGAGATGGTACTATCCCTACTGAAACCATTTCACAAATTTGAGGAGGAGGAACTGCTCTCTGTTGGGAGGAGGTCTTGACGTGTGTGTGATGCAGTATATGTTGTTTGCTGAGAGGCAATGGCAAGGAACACCGAGCCATCTCTAGGCAGGAAACTGCTGGAATAAGCAAGCAGTATGTACTGGTCCTGCACTAGTTAAACCAGCTCCCAAAACACAGGATATTTGACCTTGTCCTCATTGCTGACTCGCAAAGAATGTTCTTTAGCTTATTTCTATCTTAGCAGTGAACAGGCACTACCTGCCTGTTTAGTCTATCTTTATTCTATGAAGAAACACTGAGCACTTGCTTATTAAAAAATCATCACTTGTTCACAAAGAATAAATACGTGGGTCAGAGTCTGCTCTGGGCTGTCAGCTAGAAAATGCTGGCAGATCCCTGACAGTCCCACTCTGATCCCACTTTTGCACTCTATCTTTGTTTCTGTTTCTTAATTCCTTCAGTGCCGCCTGGATTGGGGTTTCTACGACTGAGTTGGTCTCGGCAGCTCTCTAACTCATTGTAGGAGGCCACAGCCTCACCTGATATCAAAACCTGGAAGAGACACAACAAAAAAAAGAAAACTTCAGGCCAATATGCTTGATGAACATCAAGGCAAAATACTGGAAAACTTAATCCAGCAGCTCATCAAAAAGCGTAGCCGCCACTATCAAGCAGGCTTTATCCCTAAGGTGCAAGGTTGGTTCAACGTAACACAAATCAAAAAACGCGATTCATCACATAAACAGAACTACAAACAAAAACCACATGATTATCTCAATAGATGCAGAAAAGGCTTTTGATAAAATTCAAACTTCTTCCTATTAAAACTCTCAACTAAATATTGAAGGAACATACCTCAAAATAAAAAGCATATATGACAAACCGACAGTCAACATCATACTGAATGGGCAAAAGCTGGAAGCATTCCCCTTGAAAACCAGCACAAGACAAGGATGCCCTCTCCCACCACTCTTAATGGGCCCGCCTTGAGGGTAGAGAGTAGAAGGAGGGAGAGGGGCAGAAAAAATAATTATTGGGTACTAGGTTTAGTACCTAGGTCACAAAATAATCTGTATAACAAAACCTCTTGATAGGATTTTACCTATATAACAAACCTGCACAGGGATACCTCAAACACAGAAAAAAAGGTAAAAAAAAAAAAAAAAAAAAAAAAAATCCTTATGGGCAAAGACTTTGATTTCATGAAAATATCCTGAGTGCTCTGCACAGTGCCAGGTACATAGCATGCAGACACTGGGTGAAAATTCTCAATAAATGCTTTATGAATGAATACAGTCAGAAAGATAACACTAATTTTAAGGGCTTGTGCTCAAGTTGCTTTTAACATAAAACATTTAAAAATATGGACAGTAGTGTCCAGTGTAAATCAACATGAACAAATTTACTTACTTCCATTCAAGGAAGTCAAGCCAGGTTAAACATAAAAATTAAAGTAATTAAAGAAGTGGTATTTCTGAATAGGAAAGAATTTGCTTACATATGTATATTTTTTCTTGTGTTAAAGGCATTAGAAAGCTGCTTAAGCATTGTTAGTAATGCCAAGATTCCTGAGGTCACTTCAGAGAGGTGAGCTAATGGTCTGCATCTGTTTGTTTGTTTTTTCCCTGGAGACATCTGTGGATTCTGAGTATACAACAAAATGTCAAGAATCCATGCTTCTTTTAACCACAGGTCCACTGCTGCAGGACAGAGAATCCAGCAGGTTTTTGGCAGTCTCACTATGCTAGACGGACAAAATTAATGATATGAGAGACCAAAATTCACTGAGACACAATGGATGCAAAACTGAGCAGAATGTTCCCTCAAGACACTTGCAGAATGTCTGAAATTATGCAGAGTGAGGGGACAAAAAGCTAAGCAGAAAGCCTCTGAAAGGCAGAAGGGAGTTTTATCCGTCTTGCTGGAGAAGGTTAAGAATCAATACACAGTAACTTTGAGAGGGAAGGGACCTAGAATCACACCAACTCAATTAAAGGTACAAAGGGTTTAAGAACTCAGTAACTTTGTAACTCTTTTATTTTGGAATATTTATATTTACATAAAAGTTGCAAAGACAGTATAGAGAGTTCCTATACACAGAAACTTCACCCTTCACTGAGGTTTTCTTATTGTTAACATAGAACCATGGTGCATCTGGCAAAACTAAGAGATTAACATTGGTACAAAACTATTTTATAAAGGGACAACTTAATTTGGATTTCACCAGTCTTTCCAATAATGTGCTTGTTCTGTTCCAGGATCCAATAGAGAATATCACGTTACATTTAGTCATCATTTCTCCTTAGTTTCCTCCATCCAATCTGTGACAAGTTTTATAGTCCTTTCTTGTTACTCATGACTGACAACAAGGTATTGTACTGATCAGGTATTCTGAACAAAGTCCTTCGATTTGGTTTTCTCTGATGTTTTCTCACATCTAGACTACAGTTATGGCTTTGGCAGAACAATATCACAGAGAAATACCCTTCACATCACATGACATCAAAGGATACATGATATCAACCTGAGTAATCACTGATGATGTTAACTTTATTACTTTTTTAAGGTGGTGTCTGCCACATTTTAAAACCATCTTTGCAAAATTTTAACACTGAGAAAAATCTATTATTATTCACTCCATTTTGCTTCTAACTTCACAAGCTAACTGCCTTTGTTTATCCCTACACATAGGCCAAGCTCATACTGGAAGGAATTTAGTTGAAAGTTTAAATTTAAAGTAAGGAAGATAAAAATTTTGTAAAACAAAGGCCAAAGGTTATAATTATGGTAGGGGTATGAACTTCGCTAAAAAAAAAAAAAAAAAGCATGGTTAAACAATAATCCATAATCACTTGCTTAGCTTGCTTTTCTGTGGTGCTTAGCACCTCAGATAACTACAGGTTTTAAGATTTATCATTTTCCAGCTGCTCCTGTACGTAACATCACTATTGTGAAACCTAAGGAACTTTGAGATATTTTTCAGATTTAGCATTTTGGCAAACCAAGAGATGCCACCTGGACTTGTGATCCATACCAAGGAACTGACTCAACTAGTCCTGCAACCCCTCCCTGGAACTACCTCAGCTACAGGAAGACAGTCTCAACACTCCTGTGACTTCATCCCTAGCTAATCAATTGTCTCAGTTCTTCAGTCCCCTGACCACCAAAGCATCCTTAAAAACACTAGCCTCTGAATTCTCAGAGGCAGATGTGGGAAATATCTCCCATCTCCTCACTGACTGGCCCTGTGATTATTAAATACTTTCTGTACTGCAACTCCTGCTTTTCTCAGTGTACTAGCTTTTGCGGGCAGTGGAAGAACCTATTGGGTGATTTCAGTAACTCTACCAAAGTTACTATTTGTCCTTTCCATCCACTACTCATTAGAAACAAGTCACCAAGTCCAGTATCACTCCAGTACTCACACAAGGGGACAGAAAGTAAGCTCCACTTCCTGTAGGGGGGAACAATATTCATAATCACTTATTTAGAATTCTGTAATGAAGATTTGTCCATTCTCATTCATTGTTTCACTTATATCAGTATGGACTCTTGGATATTTATTTTATTCTTTGAATTATCATCCAACACTACTGCTTTGTATAATATTATTCCAACACTGACCACCAGAGGCTCATTTAGTTGTCTTCTGTGTCCGGTTGACATGCTCCTTCTCTCTCTCTATCACCTTTTTTGAGCAGTTCTTAATGTTCTACACTACAAGATGTTCCATGTTAATCTTGTATTTTTCCTACCCCAGCCCCAGAAATAGCCATTGTTACAAGAGCGCTGGCAACTTTTATTTGAAAAAAGTTTTTTAGAAACCAAGATCTGGGATCTGGGTGTGCTCAATGCTATTGTCACTGCTTCTGCCCTTTTGAAGGACAGAGGTAAGAAATATGTATGTATACTAACTCAGGTATACATTCATATCCATATTTATTTCTGAACCAATCTATTTGTATATATTTTTAAATAAACATGAATTAAAACTTATGTCAAACTCTAACCCAACATCACAGGGTTCATTCTAGCCTTCATCCTCCTGCGTTCTTTTTCTGACAGTGAGAAATCTACTGTCTTTATCTACAGTTTATTTACTTATTGGTTCAACCCTAATACATGTGTAAAATATTTTCAGAATTGATAATTCATATCCCTGTATGAAACACATTTATCTACTAGAGCAGGGGTTATCAAACTACAGATCACAGGGCAAAACTGGCCCTTTGCCTATTTTAGTATACGAGCTAAGAGTAGTGGCCGGGCACGGTGGCTCAAGCCTGTAATCCCAGCACTTTGGGAGGCCGAGGCGGGTGGATCACGAGGTCAAGAGATCGAGACCATCCTGGTCAACACGGTGAAACCCCGTCTCTACTAAAAATACAAAAACATTAGCTGGGCATGGTGGCGCGTGCCTGTAATCCCAGCTACTGAGGAGGTTGAGGCAGGAGAATTGCCAGAACCCAGGAGGCGGAGGTTGCGGTGAGCCGAGATCGCGCCATTGCACTCCAGCCTGGGTAACAAGAGTGAAACTCCGTCTCCATCGTGTTGACCAGGATGGTCTAAAAGGTATTTACATTTGTAAAGGACTATAAAAATAGAATATAAAAATTAATGAAAATTGCAAGAAATTCACATTTTAGTGCACAATGATAAAGTTTTCTTGGTACACAGAAATGCTCATTTGTTTACATATTGTATATGATTGCTTTCTTGCTATAACCACACAGCTATGTAGTTGTCACAGGGATCCTATGACTCAAAAAGTAAAAACTATTTAACATCTATCTTACTGGCTACAGAAAAATTTGCTGACCCCTGAACCAGAATATAGTGATTATGTAGTTCTTTTTGTCTTAGCCTTACTGTATGCATTTAAAACATCATATTTCAGTTATTCAGGTCAGTTGATTTAAACATGTCTTACATTTTAATATTGTTATATTCATTAATCATGATAGTCATTATGTCCTTGGATGACACAACATCATGCTTGATTTTTTCTTTTAATTTTCATATAGCAAAGTTAACTCTGATGTACATTTCTATGAGTTTTGACAAACACATAGTTATGTACTGATCACTCCCATACCAATAACAACAGTTCCTTAAACCTCAAAATTTCCCTGTTAGGCTGGTCTCTTTTGTAGTCAACATCTTCTGACCCCCTCCTCAGTTCAATAATGTCATATAAATAAATTCATACATGTAGCTTTGGGGATCTGGCTTCTTTCATTTAGCAAGCTATATTTAAGATTCATCATGTTGTGTGAATTAATGGATCATTCTTTTTTATTGTTGAGTATTCCACTGAGGATAGATGTACCTTAGTTTGTTCACCATCTGCCAGTAAATGACATCTTTGTTGTCTCCAGTTTTTGGCAACCATAAAGTTTCTATAAATATTTGTGTGCAGATTTTTGTGTGAACATAAATTTTCAATTCATTTGGATAAAGATCTAGGAGTGGGATTGCCAGGTCATATGATAAGCATACATTTAACTTTATTAAAAACTGTCTTCTATAGTGGCCATACCATTGGTATTCCCACCAGCATCAAATGGCATTCCTGTTGCTCCATGTCCTTGTCAGCATAATATTGTTCTTGTTTTTATTTAATGATTCTAATAGGTGTATGGTGGTATCTCATTATAGTTTTGTTTGAGGTGGAGTCTCACTCTGTCACCCAGGCTGAAGGGCAGTGGTGTGGTCTCTGCTCACGTTTGCAACTTCCACCTCCCAAGTTCAAGCCATTCTCTGCCTCAGCCTCCCAAGCAGGTGGGACTACAAGTGCCCACCACCACGCCTGGCTAATTTTTTTTTTTTCTATTTTTAGTAGAGACGGGGTTTCACCATATAGGCCAGGCTGGACTCGAACTTCTGACCTTGGGATCTCCCCACCTCAGCCTCCCAAAGTGCTGGGATTACCAGGCATGAGCCACCATGCCCAGCCTCTCATTATGGTTTTAATTTGCATTTCCATGATGAATTGAGCATGTTTTAATGTGTCTTTTTGGTGAAATGCCTGTTCAGATGTTTTGCCCATTATTTAATTTGGTTATTTATTTTGTTTTTGTTAAGTCTGGATAGTCGTTTTGTGCTTTTTTTTTCCCTAACTCTAGATACAAGTCCTAATTCATATATATGATTTTAAAATATTTTCATCCAACTTGTGACCTTTCTTTTCTCTTAATAGTGACTTTCACAGAACAAATGAGATAAAATTTATAAATATTTTTAACTTTATGGATGTTGTACTTGCTATCATATCTAAAAACTCATTGCCAAACTTAAATTACACAGATTTTCTACCATGGTTTTTCTCTAGAAGTTTTACAGTTTTACATTGAAGGTCTATGATCTATTTTGAATTACATGCCAAGGGGCTTTAAAAAAAAAATCCACAACCATTTGTTTAAAAGATAACAAAAACAAAGTCAACATTTAATTGGCTTTATATTTTTGTCTAAATCAGTTGACAGTATTTATGTGCGTCTATTTCTAGAATCTCTATTCTATTCCTTTGACATATGTGATCTTCATTACTGTGCTTTACTGTAAAAATCTTAAAATTAGGCAGTGAGTCCTCCAACTTCATTAGTTTTCAGATTGTTTTGATGTTTCAAGTTCCTTTGCCTTTCATACGTTGTTAAATAAGCTTGTAAACATCTACTAAAAAACATGTGTTGGAATTTTGATTAAGATTGTATCAATTCTCGATATCAAATTGAGATTCAAATATTGAATCCTCCCATTCATGAATGTGTTATGTCAACTCTATTTTCTCTTTTCCTTGATTTCTTTCAAGAGTGTTTTCTAGTTCTCAGCATACAGAAAGTTCAGAATTTTAGCTAATCACTTAAATTACTGTTTCTATTGTAAATGGTATAGATTTTCTAACTTGAAATTTCAATTGCTGGTATATAGAAAAAAATGACTTTCATTCTTTTTGTGACCTTGCTCAACTCACTATTTCTAGGAGCTTGTCTGCAGATGCTTTAGAGTTTTCTATATAAATAATCATATCTACGGCAAATACAGTTGTTTCTGCCTTTCGAATCTTTATGATGTTCATTCTTCTTGTCATATTACATTGCCTAAGATTCTCAGTATGATGCTAAAGGAAACAATGCCTTGTTTCTGAACTTTGGGGAAAAGCATTCAGTCTTTCACCAGTAAGTATAATGTTAGCTATAGATTGTCAATAGATGCTCAAAGGAAGTTTACTTCTACTACCACTTTACTAAGAGTTTTTATCATGAATGGAGTTTAATTTTATTGAATGCTTTTTCTGTGTCTGCTGAAACTACATAGAAAGAATATGCTTTTTCTTAATCAGTTAAAAGGATGAGTTTACTGTGCATTTCTGGAATAAGTCCACTTGATTATGATGTATTTTCATTTTTAAATACAGATGGATTTAATTTGCTACTATGTTGTTGGGAATTTTTGTATATAGATTCAGGAGGGCCATTAGTCTGCATTTTTCTTTACTTGTAATATTGTTGTCTGGTTATAGCATTACAGTAAATATTGACTTCATACAATGACTTGGAAAGTTTTCCTTCTTCTATTTTCAGGGATGTACAAGACTGGTATTGAGTTTATAAAACAAAATTAAGAGAACCAGAAAGTAAAACAGACAAATCCATAGTCATGAGACTTGAACCTTTCTTGCAATGTGACCCCTAGCTACCACTATGCGGAAAAAAAATAACTCCAAATGGTTCATATATTTAAATGTTAAAGAAAAAAAGACTTTAGAATAAAACATAGGAGAGATTCTTGAAGTAGATAAAAATTATAAAAATACTAATCAAAAAGGAAAAATGATCAATTGTATCCATTGGAATAACTACTTTTAATCAAAATATACCATTAAGAGTCAAAAGATAAGGCACAGAGTAGGAAAAGAAAATTGCAAAACATATCTAAGAACTCAGCTAAAAATGAAAAATAGACAATCCAGTAGAAAAATGAACAAATAACCTGAACACAAAAGAGGATATCCAAAAGGCGAATAACATCCACTTGTCATTGGAAACAGCAACTTAAAACTATTATGTGATAAATTACATTTCACTTATCAAAATGCCAAATGAAAACACATACAAGCACAGACACGCATGTACACAAACACACAAGCAGTCAATCAAAGGAGTGGTGAAGGTGGGAAACAAGTAGAACTCTTCCACATTGGTAATGGGAATTTAACTGTTATAGCCATGTGCAACATTCTTTGATAGCATCTACTAAAGCTGAGTGTACACATTCCCTCTGATTAATTCCACCAGTAGATACATACCAAATAAAATGTATGTAATGTCACCCAAGATATGTGCATACTGCTCACAGCAGCTCTATAATATCCCAAAACCAAAACAAACCAAATGCCCATCAATGGAGGAATGAATAAATAAATGGTAGCATTTTCATACAGTAAAATGTATTGTATGAACACATTTTATTCATAGCAACAAGAATGAACTACTGGTATACTGCTATGTAAAACAAGATGTCTAAATTGCAAAAATGCTTGAATTGAAAAACCAAAGAGAAACATGAATAAAAAAGTAGACACTGTAGACTTTATAAAAATGTAGACATTTTTATAAAGTTCAAAACGTGCAATATTATATTTTGCTGTTAGAAGATAAATAATTATAGACATTAGATAATGTTTATACTTGGAATGGCAGTAGCTGGCAGGAAACAAGAGAGGCTTCTGCAGAACTGTTTCATTTCTTGATCTGGTAGGTAGTTTACATGAGACAAATTTTGTAATTTATCAAGCTGTTACTTATTATTTGTGCATTTTCCATATGTATACTTTAAAAAGAAGTTTAATTTTAAAAACAGCAGGTACACAGAAAGTTAAAACTCTAAAAACTGATCCCAAGGTCATATAAGCCCCTTATATCCCAAAGACTAATCTTAGTATCAAACACACATTGATGCTAAAGACTGCTTTTTAAACTAATGAATGAAACAAGCGATCAAAAACAAAAAAGTACAGTCATTATTTCCCAGCTGTCATGGATATGAATGTTTATCTGCTTTTTCTCAAAAAAATATCCTCATATAGATTTTCTCTAATATTAAACCTGACAAACCCAACCTGCTCTTTTCCTCTTTTATTCAACTAACATACAAATTAACTGAGAAGTTTCTTCAAACTACATACCTCTCACTACCCCCTCATGCTGCCATTTAGAATTAAATCTGTTTGCAGCAGATGAAATTGCTTTATATTGGGCCACAAAACAAGAGTTCTCATATTATGAAGGCTGTGAAATAATTATCATCATGTCACTATGTAATGAAGCTTTATAAGATAATTATCACTAATGTTGTTTATAGTTCAGATGGTCTATGTCAAACATTTTGCATAATGATTTACGTTGACCAGGAATTAGATATGTTGCTTTGGGCAAAACCCACTGACTTCCATCAAATGGAGCTTTCTTTTTTTTTCTTCCCTGTGACTAAATATTGTAAGCATTTTTTTTTTAATATCGTAAGCTTTAAGTATCTTTGGTGGTTTTCTTAACCTTCAAGAGAAAACTTTAGAAACTAACATATAAATGTCTTGGATGAGCCTGATGTGATTTCAAGACATTTTTTACCCGGTCATGGATCTCATCGCAGTTTGAAGGTGAACACCAATCAGAATGAAACCTGTAGGCATAAAATAAGTTTTATTTTATTACTAAAATCAGGTACTGATTTTAGGCTATACTATCAAGTTTTCACAGTATGTTCAACAAATAGTCTTAATAAAGGTTGGCATACATTTGGGAGAACATAACTATATATCTGACCATTTTAATAACTTCCACACATAATTATTTGGAGCTATAATTAAAGATACAAATTTTCACATTAAAACAATAATTCTATGTACAATGCCTTTACATATACTTCCTATTCTCTAGTAATCATACCCTCAAACTATGTGAAAAAAATTCCTTTTTGCAGAGAAAAAAATACCGAATTTTATTAAATGAAACAAAATGTGTGTAATAGATTAAAATATTTACAATTTAATCATGCTCCTATTTTTTCAGAATACAGAGCAACACAGAAGTTAAATGGTTTCTTTTCAACATAGATGATATCATCTCTCTAGTCTCAGCTATGGGTAAATGCATCTAAAAAAATGAAAAATATGACTTTATTATTAGTGTCTGGGGGTTGAAATTAAAGATGTGAAAGAAGAAACAAAGCATTCCTTTCTCTTTTATATGCCCTTCTCAATTTCAAAACTGACATTAGTATAGGTAAACAACTTTATTTCATATAATAAAAATTTCTATCTAATTTTATAATGCATACATATAAAGTATTATTAATAATTCCTTTATAAAGAAATAGTTAAAACGTTGATATGTTGTTTACATCTTTGCAATTTTTCCCTCCCCTAACTTTTATTTTTTTTGAGATGAGTCTCACTCTGTCACCCAGGAGTGGTGCAATGGCGTGTCTTGGCTCACTGCAAACTCCACCTCCCAGGTTCAAGTGATTCTCCTGCCTCAGCCTCCTGAGTAGCTGGGATTACAGGGGCCCGCCACCACACCTGGCTAATTTTTGTACTTTTAGTAGAGATGGGTTTCACCATGTTGGTCAAGCTGGTCTCAAACTCCTGACCTCATGATCTGCCCTCCTTGGCCTCCCAAAGTGCTGGGATTACAGGCATGAGCCCAGTTGATTCTTAAAAGCTAAAATATCATATATTTACACAAAGTATAAACTACTAAACAGGATGTTTTACATAATGTATGTTAAATAACTCAATGAATTATCATTTATCTAAATTTTAATATCCTGTATAGGTAAACGCAAGTCCTATTGCACCTATAAAAAATATATTAGCAGACTGTGTTATTTGCAATATATATAGCACATCTTGGAAATCTGAGATCCAATTATGCAGCTCCAAGGATCCACTGGATCTCTTCAATACTACTATTAAAGAATCCACTAGTCTGTGCTGTAGTATAAGGAATGCTTGCTTGCCAATCTAACTTCATTTATAAAAATCAAAACTTTAAGCATGATTCAAAAGAATATCATCTCCTTTATAAGATTTGCTAGTATTTCTTGGTCTAATTTTAGAATAACTCAACACCTCACACAAATTTTAAGTTATAATATTAATATTTATATACTGAGAAGAAAACTGCTTCTGAAATATAACACTTATAACCAAAATTGAAACAATTTTATGTTGTGCTAACTTTATTGGAGGATTTTTTTTAAATGGGCACAAAGTAAAAACCACCTTCACTATAAATAAAGAAATTCATTTGATTAGAGCAACTGCGAAAGTTTCTAAAAATCTGTTTGTTTATATACATGATTAAGCGGTCGGCATTTTACTGCAATCTTAGAGAAAACATTTAATTTCAGTGAATATTTACACAGATAAAATCCTATAACTGTATGTTCTCTCACACAGTGTCCACGCAAAACTTCCAATTTTGCCCGGAACATACAATCTACATTTATATCGGTTTCAATTGTTTACTGATTTCAATAGATTCTATAAGCACCCTACAAGTATACTGCCTAGTGACCTAGAAAAAGCCATTTCAGAGAATGTCTTATATTTAAATATGTGGTACTGAGTATTGAAAAGAATAAAATGTTTTTGTTCCCAGTAATATGTCTTAGACATTTTATCTTCCTTTAGAGACTTACCTATTTAGAAAATACACTCAAATCAAAGGTGCTCTGCTTTAGTGAAAGTAAAAAAGTTTATCTATCATGCCTGCCCCAGAGAGTACACCAATAAAATGTTAATTTATTTAGATAAACTCAAAACTAAAATGCTATAATATTCTTTTATTTTAAAATTACCTAACCTTCCTAAAGTTATAGATAAAATAGGTGACGTTTAACATTAGAATTACTCATTTTCTCCTAGCAAAGAACTTACTACATCTATCATCCTGAGTGAAAATAATGTGTAAATGCCACCACTATCTACTCTAAGCCCTTGCCCACACTGAAATATGAATAAAGGGACAACTAACTTTAGCTATCATCAATAAAAAATTTTTCAATATAGCCTCAATGAAGAATTTATCAATCTGGAAAGGACTGAAATCAAAAGCTGGAACAGAATTGCATACAAAGATAAAGTAACACAGAACTGAAATTAATACAGTATTAGAGTGGTAAGTTTACAATCAGAAAGTTCTGCAAAATATGTGAAAAGATAGAAAAATAAAAGTATAAAAACATATCCAAGGAAATACAGACTTAAAAAAATTCTGAAAAATGTATGGATATGACGAAGAACCTAATCAACAAAATCGCAAGAGATGAATTCTAAAAATTGATAAAAAGCAGCACCAACTGTACCTCTAAACATCTGGACAGATGATGAAATCAAGGAAAGTCCCCTGATATTCAAATGTAAGTTACCAACTTCTGCAGAAAAACCTCTCTTCCAGAATTTCTCCTGAACTTTTGATGTTTTTTTTTTGTTGTTGTTGTTGTAGTTTGTATATGTGTGCACCTATGCTAATGATTCCGTTATCCCCTCCCCACCCCCACAGACATGATTCTAAGAGACCAGAAGCAACCTTAATCAAAATTCCATATCTCAGGATTGGGGTCTATAATATGCCTCCACATAATATTTTGAATGCTTGCAAAGCTAACAAGAAAACAGACAAACCTATATGTTTAGATTTGTTTTAGCACAGCATCCAAACTAACATACAGTTGTTAAAATCATCAGTTTTTAGTTAAATTTTTGATATATTCTCCACAGTTAATTAAATCTTTGTTAATTATATCTGATGGCCCCACTACAGGAATTTGGTGCGCTTACTTTAGTGCCAGCTGTAAAGATACATTGATTTCCACGTTGTTGACAGTGTTTCTCTTACATATAGAAAAAAACTTATTTAATTTTTTTAACCAGGGTTGATTTATTTTCAATTTATTACAGAAACATGGTTTCCTATGTTACTATTTGTAACAGAGGTAATGAATTTCCAATTTCAATTTTAAAATCTATGAAAAGGAAGCATTTATTTCACATCCAAATTATAAGAGAATCAGACTCTGGTTGCCATAGTATTTTTAAAGGGACAGTTGGAATCTTTACATAATTAAGATGCTCTTGGGGAGTTGGGGGAAGGTTGTTTGAGAAAACTAGATACCATCTACCAACAATATACAGATAGCCATTATGACTAAATACAACATATAATCTATGTCGTGTTTATACCTAAGGCAAACCTATAATATCAAATTCCTCTGAATCTACTAAAAACAATCACATACACTACTTTTCACTTTTAAGAAGTATAATCTGTAGTTAGGGTTAATGTGACCCTATCTGTTTAATAAACTCACTTCTACAGAATTGTGCTAGGAAGAACCATCTAACACATCTAATATGTAATATATTCTAAACAAAAACAATTTAAGCCTCTTAAAATCAAATTACATTTTTATAAATATTCATTCCACATGTATAATTGCTGCTTCCCTTTCTAATATTTATTATTCAAAGATCAGTACATAAATAAAGAGAGCACATAATTACCTTTCCCTGAGAGAAGCTCTATTTAACACAGGGCTTGGAGAATGCTTCGGCATTGTTGAGGGTGCTGAATGGACTAGTAAGGTCCTCGCTGAATGCTGAGGCTTACTACATGACCTTGGGCTCAGATATTCTTCACACTTTTCTAAAGAGTCATCAAAGTCTCTCCCATGGGGTGTCCTGATAACCTGTTTTAAAAATTACATATATAGATATACACACATATGTATATAACATAATATATATAGTACCATAGTATGCATAGTATTATGCATGTGCACAAACACTACTTTTATAAAATACAACAAATATATGCCACAGCTATATTTAAAGATAAAATTCAGAATATAGTAATTAGTCACTGTAAGATTAAATATAGGAAGATTGTTGATTATATGTAACATTTATAAAACATTAGTTCAAAAGGCTTCTGAGTAGTGGTGAGGTTGGCATAGGAGTATGGTATCTAAAACAAAAATATATCCACATAAACCAAATGGTAGCCTAGTTTAGCTATCAGGTCAAACAGAACTAGATTCAAATTCAGGTCTAATACTCATTCATTACTTCATTTGTTCTGGGTATAGACACATGAACAAATCAGGAAAGACAAATGAATACATTCCTACCCCTGTGGAACTTACATTCTGGTAAAATTTACATTCTAATAAGAAGTTATAAATGTAAAACACACAACTATACCAAGATAAAGGAGTAGAGTGTATCAAAGGATGTTAAGTAACATGGGGAGATGTCAAACAAGAAGGAGGCTACGTGTCGATGGGTGCGATAAAAAGGGGATGCAGGAAATGAGCTGGAATTTTAAATGGGATGGTCAGTAAGAACCTCACAGAGAGGAAGGCATCTTAGTAGAGATGAAGATCTCAGTAAAGACTGTAAGATCTAAGTCATGGAGATTATCTGTAGAAAGCCTATGCCAGAAGAAACAAAAATAAATGCAAAGATCTTGGTAGTAATAAGAGGACATGCTTGATATTAGCAAGGGAGCCAGTGGAGCTGGACTGAGTAGTAAGAAATGAGGTCCAAAAGGTAGGTTTTAAGAATTTAGTCCTTTATTCTGACAGAAAAATTTGTCTTGACTTTTTCCTTCTATAAATAGGACCTCCCAGGCTATTATATTGAGAACAGTCTGCAGAGGGGCCAAGGGTCCTCTCAGGAAATCAGCTAGGAAACTATTGCAATAAAATCTGGAAAAGGATGCTGGCTTGGACCAGAATGACTACAATGGAGGTGAGAAGTGATCAGATTCAGAATATATTTAGAAGACACAGCCAACAGACTACTGGTCTCAATGTCAAAGATGACACTAAGGTTATCTGTCCTAATCAACTAGAAGGGTTGAGTTTGTATGAATTAGATATACTCTTCCAATTGTTAGTATAGAAAATTAAGATATTAGGAGTCTGGTTTTGGACATATTAAGCTTCACATGTCTATTAATCATCCAATACATTAGAGCAGAGTCTGGGGGGAAGTCCAGGAAAAAAATATAAATTGGTTATTACTATAGTCTGAACGGTATTTAAAGGTATGACACTGGGTGATTTTGCCAAGGAAGTAAATCAAAAGTAGAAAATATCTGAAGAATTAGCCCTGGGAATACTCCAATATTTAGAGGCTTGAAACATGAAAAGAAAACATTACTGAAGAGTAGCCAGGGAAGAAGGGAAAGAAACAAGATAATTGGTTGTTTTGGAAATAAACAATGTATTTCAAGGAAAGAGTAATAACTAATGGGTAAATATAACTTGATAGGTCAAGTTAGAAAAGACTGAGACCTTTGATGTTAGGAACAGTGAGGTCATCGATAACATCAACAAAAAATAGCTTTAATGGGGTGATGAGAGTGAAAAATCTGGAGTTGAGTTCAAGAGAGAACAAGAGGAGAGGAATTGGATTCATTTAACAAATATTTGAGTTCCAGTCATGTCCTAAGTTTTGGGACTACAACAGTGAACAAAACAAAGTCCCTGCCTTTAAGAGTTTACGTTATAGCAGTGTTATTTGTTAAATATTTGACCTTTTAGACAGCAATCTAATTCTTCTCAGACTCATCCCCTCACATGAAAAATAATCTTAATAATAGCTACCTTATAGATCTTCCATAATTTATTTAAACTATATTGCAGGATGTCTAGGTGTATAAATTAGTTCTCCAATAAATGTATGTCATTTGTTATTAAAAAATAAGTCCAACATAGATTTTGCTTCAACACTACCACAATTTTCAGTATTTTCCAAAATTACAACAAATAATATGTCAGTGGACAGCTGAGAGAATCAAGCTTTCATTTCAGAACCTAACAGAATATAGTTCAAATGACTCAGTTACAGTCCTCAGTAACTGACCAACAAGAAATATGTGACCAAAATCAAAGAAAAAAATAAAATTGCTCCATTTTTAGCTATTCAGACACAAAAGAAAACACAGTAAATGTTAAAAACAAGATCAAGGAGATTCATGGTGAACAATGTAAGTGCATATGTTAAGAGACACAGAATAGGCAGCTCACACCTGTAGTCTCAACTACTCGGGGGCTGAGGCTGGAGGAACACTTGAGTTCAGGAGTTCTACATTGCAGTGAGCTATGATTGCACCACTACACTCCAGCCTAGGTGACATAGCAAGACTCTTGTCTAGAAGAAGAAGAAGAAAGAAAAAAGACAATACAACAAAGAAAAAGAAAAGTGGGGGAAGGTGTCACGGTGTTATTTCTAGAATATATCCAAATATGAGCCACTTGGCCTTGATTATTTTCTTTTTATTAATTGCAATGTCAACTGAAACATGTTGGATGGCAGACAACTTCGTCTTTGTCTGCTAAATTTTCTCCCCAAACTAGTCAGCAGTGCTTTAAATTAAGCCTTTTATAGGTGACTACTACTGATTTTCTATCAGAATATTCACTGAGAATCTCTTGAATATGTTAGCTAACACTCAGACATAAAGAGAAACAAAAACTTAAACTCACAATTCAGATAAGACAGGGCATATGCAGAAGAATAAATGACAATAAGATATGCTGAAGTGTCAAAATTCAAAGGTATAAAGGCATGTAATGGTCTTAATGGTGGAGGTCTCATTGAGAAGGCAGAATTGAAAGCAAAGCCATACGTAGAAGAAAGGAGAAGGGCCACTCAGAATAGGAAAAAGGCACAAGAAAAGATGAGCAAAGATGAAAAATGAACAATTAGTTTCACTATTTCTATAGGAATGTAATAGAGAATATCACAAAGGTGAGAGGGGCACATGGTACAAGAATCTTAAATGCTACAACTCAAGAGTATTCAACATTTATTAAGCATCTTCTGCGTGTAAAGCACCAAAGAAGGGAACAATAACCACAGGTATTAAATAAATATAACAGGAGACCTCAAAAAAAACTACAATCCAGAATATAAGACATCAAGGACAAGTAACGAGAAAGGAAATTAGAACCAAATAGTCATAAAGTAATTGTGCAATGGGAACACAGTTCGAATGTATTCCTTCCATGGAATTAGAATGTGTGTTTTGGAAAGTCTTATGCCTAACTAAGGGGTTAAGAGGTATAATGAAAGTGTAGGTCTCTTTGATACGAATCCACTTCAAACTTAAAGCCTTCAGCCGTAGCTGAAAAAATGTTTCCATAGCGCTTACAAGTTTCCCTTAGATTATTTCCTTTCAAAAGCTAAATGGAATATTATCTCTTTGGCTCATCACAGTAGAGTTATATTTCTTGGGAGTATCTTCAATAACACTGGCTTAGAGTCCAAAAACCTGAGTTCAAGTCCCTGCTGCTTATGAGACTCTGAGCAAGTCACTTACCCTATTGAAGCTTTAGTTTCCTTACCTATAAACTGAAGACATAATCTTACAAATTTGACACAAAAATTAAAAGAAATAAAAGTGAAACCAGTGGAGGGCTTGGTACATGAAAGATAATTTTCTTCTGTGTATAGTATTTATACTTCAGCCTAAAAAGACCTTTTTTACATTTATGAAAAAAGATTTTTAAATGATTTTCTATGACCCCACAAATGTGACAGTTTCAATATTGCAAATACTGAAACGTATCAAGATTAAAAAATCACTAATGTTTTTAAACTAATCTGAAACTGGTACAGGTAAAAAAAGAAAATTTCATACGCTAAATTCATTGTGATTAATGGCATACTTTTCATATCTATGATACGTAGTGTTTTTATATCACACTTATGCAATAAGATTCCTGAAAAGTTGCTTACACACTGAATTCATAAATCATATTAATGGCCATAAAAATGTTACATTTACAAAAACCTCAAGGTCAAATCAGTGTGGATGAGAATTAACTACTAAGAATAATGGGAACTAGAAAATTCAGTTGCTCAACAAATATTTGTTGTAAGCCTACATAGTGCCTAGTATCACACACTATTCTCTAAAGTTTCTCGTCTGTCACAGCGCAGAAGAGTTCAGAAATAAATACAAATAATTCAAATGGAATTAGCTGAGAAGTAGTTGAGAATAAGGACCATAGGACAGTAGTGCAGTATAGGTACAACTTGCAGGATGGCCAGAGGAAAGTATGGTTCTGAAAGGGAGAAAAGAAGATGTGGATAACTGAAATCAGTTTCTTCATCTTGCCAAGAACATTTCTTAGTGAATCCTGTATCAAGTAAATGATCAATTCCTATCTTATCTGATTTAAACTTTTATATGCTCACTATCTGATTTGGTTTAAGAAAGATGCACTTTTTTTACACTAAAGACAAATTTAAAAGATATTCTAAAATAATGCAATAAGAAAATAATTCCCAAATATATCAGTTCTTGAAGAGAATCCCTCCCCTCTTAGACCACTGTTCTACTCATTTACATATAAATAACTTTATTTATTTATTTATTTATTTATTTAAGTGCTGAATTGATGCATTTTATTTATTGGTTTGCATTTAGTTCCCAGGAAATTTCTTTTTTTTTTTTAAATTGCATTTTAGGTTTTGGGGTACGTGTGAAGAACATGCAAGATTGTTGCATAGGTACACACATGGCAGTGTGATTATAAATAACTTTTTAAATCCTCAAAACAATCTTAGGAGGTAGACATTTTTAATATCTACACCTAACTGGTAAAAAAAAAAAATGAAAGCAAAATTAAACAGCTATTAAGTAGTGAGGGTACCAGGCCAACTATATATGAGGGATCTATGGCAGAAACAAACAGCAAGATCTCATAGCCCATGCTATGAGGTAAGAACCAGATGCCAGGTATAGTTTCATCACACTTACCCCCAAGTGTTATGAGCTCAGAACAAGGAGGGTAACACGTCCGAGCAGGATAGTGATTTCTCGTAGGGTGGCAGATTAAGAGACCAAAAACTGGGGATATCCATGTTGACGAGGAGTTTTTTGACTGGGATGCACTGTGTCCAGGGAACGATTTTATGTACTATGGAATATTAAGGATTTTTGGTAAGGGTCAATATCCATGTGGAAAAGGTCTATATAGTATGGCTAGTGTCAGTGAATGTGTTATAGTTGATGAAGGATTTTTAATTCATGCTTATATGCATTTGGGTAAAGTTTTTAATGTACTTTTATAGGTGAATATCCTATTGTATGAGTAAGTAACAGGATTTTTGTAACAAAAGTCCCAAAAAGGATGAGCTCACAATACAATTTACCAATAATCCAATACACAGAGCCAAGAAAAATACTGATAAACTTTCTGAGAAAGAAACAAAACATTCCCAACTAAAGTTATAATGTGATTACCAAGATGCTACCAAGCCACTGAAGGACAGTACAAGAAAGGATAATTACAGGCCACCCTCAGTTGTTGCCATATATGGAAAAATCGTACCTAAAATATTAATAAATTTAATTCAGTAATACTAAAGAATAAACTAAACACAACATGACAAGGTGGTTTATTCATGTAATACAAGGATAGATTATCATAAAATCTATCAATTCATCAGAAAAAAATTATCATCTCAACAAATGCTGGAAAAAGCACTTGATAATATTCAATATCCATTCATTATTAAATATATATATATGCTAGTCAAACAAGGAATTTCAAGAGAACTTCCTTAACTTGCTAAAGCATAGCTAACAAAACTCTACTGCAAATAATATTTATGAGTGTGGAAATTTATAGATGATCCTATCGAAGACAAGAATATACACTACATTAGTCTACAGTACACCATGTTCGGCAATACTGCAGTAGGAAGTTAAGTTTGAAAATCAGCGGCTTCACATAATAAAGGTTCATTTTTCTTCCAATATATGGTAATACAGTTTAGCATGAGAAATTATACAAAATTGCACAAGGACTCATGCTGATAAAACATGCTAAACAAATTATAACTGTGCCATCTAGAACCTGAAGCTTCACTGTCACTGTAATAAGAGGGTATTTCGAATAGTCCATTTTTATGCTGCTGATAAAGGCATACACAAGACTGGGAAGAAAAGGAGGTTTTATTATACTTACAGTTCCACATGGCTGGGGAGGTTTCACAATTATGGCTGAGTGTGAAAGATACTTGTTACATGGTGGAAGCAAGAGAGAATGAAGAAGAAGCACAAGTAGAACCCCCTGATAAACCTTTCAGATCTCATGACATTTATTTACTATGATGAGAATGTCATGGGAAAGACTAGCCCCCATGATTCAACTACCACCCCACAGGTCCTCCCACAACACAATACTGGGAGATACAATTCAAGTGGAGATTCAGATGGGAACACAGCCAAACCATACCATTCCACCCCTGGCACCTCTAAATATCATGTTCTCATATTTCAAAACCAATCATGCCTTCCCAACAGTCCCCCAAAGTTTTAACTCATTTCAGCATTAATCCAAAGTCCGTAGTCCAAAGTCTCATCTGAGACAAGGCACATCCTTTCCACCTATGAGCCTGTAAAACCAAGAGCAAGCCAGTTACTTCCTAGACACAATTGGGGTACAGGTATTATGTAGATACAGCTGTTTCAAATGTGAGAAATTGGCCAAAACAAAGGGGTCACAAGATACATGCAAGTCTGAAATCCAGCAGGGCAGTCAAATCTGAAAGCACCAAAATGATCTTTGACTCCATATCTCACACCCAGCTCACACTGATGCAAGATCCCATGGTCTTGGGCAGCTCCGCCCCTGTGGTTTTGCAGGGTACAGCCTCCCTCCTGCTGCTTTCACAGACTGGTGTTGTGTCTGTGGCTTTTCCAGGGTGCATGGTGCAAGCTGTCAGTAGATTTACCATTCTGGGGTCTGGAGGACAATGGCTCTCTTCTCACAATTCCACTAGACAGTGCCCCAGTAGGGACTCTGTGTGGGGGCTCTGATTCTTATTTCCCTTCCACACTGCCCTACCAGAGTGTCTCCATGAGGGCCCCACCCCTGCAACAAACTTCTGCCTGGGCATCCAGGCATTTCCATACATCTTCTGAAATCTAGGTGGAGGTTCCCAAACCTCAATTCTTTACTTCTGTGCACTCTAAGGCTCACACCACAGGGAAGCTGTCAAGGCTTGGGGGTTCCACCCTCTTAAGCCATAGCCCGGGCTGTACACTAGCCCCTTTAGCCATGGCTGGAGTGGCTGAGACATGAGGAACCAAGTCACTAGGCTACATGCAGCACAGGGACCCTGGGCCCAGCCCATAAAACCGCTTTTTCTTCCTGGGCCTCTAGGCCTGTGATTGGGAGGGGTTGCCATGAAGGTCTCTGACATGGCCTGGAGACATTTTCCCCATGGTCTTGGGGATTAACATTAGGCTCCTTGCTATTTATGCAAATTTCTGCAGCTGGATTGAATTTCTCCCCAGAAAATAGGTTTCTCTTTTCTATCACAATGTCAGGATGCAAATTTTTCAAACTTTTATGCTCTGCTTCCCACATAAAACTGAATGCTTGTAACAGCACCCGAATCACATCTTGAATGCTTTGCTGCTTAGAAATGTCTTCTGCCAGATACCTTAAATCATCTTTCTCAGGTTCAAAGTCCCACAGATCTCTAGGGCAGGGGCAAAATGCTGCCAGTCTCTTTGCGAAAACCTAACAACAGTCACCTTTGCTCCAGTTCCCAAAGCTCCTCATCGCCATCTGAGACCATCTCAGCCAGGATTTTATTGTCCATGTCGCTATCAGTTTGGTCAAAGCCATTCAACACATCACTAGGAAGTTCCAAACTTTCCCACATTTTCCTGTCTTCTTCTGAGCCTTCCAAACTGCTTCAACCTGTTTGTTACCCAATTCCAAAGCTGCTTCCACATTTCTGGGTATCTTTTCAGCAACACCCCACTCTACTGGTACCTATTTGCTGTATTAATCCATTTTCACACTGCTGATAAAGACATACAGGAGACTGGGAAAAGAGGAGGTTTAATTTGACTTACAGTTCAACATGTCTGGGGAGGTTTCACACTCATGGATGAGAGTGAAAGGCACTTCTTACATGGCAGCAGCAAGAGAGAATGAGAAAGAAGTAAAAGCAGAAACCCCTGATAAACCTATCAGATCGAGAGAGCCCTGAGCAGCCCCACCGCCGCCGCCGGCCTAGTTACCATCACATCCCGGGAGGAGCAGTAGCTGCCGCAGCCGGCCCCAGTCACCATCACCGCAACCATGAGCAGCGAGGCCGAGACCCAGCAGCCGCCCGCCGTCCCCCCGCCGCCCCCGCCCTCAGCGCCGCCGACACCAAGCCCGGCACTACGGGCAGCGGCACAGGGAGCGGTGGCCCGGGCGGCCTCACATCGGCGGCGCCTGCCCGCGGGGACAAGAATATCATCGCAACGAAGGTTTTGGGAACAGTAAAATGGTTCAATGTAAGGAACGGATATGGTTTCATCAACAGGAATGACACCAAGGAAGATGTATTTGTACACCAGACTGCCATAAAGAAGAATAACCCCAGGAAGTACCTTCGCAGTGTAGGAGATGGAGAGACTGTGGAGTTTGATGTTGTTGAAGGAGAAAAGGGTGCGGAGGCAGCAAATGTTACAGGTCCTGGTGGCCTTCCAGTTCAAGGCAGTAAATATGCAGCAGACCGTAACCATTATAGACGCTATCCACGTCGTAGGGGTCCTCCATGCAATTACCAGCAAAATTACCAGAATAGTGAGAGTGGGGAAAAGAACGAGGGATCAGAGAGTGCTCCCGAAGGCCAGGCCCAACAACGCTGGCCCTACTGCAGGCGAAGGTTCCCACCTTACTACATGCGGAGACCCTATGGGCGTCGACCACAATATTCCAACCCTCCTGTGCAGGGAGAAGTGATGGAGGGTGCTGACAACCAGGGTGCAGGAGAACAAGGTAGACCAGTGAGGCAGAATATGTATCGGGGATATAGCCCACGATTCCGCAGGGGCCCTCCTCGCCAAAGACAGCCTAGAGAGGACGGCAATGGAGAAGATAAAGAAAATCAAGGAGATGAGACCCAAGGTCAGCAGCCACCTCAACGTCGGTACCGCCTCAACTTCAATTACCGACGCAGACGCCCAGAAAACCCTAAACCACAAGATGGCAAAGAGACAAAAGCAGCCGATCCACCAGCTGAGAATTCGTCCGCTCCCGAGGCTGAGCAGGGCGGGGCTGAGTAAATGCCGGCTTACCATCTCTACCATCATCCGGTTTAGTCATCCAACAAGAAGAAATAAGAAATTCCAGCAATAAGAAATGAGCAAAAGATTGGAGCTGAAGACCTTAAGTGCTGGCTTTTGCCCGTTGACCAGATAAATAGAACTATCTGCATTATCTATGCAGCATGGGGTTTTTATTATTTTTACCTAAAGATGTCTCTTTTTGGTAATAACAAACGTGTTTTTTAAAAAAGCCTGGTTTTTCTCAATACGCCTTTAAAGGTTTTTAAATTGTTTCATATCTGGTCAAGTTGAGATTTTTAAGAACTTCATTTTTAATTTGTAATAAAAGTTTACAGCTTGATTTTTTCAAAAAAGTCAACAAACTGCAAGCACCTGTTAATAAAAGTCTTAAATAATAAAAAAAATAAAAATAAAAAAAATAAAAAAATAAAAAAAAACCTATCAGCTCTCTTGACATTTATCTACTATTAGGAGAATAGCATGGGAAAGGCTGGTTCCCAAGATTCAATTAACTTCCCCAGGGTACCTCCCACAATACCTCTATAAAAAAAAATCCAAGAACATCTATGACAAGATTGTCATACAAAAATCAATTCCAAACCTATATATCAGTAAAACAACAAAATGTAATTTTACCAAAAAAAAAAAAAAATAAGTCCATTTACAATAGGAACAAGCCATAAGGTTTCTAGAAACATGTCTAAAAAAACAATGTATAACACATTAATGAAAAAACATACAACTTCAGTGAGCCATAAGAACTGAGACCATCTGCATTCATATGGCTTAACTATCAGAACAAAGATCTAAGGCCCACCTACTTCAACATCACATTCTCATGAGTTCCTCAATTCTTGCCCAGGAAAATGAAGCTATAAACAGTAAATAACTTCATTATTTTCTTCAAGACCTTCCCATAAATCATTTACCTGAACAACAGACTGCTCAATCATCAATGAGCTTTCTTCTCAAAACAACAGATTCTGAATCCGGTCAAAAAGTTCACTTCTCAGGTCAACAGATCACTCAACTGAACAAATCCCTTCCTTATCAAAATAGTGTTTACTTGTCAAGACTTTAAGACCCAGACCTTTATTCTATTAATCCTAAACTTTTATATCACAAACTTTGCCTACAAGATTCCCACACTGAAAGATCTCTTATGACACTCAAGGCTAGTTCCCAAAACCACACAAATATCAGCCATTAACATTCCTCTCCCAGAGACAACACTAACACTGTCAAGGTGGTGTTCTCCCATTCGGTATTATGTCATAAACTCAGCTTTGCTTGATATCAACAGATTATTCAGTTTTTGTGGTAGACTTTTCACCAGTTGGCAGTTGACAATCCTAGAAGTCTACTAAGATCCAATAGGCGCTTTCGCTTCCACAGCTAAGATCTTCAACTTAGAAATACCAAATTCTACTGAGACCTCTTTTAGCCCTTCTCTTCAGGGGTCTCTCTGGCTATAACGGTGAAGTGGGTCTCAGTATTGAGACTCGGCTCCAATTTCCTTTGGTTAAGCTCTCAATCACTGAGTTACCTTGTCTTTTTAGAAATGCAGTAAGACTTTTAGTAATCTATTAATTATCTGATCATGAAAATTTGTATGCCAGGGAGAAATCTGTCTCATTACTAACAATACTAATATGTATCTGTCACTTTTTAAGGGGAGTCTGTAAAAGAAAGTTCCTAGAAATGTGAACAGACATAAGCTACTAAACCCATTTTTGAGGCCAAGCCCAAATACTCACAGGTTCAGCTGTTCTCACTGTACCAACATCCTTACAGTAAAAACTTTGCCCTGGGTCACTTATCAAAATATCATGAAAACGTTCCTCAGGTTGGTTGGCTGGTTTGTTTTCTTCATGGGAGAAATTTTCTCTGGGAGAAACTGCCTCCAAATCTTTCATCTTTCTAAAATTGTGGATTTGTCCAGTCTTCAGTTCGAAATTACCAACTATTAGCATGAGACCCAAAGAAAAATTGCACACAAATAATATATCTGATCAACACTGCCAAACTCATGGATTTATTTCAGTCTAGGTTCATGTTCTCCTCTAAGTTATAGTCAAGCTTCCTAGGTGTATTCATACTAGAATTTTAAATTGTACACTATTTCTCTAAACAGCATGATTTCACCAAGGATATTTTACATTTACAGTGGCAACTCTGGAGACTTTTTATATAAATTAAACTGTTTGTTTGAAAGGTACCTTAGAATGGAAAGAAGCAAAATCCCACACATCCAATGGTCCATATTTCCTAAATGCTATGAAAAAAATTATTTGATTCTAAAAATTGCTTCCTTAAAAGATTTGCTAGCCAAGGCAAATTAAAAATATAAAATGTTAAAACCATTTGCCTTTGAGATGCCTTCATATCCTAATTTAAAAGAAACAGCATTTATCCCACTATTCTTCATCTCCTGTGCTATGTTCCTCCATCACCCTCAGACCTCTATTCTTCCTTCTGCCTACTTTCCTTCTCATCTGACCCGCTAGAAACAAAAGTTCAATAACTTCTTAAAGGTAAATTCCCTTCAGAATGGGACAAGTGCCATGTGGTTGCTTTTTATGCTCTGGTCTGTTTATTTTTAAGCTTCTGGGCTGAAAACCACTGCCAGAGACTTTCCAAAGCCTAAACAAGATAAACAAGTATTTGCAGAAGTAGTTAGAATTCTGTGAACTCCAACCTAATCCTTGTACATTTTCCTTTATCAATAAATGGTATCATCAAACACTGACTTATGAAAGTCAGAAATCTAAGAAGCTTTCTTAACATTGTACAGCTAAGTTCCTTTCAATACTCTCTGATTTCAGTCTTCCTGGCTACTTTTGCCTAGCTCCTGGAATTAAAAAAAAAAAGAGTAGAGATATTTTTATTGGGATCTTGCTAATTTTTAAATTACTCTAGGTAGAGAACATCTTTATAGTATCAAATTTTTCCCTATGAGAACACATTACAGTCATGCATTGCTTAACAATGGGGATACCTTTTGAGAAATACATCACTAGGCAATTTTGTCACCATGCAAACATCATAGAGTATACTTACATAAATCTATATGGTATAGTCTACTACACACCTAGGCTATAATGATATAGCCTACTGTACCAAGGCTATAAACCTGTACAACATGTTACTGTACTGAATGCTATAAACAATTGTAACAAAATGATAAGAATTTGTGTAACATACCTAAACAGAAAAAGTACATTAAAAAATAGATAATATAATCTTATAAAACTACTGTTATATTTGTGGTCCATCGCTGACCAAAACGTCATCACACAGCACATCTTTTCCGTTTTTCAGGTCTACTATTCCAACATGAATTCTAAATATCTGTCTAATATCTCTATTACTATCACCCTCCATTACTACTGCCCCTATCTAACCTATCATTTCTCACCTCAACTATTCAATAGCCTACTAATTTGTCTACCAGCATCAGCTCTTTTCCCCGAGCAATTCATTTTCCATACTGCAATTCAGTGAAATATTTTCAAAGGATAAATCTAACCATGTTACCTTGCTATTTAAAATCATTTCATTTGCTCCCATTGTACCTAGGACAATTACCAAAATTTCCAATATGGCCTAAAAGATTTAATCCCTACCTGCTTCTCCAAGCTCAATTTATACCAAGTACCTATTCACGTCTTTACTTCCAGCAACATCAATCTTTTAGTTGCTTAGCCACAGAACCTTAATAAATGCTATTTTCCCTTTTCTTTTGCATATGCTCTTCCCTCCCCCTTTCACGGAGTAAACTCCTATTCATCTTCAAAGCTCAACATCTTTAAAATATCTTTTCCATTCTCCTCAACCAGGTCAACCCATCTTAGTATATAATGTCAAAGCATTATATATGTCCTCCATGATATTTATCACAGTTCCAGGTACATACGAATGTTTGTGATTTTGTTATCATTTCTTCCTCCTTCACTACCATGAAATATCCATGAGGGCAGAGATAACTTCTTTTTTTGCTAATTTTCTATTTTCAGCACAATAGTCAGCCACATAATCTTTTTTAAAGGGAAAAAGAGATATTAGGAGGGAAAAGGAACAGAGTATTATACGTGTGATAGAAATGGCTGGCTGTCCACCATAATTCAGCTTTCCCTCCTCCAGAGTAGAACTGTTGCTAAGAAGCAATCTTTGCGTCTAGGTGAAAGAATGTGATTAGCTATTGGCAATAGAATGTAGGCAAGAATGGTGTGTCAATCCCAGGCCCAGGCTTTTAAGTAAAAGATGTGCCTTCTCTGTATTTTCCATCATCTTCCACCATGTGAAAAAGACAGCAATGCCACAGTGTGAGCCAAAGCCATAAGATGGGTCACTGCATGAAGAACAGCAAGGGCAAAACTGCCCCCATGATCCAATCACCTCTCTCTCAGCAAGTGGGAATTGTCCATCTCTTGACACGTGGGGATTACAATTCAAGATGAGATTTGGGTGGGGACACAGAGCCAAACAATATCACATGTGGAATCTAAAAATCCAAACTCATAGAAGCAGAAAACAGGATGGTGGTTGCCAGAGAGTTGTTGGGGTATAAGAAGAATGCAGAGATGTTGGTCAAAGGGTATAAAGTTTCAGATAGACAGGATGAAAAATTCTGTAGCTCACCTTTACAGCATGATGATTTTAACTAATAATATATTATATACTTGAAAACTGCTAAGACAAATTTGTCTTAGGAGAAAAAATCAGTTGTTACATTCAGTAATACCTTACATGGTAGTATTTCCAAACTTCAATCATTCACAGAGCACCCTCATAATTTTTGCAGTATTTGCATATATTTTATGTTCTTTTCCTTAAATTCATTTTCTCTTCATTTATTTACTCACCAAGATAAATGAAAATCCAGTATCATACATGCATGATAGCCTTACAAATAGAGTGAAAATAAAACTCACCATAATAAATGAAAATCCAGTATCATATGCTTTACGTATATGACAGCGTTAAAAAATACAGTGAAAATAAAACTCACCACAACAAATAAGTACATGAATATGTTAAGTAGCTTAATCTAATCATTCCACAACATATACATATATGAAAACAGCATGTTGTACCATAAATATCTAAAATTTTTGTCAATTATACCTTAATAAAGCTGGAGAAAAAAGAAAAGGTGAGAAGCTCAGGAAAGAACTCTTTTGCCTATGCAAAGTATACACATTCAAAGAACTCACGCAAGGTCCCACTTTTCTAGAAAATGTTCTGCGAGCACTCCTGGCTTCATGGCTCTTTTCCATATAGAAATCCTATAGTGTTCTATTACCTGAATATTTATTAACTAACTACTATGTGCCTACATGAAAATAATCCTTTTTTATTTTCATGTTTAATACTGCAGATATATTTATATGAAAATCTACCTCTTCAATACAAAAATAATCCTGTGAACTTCCCACCAACTGTCCTCCAAGCGAAGCCCTGATATTAAGAAATACAGAGATGGGAGTAGGAAGGAATTAAAGTAGTTGAAATGCAGCTTTTGGTGGAATTCAATTTGAAAAGAGGGCTCTTAACATCTGTCTTTAAATGAACCAGCCAACTTACAGCAGGATTATAGCTACCTTAGGATAAAGATTAGTACTTTCTCTTTATTCTGTATTTGTATAGATTTGGTTTACTTGTTTTCTCTTAATAATCCACTTACACAATATACATATGTTAGGAATTACTACTATATGTCAGACAATATGCTAGGTACTACCAATTATTATCAATAAGCAAGATCAGTAGGTCCTTTCCATATTGTATATGTGTGTGTATAACAAATACCAATGTATACGATGCATAAATTTTAAATGTCAGGGTGGGGCTGGACTAGGTTAATTATGCCAGGTCCACTCTCCTCTAGTGACAGCCTTAAAAAAGAAACAACTCTCTATATAAACACTATACAGTAGCATCCCCAACTTTTTCGGCAGCAGGAACTAGTTTTGTGGAAGACAATTTTTCCATGAACTGGTGGGTAGGGGGAAGATGTTTGGTTTCAGAATGAAACTGTTCTACTTCAGATTATCAGCCACTAGTTAGATTCTCATAAGGAGCACACAACACAGATCCCTCATATGCACAGCACAATAGGGTTCACACTCCTATGAAAATCTAATGCTGCCACTGATCTGACAGGAGGTGGGCTCAGGCCATAATGCTCCCTCACCTGCCACTCACCTCCTGTGGTATGGCCCAGTTCCTAACAGGCCACAGACCACTACCCCTCTGTGGCCTAGGGGTTGAGGACTCCTGCTATACAGAGACAGCCCTATCTATATAAGTGCTATATTCATAGTCTACACCAGTGACTCTCAATTATGAATCTTTAGATAGGTGGCAAAAGAGATAAATAAGAATCATCCAGAAACTTGGTAAAAATAGAAAATTCCAGCCTTCATTCTCAGCAATTTCAATTTACTACGCTTAGCATAAATTTTTATAAAGTTTCACATAGATGATTCTGACACTGGTAGATTTGTGTCCCTAAACAGTGCTTTGACTCATTATGTAACTCTCCTGTGTTTCTTTTATCACAGTTAAAGTATGACAAAGTATTATGGTATTCAGTACCAGTAACACAAAACAGTTTAATAAACAATGATATTTTAAGAAAAGCTTTGGTTTTTCTTTTGTTTTGTTTTCCCACATATAAAAACACTTATCATCAAGATGCTTTCACTTAGGGACAGAAAAGATAAGCTGTAAGACAGTCCTTCTCAAAATGTAGGATGTGGACTACAGGTGATATGAGAAATAATATGGTATCCAAAATGATTTGAGAAGATATACAGGTTATTTTACATGGCACATGAACATACATGAAATAATACTGAATCACCAGAAAAAATGTATTATCTTTTCAACTCCCTTTGAATACAAAATCCTCAGTTTTAGCTACTGGTATGTCTCTTATACCTCTCTACCATTGATTCTCATTTTAAGAAATGGAGAGTATGTTTCAGAGCCTTTAGCAAAACAGTATCTAGCCAAAATTTAGAAACATTGCTTTATTTTTAAGGCTATCGTACATGTAAAGCATTTGATACTGGATTTTCATTTATCATGGTGAGTAAACAAATAGAAAGAAAATGAATTTAAGGAAAAGAGCATAAAATATATGCAAATACTACAAAAATTATGAGGGTGCTCTGTGAATGACTGAAATTTGGAAATATAACATCTAAGGTATTACTGAATATAACAACAGTTTTCTCTCCCTCATGCACACACATAAACATACACTAACATATTCAATAATTAATTAATGCAAAAGAATAACCAAATGCCACAAAATAATTTTAGAAAGACATTAAATGTACTGCTTGACAAAGTAACCAAAATAACATTATATAACAATCACTGTTTTTACATTTTTTACTAAACGAATTTGATAATCCCTACCTGAAATACATATATGTAATATACTCATGTTGTTGTCTGAAAGCCAGAACAATTATTATTCTACAATTCATTCCACACACCTTATAATCCTTGGGTCGGTAGCAGCCAAGATGAGAATGATCTGAAAAAGGAAGTACAAAACAATTAAAGTTTTGGGGCTTTACTCATTACTTAAAGGAATCAATTTTCAAGAATCAACTTATAAGTATTACAATTTCTGTTATACTGACAGAAAAGAAAATAAGAACCAGAGACAATCAGCTTGCACCTTCAAGAGAGTTGATTAGGGGCATTTTGTACTCCCTTCCTCCACTAAGAAAAACCAAAAGACTGAGTAGATAATCATACATTGAAAAGATCAGCCAAGAGAGAATACTGGAATTCAAAAGAAAATTGACAGGCAACACCGAAAGCAAGGAAGGAGAAGGAAGCAAGACAGCCTGTTCAGCGAGGATTGGTACCCAAGAGATACGTCTCAATATAGAGAAAGAGTAAGTGAGAGACTCTCAGCGGTCCACATTATCACCACAGACCCCTGTAATCCCAGCCCACTAAAGAGCCTTTCATCCCTTGTGGGCCCTGAAACTAACATAAGGAGCTGCTGGGAGACTGTACCACAGCACTGCCCAAGAGAGAAGCTTGCCCTGGGTCCCTTGCGTTCCCTGAGACCTAAGTAGCTACAGCAAGGTACCACTGCAGAACTCCCTCCCTTACAGACTGCAAGCTGTCCTGGAGCCCAGTAGCAGCAAGGCTGAAGTACAAGAGAAGCACAGGCTACTGCCCCTAGGACTTAGCAATAAGCTATCACAAGCTACTGGATGTAGGGCTCTATTAGTCCATTTTTACACTGCTGATAAAGACATGCCCAAGAATGCACAATTAACAAAAGAAAGAGGTTTAATTGGACTTATAGTTCCATGTGGCTGTGAAAGCCTCACAATCATGGCAGAAGGCAAGGAAGTGCAAGTCATGTCTTACATGGATGGCAGCAGGCAAAAAGAGAGAGCTTGTGCAGGGGAACTCCTCCTTTAAAATCATCAGATCTCATGAGACTTATTCACTATTACAAGAAAACAGCACAGGAAAGACTTGCCCCCATAATACAATTGCCTCCCACCAGGCCCCTGCCACAACACATGGGAATTCAAGATGGCATTTGGGTGGGGACACAGCCAAACTATATCAAGGTCAGAGACATGACTGACTCTTTGGGACTGCAGCACAAATGAGATGCCATTCTAGAACCCTTCCCCCATAGACTGTGCACTGTCCTGAAGCCTAGCAGCATGGAGGCTGAGGCATGAGTGCCACTGGGGCCGAGGTATAAGTGGTGTACATGCTCCTCACCTGCCAGCTAGGGTACTATTACAGGCAGCAGCATTGTCTCCGGCTCCAAGTAGCAGGGCAGAAGTACAAATACTACTTCCAAAACCCAAGCACCCCCTTAGTGGCCAGGGGACCACTCTGCCCCGGCCTACCACAGCCAGCACTTGTTTACACCATCAGGGAGCCTGAGGCAAACAAGACAGGCCCAACTCTGCCCCTCCTCCTCCCATGCCAGAGCACATAGTTTGAGGGCCAGAAGACTGCCCAGCCCAGTCCACCACTAATAGCACCTGAACACTCCTCCACAGGGAAAGGAGGTTGGGCCTCTTCTTTTTAAAATGTGATTATTTTTAAAAAGAAGAGCTCCCCTGCACAAGCTCTCTCTTTTGCCTGCTGCCATCCATGTAAGACGTGATTTGCTCTTCCTTGCCTTGTGCCATGATTGTGAGGCTTCCACAGCCACTACCACCAGAGCCAGCATTTAACTGTACACACCACCTTCAAGCCTGAAGACTGGCCCACCTAGACAACCTCAGCCACTGTCAAAAACAGTGTGCACTACTTGGGACTCAGAGGATCATCCTGCCACTGTCACAGTCATCACCCATGCCACACTGATTACACAGGGTAGCCAGGGGTTTGAGAACCTGTCCATCTCTGCCTGGCCCATGATGGCTACTATTAGCATCTGAGTAAGCCAACTAGAGGTCCATGAATCAGTTCACCAGGACCAGCTAACATTGCTGTCAGCACACAGCACTGTGGAGCCCAAGGACAGGCATGGTCAGCTCACCACTGCCACCACTGGGACCCAAAGACTAGACTACCTAGTGTCCAGTCCTCAGCAAAACTAAAACACAGCCTCCACTAATAATTGCACACTAAGGTAATGAACAAATCTCAGATACCACTGATGCTGTTTACAAAAAAAAAAAAAAAATCACAGAGACTATACCACTGCATGCCCCCAGAAAAAGGCCAAAGTGCCCTACCCAACCAGTAACAGAGATGCATCTTCAGGAAAAAGTCCTCCCATACAAAAGCAAATTCAAAAAACTGGAACAAACAGCTGACATACCAAATGTTCGGACATCAATGTAAAGATACAGGAAAAATGAAAAGCAAGGAAATATGACACCTCCAAAGGAACAAAATAATTCTCCCAAAGCAGATCTCAATCAAAAAGAAAGTCATGAAATCCCAGAAAAATAATTCAAATTACTGATTCTAAAGACACTCAGTGAGATATAAGACAATTCTGAAAAACAATGTAAAGAAATCAGAAAAACACTGCAGGACATGAATGAAACATTTACCAAGGAGATATGTATCACAAAAAGAGACCAAATAGAAATTCTGAAGATGAATTAATTGACTGAACTACAAAATACATTTGATTTTGGTTTTTTTGTTTGGTTTTTAGTTTTTTGTTTTTTTGAGGCAGCGTCTCACTCTGCCACCCACGCTGGACTGCAGTGGCACGATCTTGACTCACTGCAACCTCCGCCTCTTGGGTTCAAGCGCTTCTCCTGCTTCAACCTCCAGAGTAGCTGGGATTACAGGCATGTGCCACCAGATCCACCTATTTTTTTTTTATTTGGGATAGAGTTTCACTCTTGTCGCCCAGGCTGGAGTGCAATGGTGTAATCTTGGCTCACTGCAACCTCTGCCTCCTGGGTTCAAGCAATTCTCCTGCCTCAGCCTCCCAAGTAACTATTTTTAGTAGAGACAGGGTTTCACCATGTTGGCCAGGCTGGTCTTAAAGTCCTGGCCTCAACTATCGGCCTGCCTCATCCTCCTAAAGTGCTGGGATTGCAGGCATTAGCCATCAGGCCTGACCTACAAAATACATTTGAAAGCATCAACAATAGATTAGACCAAGCATAAAAACAGGATGTCAGAATTTGAAGATAGGTCTTTTGAAATAACCTGGTCAGGCAAAAATAAGAAAAAAAAATTAACAAAGCTTTTGTGATCTATGGGACACCATAAAATGACCAAATATACTAATCATCTGTATCCTCAAAGGAAAAGAATATAAGAGTTCAAAAAACTATTTAATGAAATAATAAATGAAAAACTTCCAAAGTCTAGCAAGAGACTTAGACATTCAGGTGCAAGGGACCAGTAATCCCTATGCAGATGCAGTACAAAACATATTTCCCATGGAATATTATAGCCAAAATGTCTAAAGTCAAAGACAAAAAAAGAATCCTGAACAACCAGAGAAAAGTGACTAGTCACCTATAAAGAAATCCCCATTAGACTAACAGCTATTTCTAAGTAGAAACCTTACAGACCAGGAATGGAATGTAAGTTCAAAACCTGCCAGTCAAGCACACTCACTATTAATATATCCAGAAAAATATATCCTTCATAAATTTAGGAAAAATAAAGTATTTCCCATATAAGTCTGAAGGAATTCATCACCAGTAGACCAGCCCTACAAGATGTGATCAAGGGAACTCCAAACCTGAAAGGAAAAGAATGACATGTATCACTATGAAAATACAAAACTCAATGATAAGGCGAGCACACAAATAAGAAAGAGAAAGGACTCATGGCACAACCACAGATAACCACCAAACCACAATGACAAACAATGAAAGAAAAAGAAAGGACAAACGAATATATAAAACCATCAGAAAATAACAATATGGCAGGAATAAAACCACACATATCAATAATAAACTTGAATGTAAAACTAAAAATAGAACAACCATATAATCAACAATCTCACTACTGGATATCTATCCAAAGGAAAGGAAATAAGTATATTGAAGAGATATTGCCAGCACTACTCACAATAGCCAAAATGTGGAATCAACCTAAGTGTTCATCAGCAGATGAATGGATAAAGAAAATGTGGTACATGCAATGGAATAATAAAATAATTAGGGCATAAAATGAATGATATCATGTCATTTGCAGGAACATGAATGGAACTGGGGGATCATTATTTTAAGTGAAATAATTCAGGCATAGAAGACAAATATTGCATGTTCTCGTATGTGAAAGCTAAAAATATTGTCACATAAAGCAGAATAATAGATACTAGAGGCTAGGAAGGGTAGGTCAGTAGGGATGGGTGAGGAAGAGCAGTAGCTTAACAGGTACAAACATAGATTAGAAAATAGGTATACTCTGTTGTCAAAGGAGAGCATAGAAACTATTGCTAACAACAATGTATATTTCAAAGTGGCTGGAAGAGAGGACTTAAATTGTTCCCAACATAAATAAATGATAAATACGCAAAGTGATAAGACAACTTAACTACCCTCGTTTGATCATCATGCAATCCACACATGTAACAAATATCACAGATACCCAGTGAATATCTAAAATATTATGTATCAATTTTTTAAAAATCAGAACCATAAAATTCTACTTTCTCACTCAAATGTATCACTCAAAAGCATTCTATGGTTCTATATTTTACCTTACCAAACCACCTTATCCAGAAAATAAATAAAGACCTACATTAGTTTGTATTCAGTAAATCCTTCAGCATCTTTTTATGGCACAAAATATCTTCTAGGTGCCCTGAACCATACCAGAAATCAGCTGAAATATTAAAGTATTTTGCACAAGGCTAACTTCTCTATATAATGTAAGATTCAATTTACTTCAAATGCTTTTCAAAAATTAAAAATAAGAATAAATCACAGTCCAACTCCTCTTCTGTACAAGTCTAATATGTAGCATGATCACAAGTAGTGGCAAAAATGAAAGAATGAGAAGGACATCTGGACACGGTGCCTCACACCTGTAATCCCAGCACTTTGGGAGACCAGGGCAAGAGGATCTCCTGAGTTCAGGAGTTCAAGACCAACCTGGGCATCATGGTGAAACCAAATCTCTACAACAAAAAATAAAAATTAGCTGGGCATAGTGGTGCCTGCATGCCTGTAGTTCCAGCTACTAAGGAAGCTGAGGTGGGAAGATCATTTGAGCCATGGAGGTTGAGGCTGCGGTGTGCCATGTTACACCATGTGCTCCAGCCTGGTAACAAAGCAAGACCTTGTCTCATAAAAAAAAAAAAAAAAAAAAAAAGGACAAGGATATGTTAACTTTGAAAATTTGAAAATCAAGGTAATAATTTCTGTAAGTAGTACGTATTTCCTTGCAGCTATCATTATATTAAAAGTTTCTGTATGTTAAAGCACTTGTATGGCTTCTGCATTCCACAAACCATTTACAAACTTACTCTGATTTGCACAGGTTAATAATTTTATTTCTACAAATTAATCTATTACTTTGATCTGGGGTTTCCCAATGTTCATATTTAATCACCCTCACCATCAATTAGTCACAAACTATATTTCAAATGTAAGAAATAAAGGAGATGAAGTCATGGTCCCTGGTTGTGAAGTACTTACAATCTATTTTGGTTAGGTTATAACCAAAGTTGAACAACAGCAGTATAAAGAACAAACTAAGTCAAAATGGTATAACAATTATAATATTAAAAGTTGTACCAGACAGTAATCTCTCAAGGTAAGGCAATCAGGAAAAATTTCCTAAAGGTAAAGAAACCTGACATGGGCATAATCATTTAGAAAAGTAGGAAGAAAAAAAGAAATAGGTCAGATCTTGTGTGTATGACTTCGGGCAACTTAATATCCTTCTTTAAACCTCAGGCTTCTTCATCCATAAGAAATTCAAACAAGAGGAATATGTTTAAAAGCAAACAGAAATGAATGAGGTATTTTCTAATGAGGATTTTAGATGATGATTACATGTTATTTTATTCAGAAAATATTAAAATGTTACCAGTTACTACTGTCTACTCAAGAAATGACCTATTAGGATGTGACATGTTATTTCTATTTTACCCCGTGACAGTTAATCATCTGATAAGGGATTAATGAAAGTTCATAAAATATTACAATTTTATATAGAAATGAGACCCATAAAAGAATCTTCAAATGTAGAGAAGGTTTCACTAAGAGGAGAGACAGTCTAACATGTTTACTAAATTCCTAAGCAAAACGTAAAAAGAAGCCAGGATAATGTCCTTGATTTTCTCTTCAAATACCAAAATAACTAGATAAAGCTTACACAAAGCCTTGCATTACGAGAGATATTGAGTTTCTTCAAAAGGGCTGCACAGAGAGATATAATGTGCTTGAAAAATTTATTCTAAAAGAACATCTTAATGAAAGTAGAGAAAGTAGTATGAGACTGGTAGAAAAGAAGGAGCTAGAAGCTAGAAGACCTGGATTCTAGATTGTATCTATCAAGTCACATAACTTCTCTAAACTGCTGCTATTTTTCTCAGTCAAATATAATTAAATCCATCTTCACATGATTATTTTGAGTACTAAAGCAATAAACGTTGGTGAAAATTGCATCCTATAAAAACTTAATAAATATTAGGCAAGACATTTTGGCAAGAAAATATTCAAGAAGAATATAAATGTACAAAGAGGAATTGAATTTTTAAAAATCACTATTTGGTAAAATTCATAGTAAGAAATTGTTTCAGGCAACAATCATCAATATATGCTAAAGGAGTCAAAGTTACGGTATAATAGGGTATTACATAATTTCAAAATGTCTCCACACAATTACAGAAGACAGAAATAGCACCTTTTTGGTGGAGAAAACCAGCACATCCATCTTAATCAAGTGAGTAAAATTAACATCACCAGTAGTGGAGAAACATCACATACCTCCTGGTGTGATGCACTGAGAGTAACACATCACGCCTGTTGTATTCTGGGGAAAAATAAATTATCTAAATCTAATCATGGGGGGAAAAAAATCAAACAAACTCAAATTGAGGAATATTCTACAAAATAGCTGGCTTATGCTCTTCAAAATTATCAATGTCTTTAGGCACGGTAAAAGACTAAGGAATTAAGCCATATTAAAGAAAACAAAAGAGACACGGGAGCTGAATGCTATGTATGATGATATTTCTTTCGCTAGGAAGATATTATTAGGACAACTGGCAAAATCTGATTTAGCTTTATAGATCAGTTAATATTATATCATTAATTTCCTACATTGTTAATTCACCTGTGTTAATCACATAAAATAGTGTCTGAATTAGTTTGCTCAGGTTGCCATAACAAAATATCATGGACTGGGTAGTTTAAACAACAGGATTTTATTTCTAACTGTTTATTTTTCACAGTTAGAAATAAAATTCTGTTAGAATTTTAGAAGTTAGAAGACTGAAAGTTAGAAATCAGGGTGCCAGGATGGGAAGTTCTCTTTTCCTTTCTTCTAGATGGCTGCCTTCTAGTCAGGTCCTCACGTGGCAGCGAGAGAAGCTCTCTGGTGTATTTTCTAGTAAGGGCACTAATGTCATCATGGAGGCCCTGTTTCAAGATCTCATCTAAACCTAATCACTCCCAAAGCCTCTATCTCCAAACCACCATATTAGGGGTTAGGGCTTCAACACATGAACTTTTAGGCAATACAAATTCAGTCCATAATAATATCCCTGTTAAAAAAAAAAAAAGTGTGGTGATTACTCAAGGATCTAGAAATAGAAATAGCAATCCCATTACTGGGTATATACCCAAAGGATTATAAATGATTCTGTTATAAAGACACATGCACACGTATGTTCATTGCAGCACTGTTTACAATAACAAAGACCTGGAACCAACCCAAATGCCCATCAGTGATAGACTAGACAAAGAAAACGTGGCACACATACACCATGGAATACTATGCAGCTATAAAAAAGGATAAGTTCCTGTCCCTTGTAGGGACATGGATGAATATGGTAACCATCATTCTCAGCATACTAACACAAGAACAGAAAATGAAACACCGCATGTTCTCGCTCATAGGCAGGTGTTGAACAATGAGAACACATGGGCACAGGGAGGGGAATGTCACACACTGGGGTCTAATGGAGGGTGGGGGATGGGGGAGGGACAGCTGGGGGTGGGGAGGTTGGGGAGGGATAACATTAGGAGAAATGCCTGGTAATAGGTGACCAGGGGATAGAGACAGCAAACCACCATGGCATGTGTGTACCTATTCAACAATCCTGAACAATCTGCACAAGTACCCCAGAACTTAAAGTACAATATAATAAAATAAAAAACTCTATATGCAGACTCATACAAACAGAGGAAAGAGAAAAAGTGAAAGAAAAAGCAAATATAATTGTATGGATTCTGAGTGAAAGCTATATGGCAATTCTTTATACTACTATTACTTTTCCATGAGTCTGAAATTACGTGAAAATAAAAATTAAAACAAAAATGAGAAGAAAAAAACAACTCATTATTGATCTCTCTGATTATACCACTACATAGGCAGTTAACTCCTTTGACTAAAAGTTATTACAAACTACAACAGTTCTGCTGGCAAATATATAATTGTCAAGAAAAATCAGACGTGTAAGTGTTCCCAAAAAATCTTCCAAAGAAACATATATATTGAAATTATCTTACATTGGCTTGTTCTTAAAGCTCATTTTCCATGTCCACAAGCTTGTTCCAAGAGTAAAAACTGTATGTAACATCTGTTTCTAATTTCACATAATCTATTATTGTGGATATAAAAAAAACTTATTGATTATCACATCTATCTCCTTGCTAGTGCTAAAAAAAAAAGCACAAACTCTGCATGTTTTCAGAAAAGAATGCTTAATTTTATTTTTTTAAAAATGAGAGATTATACACAACAGGTTAGAAATAGAGATGAAGCTCAATCAATGCAATGATTCTATTAATGATTCTATTTTTTGCACTCTATCTCATTTTTCTTCTTCTATGACTTTCTCATTATGTAGTAAATTAACTTTAAATGTTGCTAGAGAATACTTGTTGAACTCACTAAGCAATGTCTAGAGATATTAACACTCAATACCTTTAATTATGAAATACTATTTAACCTGCTTCATAAAAATTATCTTCCATAGGACTACTAGGGCTAAAGATGAAAAGTCATTCTTATCAACACAGTTAAAATTACTTGGTGAGAAAAGGGTTCCACAGTCAAGTTTAGAAAATGTTGAGTAAAAGAAAATTGAGTCATTTTTTTACTAGAATATATCACAGTTTTTGACATGTTAATATATACTCTAAATCTCAAAGAGGTAAATGATTCATAGTAGCACAGAAATCCTAATATTTTATAGGAAGTACCTATATGGGTACACCACAAGTTGTAAAAAGCTACACTATACAATGTTATCCAATAATGTAACAAAGATTCTGTTTTTGTAAACTGATGCCAAGTTAAAGGCTTGATTATAGCTGAGGCAACTACTGTAATGAAGAAAGATAACTTCTAGCTTACCATTGTGAACCCTTGACCATCCATCTCTTTCACAGTCTCTGCCAGAAGATCCATATAAAGTATCAGCCCTGGGACTTGGGGGATCAACCTAGAGGAAGCAGGATTTTTATGTAAAACAGAGTTTAAACATTCTTAGACTTTCAATCTCATGGCATCAGAAAAACTACTAGAGTACAGAGACCATATATCATAAGGGAAACATGATGGTGCCCATAAGAGTCAGGCATGTTTCAAAGTAAGAGATTATTCAAATATTTTGTTATTCATTGCAAAATAAAATTGAAATTAAACCTCAGAAATTTGTAATTATATATATGTGCCTACTTTAAAATGAACAGATTTGGAATTGAAATGTTTATTACTCCAGTGCCTAGTTTGCTTTCCAACACAAGGTTAAAAAAAAAAGAGCAATCTACTTTGCTATATTTTTGAAAGTCTAGCCATTTGTTTCTTATCTCCTTAGTATGCACATTTTGAATTCAAACAGTGTCTTTACTTTGCTGTGTTTAGGCCTAGCATGCTCGGTGATATATAGCTTATTATAATAATAGCCACATTTTCTAACAAAAATTAAAAAAAAAATGCAAATATGCAAAAGAGATATTCCTATTCATCAAAATTTAAAACTTTTGAGCATCAAAGGATAATATCAACAGAATGAAAAGGCAACCCACTGAATCAAAGAAAATATTTACAAATCATTTATCTGATAAGGGGTTACTATCCAGAATAAATAAAGAGCCCCTATAATTCAATAACAAAAAAAATTTTTAATGAACTTGAATAGACATTTCTCCAAAGAAGTTATACAAATGTCCAGTAAGAACATGAAAAAAAAGTTAAATATCATTATCATTAAGGAAATCAAAATCAATATCATAGTGAGATACTACTTCACTGTAATTTTGAGATACCACAAAATCATAGTGACATACTCATTAGGACGGCTATTATGAAAATAAAGTGTTGGAGAAGATGTGAAGAAACTTGAACACTCGCACTTTGTTGGTGTGCAATGCAAAATGGTACACCTGCTATAAAAAACAGTATAGCAGTGTCTCTAAACATTTAAAACAGAATTACCATATTAATTAACAATTTTTCATCTAGGTATATACCCTAAAGAGTTGAAAGCAGGGCCTCAAAAATATATTTGTATACCCATGTTCACATTATTCACAACGTATACACTGTGACACAGCAACATCACTCATAATATCCAAAAGATGGAAGCAACCCAAGTGTCTATCAAGAGGTGAATGAACAAACAAATGTAATATATGCATATAAGAGAATATTAGTCAACTGTAAAAGGGAAAGAAATTCTCACATACTATAACATAGATGAAACTTTATGAACATTATACTAAGCAAAATAAGCCAATCACAATGGGACAATTGATCTATAATCACACTTATATGTGGTACCAACAATAGTCAAATTCATGGAAACAGAAAGTAGAATGGTAATGGTTGTCAGGGGCTGAGGGACACAGGGATGGAAAGTTACTTGCTTAATGGGCATAGAGTTTCAGTTTGGCAAGATGAAAAAAGTTCTAGAGATGGATGGTGGTATGGTTGCACAACATAAATATACTTAATATTTCTGAACTACACACTCAAAGATGGTTAAAATGGTAAATGTTACAATATATATAACCACAATTTAAAAAAAAAAACAAGTTTTTTAAAAAAGACAACCCACACAATGAGTAAAATGTGGTAAATAGCCTTACAACAGGATATAATTCAACCATAAAAAGGAATCAAGTATGATATATCCAACCTGGATGAATCTCAAAAACATTGTGATAAGTGAAAAAAGCCAGACACAAAAGGCCAAATATTGTATGATTCTATTTATGCGAAACGGTAGAACAGGCAAAGTCATGAGACACAAAGCAGATTAGTGGTTGCCAGGACTATGGGAAGGAAGGAATGGGGAGTGAATGCTTAATTAGTTCAGAGTTTCCATTCAGGGGATGAAGAAGTTCTAGAACCAGATAGCTGCATAACACTGAACACCCTTAAGGCAACTTAATTGTGCACTTTAAATTTGAAATGATAAACTTATGCTATGTGTATTTTACCACACTAGAAAAAAAAAAGATCTTATTCTGTATGAACGGAAAATAAAAAGGCTGTTTAACTCCTCTGGCATAATTGCACCAATTTCTCTGGAAGAATGCTAATTGATTTCTTAAAATTGTTTCCTATTCTTTAAGATTACTTTTCAAACCATGTACATTGACTACAATGTCTTTCCTAAAAGTGTTACATTTTGCATATGCATGTATTAAGTTAAAATTGTGTTTGGTTACCAATTTGCTAAGTGCTTCTAAAACCATGAATGGCTACAGAGAAAAAAAAATGCCTATGTTTACAAATACAATTGAAAAATCCACTTTCCTATTTAATAATGTAATTTTCTAAGTATAGACTTACAAGTAGGCATTTCTGCTTATTGAAAAGCTAGGGAGGGAAACCATTTAAATACAAATTTCAAGGTTTGTACCAAGCAATATTAGAATTATTCCATTCTAAACAATGACATAAAAAGTAATAATAAAACACAAATTTAAAGAAAAGCAGTTATTTTTTCCAAAAAAATTTAACATGGCTACTCTCACAATGCTCATTTTTGTACATGGGCATTTTAATTAAAATGTTACTATTCCTTCGGATGAAAGTATATCCTTTCTTTTCAATTTAATTTGTAATTATGGGCAAACTTAAAGGCATTCTAAAACTGACATCAAATATGCAACTATTATCTGAATACTGGTTAAAAAATACTACAACAAAAAAAGGTGACCAAAACTTATAATCAAATTATGTAGAAATGAGAAAAGTAGTCACAATAACCTCAATAAAACATTGCCACTTAAAAGTATCCATTACACTATAAATTTTCTTTTATAATAAAAAAAAATCTATTAAGAGCTGAAAAAAAAAAGACTCAGAGTCAAAATATAGGTGGAATGAAATGTTGCTAAAGGTATATTTAATTTGTTTTAAAAAGGTATCACAAAGAAAATCTGAACTTTCAGATGGTGCATGTTCAAAAAGTTATTAGCCCACCAAAGAAGCATATTTACATGTTGGATTAATTCATTTTAGAATTTAGAAAAAATGAACTAAAGACATTAGTCATATTTTTAAAAGTATCCCAAAAAGTTATTTTGCCTCTATCAGCACTTAAATCTTGAGGTTTAGCATTATTATATATGTATGTTATATTAATTCATATTTTTTATTAGTTTGAAAGCTTTTGGTAAAGAATTGCTTGTAAGGTAAAATTATACTTTATAAAAATTCAGGAAACCATGAAGATTCTGAGGGAGTCCTTTACTAAACATTCTGATTACAAACCCTTAAATTTAGTCAAAGTCTATTTGATAATCATATAAACACAAGACTCTAAATTTCAACTGTATCAAAAGCACAATTTGGTATAGAAAGATTAGAACTATGTTACCCTTAAATGAACTTTTTTCACTTTCAAAGGCCTTCCCATATTCATAAAATAATTTGCTTTGAAGATGAATTATACAAAGCTTACCCAAGCGACGTAATTTAAAAGGAAACTTACTTTCCATTTTAATTTTTATAATTTAAAAAAGGAGGGTCTTCCTTTTTAGACAGAATATTTGGCTCTCTTTTAAAGCCCTACTCTGCCATTTCAGTACTAATGTCAATTACAACCAAGATCAATTGGTAGTTATTATGCTATCTACTATATAAGAAAGAAAACTGATATGAGAGGATTTAACATGACATTCATAACACAGCTTGATTTCCGTCAGGTCTGAAGACTGAAAAAAAGTAAGTTCTTTCATTCTAAATTAATTTCCCATCTTAGATTGCTAGGCTAGCAGTCAGGAAAGAAAAGTATTAATATAAGCTAAAAGCTGAAAGATATTTCAGAATAACATTTTTTGGGGAAAAATACTGATCAGTTTCAAATAGAAATGCTTAAGAGAACACATACATGTCTAATCACAAATGGAGGTTTATCTGTTTCCTTTTTGAACTCATAGGGTCCCAGATTTAAATGGGCCAGCCGCCGCCTGGTATCTTCAGATAGCTCACACATGCGTCTTTTTGTGTAGGGAGATGGAGAGTGTGATTTTGAAGAGATTGTAGGCTGTTCGTAGTTTTTTGCATTTATGCAATATTTACTTATCTCAGGTGACTTGGATTTTTTCTTTTGCGATCTTGATGTTCTGTTTTGCAGTCTGCCGTGTGATTTTTCAACTGGAGCCGAATGGTAAATAAATTTATCCTAAACATAAAAAATAAAAATTAACTTGGTCAAAGGGGTTTTTTAAATTTCTATTGGTAAAAAAAAAAAAAAAAAAAAATTATAAAGTAATTTAAATAAGACACACAAAATCTATCAAAGTCAATTAGATCAGTCTTTCCTATCTGTGCTGATCCTGGAATAAGTCAAATCCACATTTTCCTAGATAACTCTTTCTACAGTCGTTATTGAAGTATACTGTCTCAAACTTCCTCAAGTCCAACTAACAAGGACTTTATAAAAATTAAAGCCCAATATTTAATCACCTGAAAAATTTAAGAAACAATATCAAAAAATTATTTTTCAGTATGCCAAAAAAGCAAAAACATTATCATATATATTCATGTAATTGGCTATATAAGAGAACTATGTTTAGTAAAGTTAAAAATACATGCCAAATTAGTTGATTACAAAATCTTTATAGAGAAACCTATAAAAATAAGTTTCATCCCTTCTGCTATAATTATATAAATGTACAACACAAATGTCTGAAGAACAACTCTATATATATTTTAATGAAATGTATTATTTGGATTGTAATACATACTTTAAGCTCCCGTCCAAGCTGTAACTTCACAATGACAGATAAACATACTATCTAATTCTGGTCCCATATTTTTATAAAATCAGAAACATAAAAAACATTATAAACTTAATAACTGGTATTTTATCTTCCAATAAAACTGGTTACCAGTCTAAAAATTGAGGCTAAATAAAATTTGATAATTCTAATTTTGCTAATTTGTTAGAATAACATCTTATTCAAATAATCTCTGCCTTATAAACACCTTAACAGTTAGATTACAAGCAAATAATGTAACATTTCTCCATACTTCATCCAGAGTTACAAGAAGCTTTTCAATTCAAGAAAATGGACTGCTGAGGATTTTTGAATGTCTTCCTAACTTTAATCATTTTTAAAAGCCACCAATCCTACACTTGCTCTACTTTGTCAACACCCCATTTGCTAGGGGTAACTTAGTAAATAAAATACAAATGTGAATAGGATGAAGAAGAGTCAAAAATTTTTAAGTGGATACACAGAAAAATTAATTTTCCTAAATGAAAACAAGCTTCAGCTGGGGCAATGGTCTATGCATTTCATACAGACCAGCTGCATCAGATTACTTCATCTTTTTTCTATAGTTCGTGGTATGCTTTTGGACCTTCTCTACCTTGTTCAATGACTTCAAAAAATAATTCAGAATTTTTCTGCCATATCCATTTCATCCATCACTATGACATCACAGACTTACAGAAGCAAGGAATGTTAGCATTAGAAAGGATCTTTGAGGTTTACTAAAACATCAAGCAATGAATCTTTCTAAGACCTTGGAATTACGAGTTTCTGCTTTTCAGCTTTAATTATCTAATTCTGCTGTATCTTGGATTTTATAAATATGCAGATCCATTGCATTCCCAATTCTGAAAATCCCTTGCTGACCAAAACCTTTTTTCCTCAACCGACGTCTTTCTCAGTGAATCTGTTACTTGCCCTTTTCACCTCCTTAGTCCCTAGAACTCTTGCCTCAAGTTCTTTATACATTTTTAGTATTTCTTATCTCCAGACCCAACTAAACTCATAATCATCCATTTCAGCAATTCTGTAAAGTTCCTTCTTATAGATCTACCTCTGATTATATCAAACCTTAATTAACCTCATCTTGTTTATTAAAGCTTTTACTATTGCATACTACTAGATAAAGTTATAAATTACATAGTATCTAATACAAATGCATGCTGTCTAACCCTACTTGTTCCTAATGCATCCTGTTCATGCCTAGTAAAACTTTATAAAAAAGTGACTGTGTTATACTATTTCTAAAAGGGATTGACCGTGTGACTTGCTTTGGACAACAGGAAAATAGTACATGCAGCACAAGGAGAGGCCTGGAAAGTACTTACCCTCTCTTACTCCAAAAAACTTCCTGCCACCATGAATGAGCTCGAATTCTTAGATGATGAGACCCTTGTGACTATCATCCCAGCTGAAATCAAGCTCATCACCAGAAATTTAAGATCCTTTCCCTGGGCAAAACGTCTGCCAGTGTCAGACATGTGAGTAAAGCCATCCTAAACCACTCATCCCTAGCCAGCCATTCTAAACTAAAAGAATCAACCAGCAGATCCACAGAATTGTGAGAAACACTTGCTGTTTTAAGTCACTAAGTTAGTGAGGTTTGTAATACAACCAAAACTATGTGATACAGCAGATTAACAAATTTATATTCATAAAGTTACTACTGATATTTAACTATTTAGGTAATAAATTCCACTTTGCAGTAGGTAAAAACAATGAGTAGAAATGAAAACTAGTTTTATTCCAGAAAATTCATAGTAATATGCTTAATTTTTCAGTCCATTTAGTTAGTGACAACATATCCAATTTGAATATAAAGTGCCAAAAGGAATAAAGATCATTAGAAGCATTTTTGTAAACCTAACTTTTTTACAGTTTCACTTCTCTCAAAAGTAAAAATAGTTTGTATTGTCTTTGAAACTAAAAATGCTGCTTTATACCCATTAAAATTTTAATTGTAACTAATATTCACTTGAAAAAGTAGACTTACTGCCTTCTTAAATACAATTAAAGACTGTTAACATTCAGAATTTTAATGTAAAAGTGAATACTCCGTTGTGCCTACCAGGTAATTTTTTCTATCTCATATTTCAACTGCTTCTTCTGTATCTCCCCCAACTGTCTTAATTTCCTAAAAAAATAGCCATAGTAACAGCTGCAATATTCATTAATAATAATGTTATATGCCAGGCATACTGCATATAATCCCTAATCTTTACCGAAGCCTTATGAGGAACTCAAGCCTATATCTGTCTGTTTCTGCAAAGAATATTTAAATAAAACATATTTCCTTAAATACTGACACCAATGCCTTTTCTCTCATATCTCTGTTCAATAAAGATCCTAAGTCAAAATAAATAAATAAATAAATGAAGCACCCTATCAAAAGTTTATAAAGGGAAATATTAGTTCATAAGTACAATTAAACTATGAATGGGTAATGGCTTTACATTTAGAAATGGCTTTCACCAAGCTGTATCCTTATAATGTATGTACTTTTGTATGTATATGTTGTAATTCAGACAAATGTTAAAAAGAAAAAAAGACTTCTCTCTCCATCTATTGGAAAAACATATTCCAGTGTGAAGAAAAAAAAACTGTCAGAGTCTAGGCAAAGCATTTCTAACAATTTACAATGTGCACAGTGCACAACTAAAAATAAGTCAATAACATATCTCTGCATTTGGCAAGCATAGGTTTTTAGAGCACTAAAAGCTGTGTTTCAGCTTGCATCTAAAAGATAAATAAGTACAGCCTGACTCTGAATTATTCAATATCTTTCTAAATAAAATAAGAATGATCCCCTCGATAATTCTATATTTTACCTTTCTTAGCTCAAGTCACAGTTATCATCCTCAGCAAATTTACTTGAACACTGATAATGCAGTAAACGAACAATCTACTCCTTCCATGGTAAGCCTACCCTTTTGAGCCCTCTGAGTTTTACATATTATTGGCTCTTCATCATAGACAGGTCACTGTTACTCTGTCACAATGCAACTGCACATGAGTGATATCTGGACATTGTTAGATAACCTGTGGACAAGGAAGTAAGCTACCTTGGTGACTCAGTAAGAATTCAGACCAGGCCAGGCACATTAGTGCACACCCATAATTCCAGCATTCTGGGAAGCCAAGGTGGGTGGACTGCTTGAGCCCTGGAATTTGAGACCAGCCTGAGCAACATGACAAACTCTGTGTCAAAAAAAAATACAAAAATTAGCCAGGTATGGTGGCGCGAACCTGTAGTCCCAGCTACTAAAGGGACTGAGTCAGAAGGATCGCTTTAGCCCGGGAGGTCAAAGCTGCATGCCACTGCACATCACCCTGGGCAAGAGTAAGATCCTGTCTCAAATATATTTTAAAAAGGAAAAAAAAAAGAAGTCAGACCAAATGGACATTAGATCCAGATATCTCAGACACAGATGATCCTTAGGCTGGAATGTCCAAGATCCTCTTGATCTGGCAGTACCAGTATAGCCACCAAACTGAGCAACAGTCCCTTAAGAAATCAGAGACAGTCAAGAAACCATACTCACTAAACACCAGTAACCCATCTGAGAACTCTGGTAACATTTGCTAAAAAAGGTATCCTTTGAACATTTTCCAGTAACCTGTAACTTCCATAAGATTTAAAGATGCCTAGATCTCTGTGAGACTACTTCATCCTAACATCTTTATGGCAGGTTGATTTCTGTGCATTAAAATGAAATGTCCAAGAAGTAAAAAACAGTAGTAATAATCATCACATGATGACATCCTCTATCATACATACCAAACTTTTCATTCTCACATTTACTAAGTTGTAACCATACTGCTAAATACCTGTATTGTTTTACTTAAACTAAAAATTGATCCCCGAAAAAGTGAAAAGAGTTGCAGCTAAAAATAAAGAAATAATGCTTGCTAAATGGCCACAAAGATGACCAAATAAATTAAACTATTAAATACTTTATACAAATAATTTTAACCTGAGTGCGGCATTTCCTTGAACTAATCAGACATTCAGTAATCACTGAAGTTGTAGAAAATTCCAGCTTTGGAGCATTTCCCTGAGAAGAAAGAAGAGGGTACTATTAGACATTTCCATTTAAATGGAGATAATTATTAATGATAAGCATATGACCTAAAGTAAAATCAACTGTCAAAGTTCAGCTGTTTCATTGTTAGTTTGAACTTTTTATTAAAGATTAAAAACAACATAGTAATGGCTAAATGTTAATAACAGTGTCTCTGCTGATGATTCAGTTATGACTGATTGTATTACTTTTAAAAAATAATTAATCTATTTTTTCATTTTTAAATATTTGCCTGTCAAATCATTTCAAATTTTTAAACAATGTTATATTATAGTTATAAATATATAAACATACTTAATAAATTTCAGCTTTTTTCTTTTACAACTTAAGACATATTTTATTATATAGTCAAGAAATAAAGGTTAGCTTGATTTAGCCATTCCACAATGTATACATTATATCAAACATCATGTTGTATATCATAAATATATACAATTTGTATTTCTCAATTTTGTTTTTCTTAGAGACAAAGTCTCTGGAGTATAGTGGTGCCATCAAGCTCACTGCAGACTCTAACTCCTGGATTTAAGTGATCCTCTCCCCAAAGGCTTCCTAGTAGCTAGGACTACAGGACACATTACTATATTAAGCTAATGTTTTCATTATTTTGGAGATACAGGGTCTCACTATGTCACACAGGCTGGTATCAAACTCCTGGCCTCAAGCAATCCTCCTGCCTCAGCCTCCTGAAGCACTGGAATCATAGGCATGAGCCACTGGGCCTGGCCTGTCCATTAAAATTTTAAAAAACAAAAGCAAAAAACCCAGCTCCTGGGCATGTAGTTCCTGAAAATAGAAAAGATAAATCTCTACTAATTCCGCCAACATTTTTTCCTATAATGTATCTTACATTCATATCTAGAAATGAATGTGGTTTGTATTTCTAACATTTCAATCATCACCTTGAACACTCTTTGAAATAAATAGAGACAACGATGGTAAAATTCAAAAGGACAGTAATAAAGTATCTCCGAAAGTTTTGGAAGCACACAATTACACATTCACCAAAACATTAAAGAATATGGTCCATGCCCAAGGCAGTTTCATTCTAATACAGTAGAAATCAGACATTGACCAAAGTATTAGGATGGTGCAAAAATAACTGTGGTTCAACAGCTGGCCTGAACAGATCCAACCTGTGATTAAGTTTAAAAACATCACATATATTAAAGAAAAGGTACATCAGAGCTGCCTAACAATTAACTGAACTGATGTAGTCTTGAAAACTTAACACTGTCATTCTTACCACATTCTACTCATTAGAATCACTACAGTCTACATTCAAGAAGAGCTGTTAGGCTACATTTTCAATGTGTGTTCTTCTGCAAACGTATCTTCATAGTGATATCTACTATGCCTGCTTGTTAATTATCTAGTACTACAAAACAAATCGCCTTGAAACTTAGTGGTTGAAAGCATGAGAAAATATTTATTATCTCACATAATTTCTGTGGGTCAGAAGTCTGAGAGAGGTTGAGCTATGTGTTTCTCTATTGAAATTTCTCATGAAATTGTGGTCAAGATGTCATTTAGGCTGCAGTCATCTGAAAACGCAACTAGAGCTGGAGCATCTGCTTCTCAAGTAAGTTCATTCACAGGGCTGTTGGCTGGAAGCCTCAGTTCCTTTCTAGCTTTTGGCAAGTTCAGCAACTCATAAACCTCTCCAAAGGGCTATTGAGTCTCCTCATGATGTGGCTCTAGTTAATCAAAGTGGATAATCCAAGAGCAAAGCAAGAAAGAAGCCACAATGATGTAGTCTCAGAATCCCACACTGTCACCCCTACCATATTCTATTCATTAGACTCACTAAGTATAATCCAAACTTAAGGACAGAGTAGTTAGGCTACCTTTTCAATGAAGGAGTAGCAAAACTTTTGTGCACAGGTTTAAAATCACCGGTCTGCTCTCTGACCACAAACTACTTACATTCCTCTCACATGGAAATACATTCATGTTCTACCAGAAAAAAAAAGAATTAAAGTCTCATCCTTCTACTACTTCCGCTTGAAATCTGAGATGTTGGCATCTTAATAAAACCCTGGTACAGATAAAGCTACTGAGGTGTAATTCTTTATGCATAGCTCCTAAAATACAGTTTCTTACAATCAGAAGATATATGACCTAAAGAGAAAAGTTATCTGCCTCACACATCCCCAAGGTGCACATGTGCAGCAGGCACAGGACAATCACTACAGACATTCCTGTTCAAAAAGGGGAAAATAGGATAACAATTCTGAAATACAGCCAGGGAAATGGTAGACCTTCCTTGATTAGGACTTAGTCCTGTTTCTGTTCAGAAATAACTATCCACGGTCCTTGGCTTCACATTCTGGGTACTTGCTTTCATCCTTTGAATCACTATTCCTTTGCAATGAGAGGTAGACTGTTTGAAGCTGCATAGTGCTCTGAGTTTGGGTCCTATCAATAGAATTATGAGGATTCGGGAGCCTTTTCCTTTTGTAATGTCTCTCTCAATTTTGGACCTAACTGGTGGCATTTCTGCCAACATCATGTTCTTATATTTCTTTTTTTGGTACTCATGTGAATCTTATTGGAGTTCACTCCATTAGACAAAAGCCACACCCTTCTCTATACTGGGCTTCTGCTGAGAATGCTGAGAAACAGTACCCTTAAGTGTTTAAGCAAAGCTATATTTGATTAAACAATTTCTAAGGCAAAATGTTAGATATTTATGAGGTTTTAATGAAAGACTTTACAGTCACATCCTTAGTTTCACCATCAGATCATAATTTTCCAAAAGTACTCTGCAATGATTTTTGCTCATAAGTCATTTCTTCAATTTCAGCATTGTCTGCCACTGGGAAGGACTCAGAATCATCAGAATCAGTAAGGTCCAACTCTCTTAACAGCCTTTCCTTTCATTTTCTCCCCTCTCATATTGTGCAACCCGCAGCAAAAAGAAATATCCCCTTTAACACTGCCTACAAGCCTTCTTAGACTACCACTTCATTAGACACCTGTTCTACATTCCACATTAATATAGGTGGCTGTGCTGTTAAACTTGCTGCTGTTGCATGACAAGAATCCCCTTCTCTGCTGGTTTTCAGTAACATTTATCTCACTTTCCTGCAAACGCTCATCCGAAAATTTATTCAAGGATCTTCAAGCTTTAACACTCTTGCAGAGTCCGTCCAGCTTCTACCCTCTCCTCTATGAGAGACAGCTGCTTGAGGGTTCTTATACATGACAGGTGACTTCTACCACATGAGTGATCCTCAAGTGAGTGCAAACCAGAAGCCCCAATGATTTTAATGACCTGACACCGAAAGTATAATACTGTCACTTTTGTCATGTATCTGTTAGAATCACTGGAAATAGTGACTTAATAGGAGGGGAGCTAGCTCTGCCTTAGAAAGAGAGGAATATCAAAGAATTTCTGGATGTATTTTATAACCACCACAACCTGGATTATAACTTATCACTTTACCCCTTCCCATATATTGCTGGTCACATAATAAGAACTCAATCAATGTTTTAGCCTTTATTTTACTGAATTTTAAAAATCCAGCTGTATCAGTCAATGTTCTCCAGAGAAACAAAACTCATGGGATATACATAAAGAGACTTATTTTAAGGAATTAGTTCACACAATTGAGGGAGATGAGAAGTCCAAAATCCACAGCTGGCTATTGGACTTCTCATGGCAAGCTGGAAACTTGGGGAAAAGTTGTTGTGCAATCTTGAGTGTGAAATCTGTCGGGCAGGCCTGCAGGCTAGAAACTAAGACAGAATTTCTGCTACAGTCTTGAGGTAAAATTCCTCCTTCAGACCGGGAGCTATGACTTATATCTGTAACCCCAGTGCCTTGGGAGACCAAGCCCAGGAGTTTGAGACCAACCTGAGCAGCAGAGAGAGACCCTGTTTGTACCGAAAAAAAGATTTTTTTAATTTGCTGGGTAAGGTGGTGAATGTCTGTCATTCGAGCTCCTGGGAGACTGCGGTGAAAGGCTAGCTTGAGCCCAGGAGGTCAAGGCTGCAGTAAGCCATGATCATGCAACTGCATTCCAGCCTGGGCAACAAAGCAAGACCCTGCCTCAAAAGCAAAACAAAACAAAATAATCCCTGCTTTATCAGAAAACCTCAGTTTTTCCTTTTCAGGTCTTCAACTTATTAGATGAAACCCACTCAAATTGCTAAAGTAATCTCAAAGGTTATCTCCTTTATTAAAGTCAAGTAATTATAAATATTAACCACAACTATCAAATACTTTTTAGAGTAACATCTAGACTTGTGTTTGGTCAAATAACTGGGTACCATAATCTAGCCAAATTGACACATAAAATTAATCATCACACTATTTCAAATGTCAGTTCCTCTATGAAGTCTACCACAAGATGCAACTCATTTATTCAATTTAATCAAGAGACATTTACTAAGTAACTACTCCAGGCAAGGTACTGTGTTAAGTGTTAAATTAAAAGATGAGAAAGTCAGAGATTCTGCTTTAATGGAGTTCACAATCTAGAACAGGAGATATTATCATCATCACTACTCCATCATCACCATCATGATATTCATGGCTATCATCATATCACTAACATTTATTGAGTGTTTACTTGCCAGACACTGCTATAACCCTTTACAAGTTTACACTAATCTACCCAAAAACCCTATGATATCTCCATGTTATAGTGCTTTGCCAAAGGTTACTCAGTTCATCCATGAAAGTGGCAGAAATTAATCCCAAATGTGGTCTGAATCCTTGCCATAGTAAAGGCTTCAGGAAGCTAGCCTGGGACTCACAGATGATTATGCACAATCACAAGAATTCCCAGAAGGAGTGCATTGTTTTCTGCCAGGGCAACAAACTACTGATTGAAGCATTTGTCCTATTCATATTTAAATATAATGATAGATATGGCTAGACTTAGAACTGCCAATTTGGTGTTCAGTTTATATATGTTCTATGTATTTTTATTATTTGAGGCTTTCTAGGAATCTCACCTGCATATGCATAGGTAAATGGTCATGCAATGAACCCATAAAAGTCCCACCCTCTACTGCTTACCTGTGTGTAGACTAGGAAATCATTCAAAATTGCAGCCAAGACTCCAATCTCCCTTTGCTTTCACTTTTGGCTGGACTTTGAGTGTCTCCCCTTGACATGCAGTTTCACAGTCGGCCAAGAATAGGTGGAGAGTTTACCTCCGCCCTTTATTATTACCTTACTTCCAGGACCTCCCTGTCAACTTTCTGACAGGTATAATCCTTGCCACAGTCACAGCTCTGCCTAGCAAAGTTGTTAGGTTTCTTCATCTGCTCTAACTTAATCCACCACAGTTAGCAGGCAAAGCCATGCTATTTGTGTCATGCCCAAAACTGATTCTAACTTCCCAGGTAGCAAAGCTGCTGATTTTTGTACCTAGCTCCAGAAGTGATAAACTCTCATTCTCACTTACCAAACAGAGTATAAGAGCATCCCAGTCAAGAATGTTAATACTCTCGCCAGTTTGTTAATACTCTTCCCGGTTATACCCAAAGCTCTAGCAGTTTTTCTTTTTTTTTTTTTTTTTTTTTTTGAGACGGAGTTTCACTCATGTTACCCAGGCTGGAGTGCAATGGCGCGATCTCGGCTCACCGCAACCTCCGCCTCCTGGGTTCAGGCAATTCTCCTGCCTCAGCCTCCTGAGTAGCTGGGATTACAGGCACGCACCACCATGCCCAGCTAATTTTTTTGTATTTTTAGTAGAGACGGGGTTTCACCATGTTGACCAGGATGGTCTTGATCTCTTGACCTCGTGATCCACCCGCCTCGGCCTCCCAAAGTGCTGGGATTACAGGCTTGAGCCACCGCGCCCGGCCTCTAGCAGTTTTTCAAGCACGAAAACTTCATGTGTCTTTCCTTGTCAGTTTCCAGTATCCTGAATTTGTTTGTGGAAATTTTGTCTAGTTTTACACTCATTTTGTGTGGAAGGAAGAACTCTCAATACCTTCAAACTGCCATTTCTAGAAGTCCTAATTTTTATATATTTTTGCTTTAATAATCCATCATCTTCCAAGTAAATGTAAAAGTAATTCAAAATAAATGATGAAAACATAAATCCCAGTTAATGGTCCATAATCTTGAGTTTATATTGCCATATTGGTATCATACAGAATTTTTAATTACCTTAAAGAGTTCATAGTTTTAAAATACGATTATTTGTTCACTGTATGTTTCCACACAGGTCTTGAAATACTCTTTGAAGACTTTTATAGTACAGAAGCTTGCTAATGGACAATGAAATATCCCAAAGAAGGTATAGCTTTATAGACTTACTACTTAGTCAACTTTTATACTTTCATTAAGATGAACCAGCTTTTTCTTGGAATAGGGCATATGATAAATCTACAGGAGAAATTACTTAGTTCAGTATATTTGTTCATACATCAATACTCTCCTTATTCAGAATACTCTAATATTTTACAAAATTAGTTTTAAAGATCTGTCCAAATAATATCAAGCTAGACAATTTTTGCTTTTCCTCTTTTGAAATGGCATGGGCTTCTCTCAGTTTCCCTGTATGGAAGACTTATTTTCAGCAATAAAATATTTTCAAATCATCCACAGAACCTGAAGGAAGTTATAGTAAAAGATAGAGAGTAAGCTGTCACTTAATGCAGCTTTTAATTTTAGGTGTATGAATATATATTTCCATTACATAAATGTTTTACAACTAATCTACCAAACTCCCAGTAACAGACATGTCAATTATTTCCATTTTCACTATTATGAACAAACAAATAAACATTCTTAAAAAGGCTCTTAGTATACCAGAGAGAATACACCTTTAAGATATACTGTTATTAGTCCATTTTAATGGTACTGATAAAGACATACCTGAGAATGGGCAATTACAAAAGAAAGAGGCTTATTGGACTTACACTTCCACACAGCTGGGGAGGCCTCACAATCATGATAGAAGGTAGGGAAGGAGCAAGTCACATCTTACATGGATGGCGTCAGACAAAGAGAAGGCTTATGCAGAGAAACTCCTGTTTTTAAAACCATCTGATCTCATGAGACCCATTCACTATCATGAACAGCATGGGAAAGATCCATCCCCATGATTCAATGATCTCCCACCAGGTCCTTCCCACAACATATAAGAATTACGGGAGCTGCAAGAGGAGATCTGGGTAGGGACACAGGGCCATACCACATCCTTCCATCCCTGAATCATCCTAAATCTCATATCTTCACAGTTCAAAACCAATCACGCCTTCCCAACAGCCCCCCAAAGTCTTAACTCATTTTAGCATTAACTCAAAAGTCCACAGTCCAAAGTCTTGAGACAAGGAAAGTCCCTTCTGCTTATGAGCCTGTAAAATCAAAAGCAAGTTAGTTACTTCCTAGATAAAATGGGGGTATAAGCATTGAGTAAATACAACAATTCCAAATGGGAGAAATTGGCCAAAACAAAAGGGCTACAGTACCCATGCAAGTTCAAAATCCAGCGAGGCAATCAAACCTTAAAGCTCCAAAATGATCTCCTTTGACTCCGTATCTCACATCCAGGTCACACTGATACAAGAGGGGAGTTCCCATGGTCTTGGGCAGCTCCGCTCATGTGGCTTTGCAGGGTACAGCCTCCCTACTGGCTGCCTTCACTGGTTGACACTGAGTGTCTGTGGCCTTTCCAGGTGCAGGGTGCAAGCTGTCAGTGGATCTACAACCCTGGGGTCTGGAGGACAGGGGCCCTTTTCTCACAGCTCCACTAGGCAGTGCTCCAGTAGGGACTCTGTGTGTAGTCTTTGATCCCATATTTCCCCTCCATACTGCCCTAGCAGAGGTTCTCCATGAGTGCCCCGCCCCCGCAGCAAACTTCTGCCTGGGTATCCAGGCGTTTCCAAACATCTTCTGAAATCTAGGTGGAAGTTCCAAAACCTCAATTCTTAGTTTCTGTGTACTCACTTGCTCGACACCATGTGGAAGCTGCCAAGGCTTGAGGCTTGCACCCTCTGATGCCAAGCTCTATGTTGGCCCCTTTCAGCCATGGCTGGAGTGGCTGAGACACAGGGCACCATGTCCCTAGGCTGCACACAGCATGGGGATGCCCGGGCCCCGCTCCAGGAAACCACTTTTTCCTCCTAGGCCTCAGGGCCTGTGATGGGAGGGGGTGCCACAGAGGTCTCTGAATATGCCCTGGAGACATTTCCCCATTGTCTTGGTGATTAACATTAAACTCCTTTGTTACCTATGCAAACTTCTACAGCTGGCTTGAATTCCTCCTCAGAAAATGGGCTTCCCCCAGGCTAGAGTGCAATGGCACCATCTCAGCTCACTGCCACCATCTCAGCTCACTGCCACCTCTGCCTCCCAGGTTCAAGCAATTCTCCTGCCTCAGCCTGAACCTCAGCCTCAGTCTCCTGAGTAGCTGGGATTATAGGTGCCTGCCATCATGCCCAGCTAATTTTTTGTATTTTTAGTAGAGACAGGGTTTCACCATGTTGGCCAGGCTTGTCTCAAACTCCTGATCTCAGATGATCCACCTGCCTCAGCCTCCCAAAGTGCTGGGATTACAGGTGTGATGACTCGCACCTGAAATTTTAGGTGTATGGGTTTTTCTTTTCTATCACATTGTTAGGCTGCAAATTTTCCAAATTTTATGTTCCATTTCTATTTTGAAACTGAATGCCTTTAACAGCACCCAAGTCACCTCTTAAATTCTTTGCTGCTTAGAAATTTCTTCCACCAGGTACCATAAACCATCTCTCTCAAGTTCAACGTTCCATGGATCTCTAAGGCAGAGGCAAAATGCTGCCAGTCTCTTTGCTAAAGCATAGCAAGAGTCATCCTTATTCCAGTTCCCAACAAATTCCCCATCTCCATGCAGGGACAACCTGATCTGGACTTCATTGCCTAGATCACTAACAGCATTTTTGTCAAAGCCACTCGACAAGTCTCTAGGAAGTTCCAAATTTTCCCACATCTTCCTGTCTTCTTAGCCTTCCAAACTGTTCCTCCATCTGCCCATTACCCAGTTTCAAACTCACTTCCACATTCTCAGTTATCTTATAGCAATGCTCCACAATCGTGGTACCAATTTACCATATTAGTCCATTGTCACGTTGCTGTAAAGAAATATCTGAGACTGGGTAATTTATCAAGGGAAGAGGTTTAACTGACTCATAGTTCTGCATGGCTGGGAAGGCCTCAGGAAACTTAAAATCATGATTGACGGGGATCAGGCATATCATCTTACATGGCAGCAAGCAAGAGAAAAAATATGTGTGCAGCAGGAAATGTCAAACACTCATAAAACCATCAGATCTCGTGAGAACTCACTTGCTATCATGAGAAAAGCATGGGGGAAACCACCCCCATGATCCAATCACCTCCCACCAGATCCCACCCTTGATACAGGAGGATTACAGGGGTTAGAATTCAAGATGAGATTTGGATGGGCACACACAGCCTAACCATATCACATGGTATAATAACATATAAAAGATTCCAATTGTTTCACTTTTGATATTATCAGATTTATTAAAATGTCCCAATCTTATAGCTATATAAATTAAATCATATGGTTGTTTTAATTTGGATTTCTCTGAATACTAATGAGTTTCAGTATCTTTTCAAATATTTTCTTTTCAAATGTTTGTTATCCTAAAGAATGATAAATATTTTTTCCCCCTCAGAGAGAAAAATAAAGAGAAGAAAGAGACAGACAGACAGGGATGGGATGGGGATAGGGGAAAGGAGGAGATGACAGAGATCTGAAGAATGTGTATTAAAATTTTTTTAATTTTGAATGATACATTCATGACTTTTATTAAATTATTTTCATTTAGATTTCAACATGTTTAACCAATTTACCGTATTAGTCTGTTTTCACATTGCTGTAATACCTTTATATGTTTAAGTAACATTGAAATCTAAAACAATTAAGATTTAAACTACAAAACAATAATTAAACTAAATTACACTTTGAATTTGTTCTTCACATTTAAGATGTTGAATGCTACATGGTGGTTTCTGACAATGATTTTCATCAAAAATTGATTCAGAAAATTTCAAGCACTTACTCGAAGGCCAGAAATCCTCCTCATGGTAACCTGGCGGTTTGAATCATGGTGTCCAGACACTTGGTTTGGACCCGGAAACATGAAATCTCTTGTATTTTCGTCATATGTAGACAGTGTTTCACCCACTACAAGAAAGATAGCCTATGATTCAAATTATAACAAAATATTCTATTTAGAAGTAAAATCATCAAGTATGATATATCTATTGCCTGATGCCTTATTGAAATAGCTGTTTGGGTCATATTTATTTTCTATGAAAGGAAAATTAAAGATATATTAAAAATATTAACACATTTTTCTTTTTCAGAAACATACTACATATTAGTAGTCCCCCCTCCCCTTTTGGAAACAGAAGATAGTCATGTAAACTTACTTCCTAGGGGAAAAAAACGTTCTTTTGAAAATATAAAGTCTAACATTTATATATCAATTACCATCTCCACATTTTTTTTTCTTTTCTTTTTTTTTTTTTTTTGAGATGGAGTTTTGCCCTTTTTGCTCAGGTTGCGGTGCAATGGCACAATCTCAGCTCACTGCAACCTCCACCCCCACTGGGTTCAAGCAATTCTCCTGCCTCAGCCTCCCGAGTAGCTGGGACTACAGGTGCATGCCACCACACCCAGCTAATTTTTATATTTTTAGTAGAGACTAAAAATAGGGGTTTTTAGTAGGGGTTTCACCATGTTAGCCAGGATGGTCTCAATCTCCTGACCTCATGATCTACCCACCTTGGCCTCCCAAAGTGCTGGTATTACAGGCATGAGCCATCACACCCAGTCAACACTCTATTCTTCACATAAAATAAAAATTTTATTAATATAGATACCTATAATCACAGAAATCAGTAACAGAAATGAACTAGCCTCTATATTTTAACTCTGCCTTCTCCAGGGAACTGTAACATTTACTACATAAGTATGATTTTATTCTCTTCCATTCATTAATAATAAGCAACACACAAAAACAATGATAAATAACTACTTTATCAGTAAAAATATAGTTTTAGAAAAATTACAAAAAGTCAACTTTTATGACTGTCACAAAATATTTTAGAATAAGTTATTTTCCATGTTCAATTATTACTATTCAATTTTAGAATAATATATTAAAGTGACATTTAAACAATCTTTCTGTATACATTATTTTGGTCTATTAAGATTTTATACAAAGTAGATCAACAATAGAAACTCAACATTGTTCTTAAATTGGGAAGAGGAGGAAAGATGAGATTTTTTTTCTTTTTTTTTGGGAGAAAGAGTTTTGCTCTGTCACACTGGCTGGAGTGCAATGGTGTGATCTTGGCTCACTACAATCTCTGCCTCCTGGGTTCAAGCGATTCACCTGCCTCAGCTCCCCAAGTAGTTGGGATTACAGATACCCATCACCACACCTGGCTAATTTTTATATGTTTAGTAGAGATGAGGTTTCACCATGTTGGTCAGGCTGGTCTCAGACTCCTGACCTCAGGTGATCTGCCTGCCTCAGCCTCCTAAAGTGCTGGGATTACAGGCATGAGCCACCATGCCCAGCCTGGAAAGATGAGATTTTAAAATTAAAAAACATGTCACTGAAATGAGTTCTCAAGTCAATTTACTTTATCAGTATATAATACATTATATCCTTACAAAGTAATATAATCATATATAATATGTGATATTATATATATTACATCAATTTATGATATATATTAAATCAGTATATATTACCTGGTGGAACTAACTGTATCAGCTCGAACACTGCTGTATCATCTAAAAGTTTAAAGAAAAATTGTCTTAAATAAACAAATTAGTAACAATAAAAAAATAATTTATCACGAGTGTCTAAAAGCTAAAGTAATCACTAGGTAGGCTACATATATGTTTATATATTAGTATATAATGTGTACTTTTATAAATATGTCTATTTCTTAAGCAGAGTGATGAGTACAGCAAGGTACAGTTGACTCTTGAACAACTTGAGCATTAGGGGCACCAACACCTGTGCCATCAAAAAATCCATGTCTAATTTTTGACTTCCCAAATTCTTAACTAATAACCTATTGTTGACCAGAAGCGTTACTAATAACATAATTAATGTATATTTTATGCTATGTATTATATATAGTATTCTTACAATAAAGTAAGCTAGAGAAAAGAAAATGTTATTAAAGAAATCCTAAGAATGAGAAAATACATTTATGGCACTGTACAGTAAGTTTATGTTATCTGCTCACAAGATAAATTGTCTATCTGAAATAGAATGCAACCACAGTTGTAGACCTCTATCCATGGTACGTATCAAGCAATTCAACTTTTATTGTAATGTCATGACTTTTCTCTGCTTCTTGAGAGTACTTCCAGCATAACTAGTGAAACTTTCCATGGGTCCCATCGTGTTATTCCAGGTTTTAGGTATTTCACCTAAAATAATGAAAAATAAGCAAGAACCACAAGATATCACTTTCTACCACGATGTTAAACTTACTAGAGAAGGGAACTACTCATGCAGAGATGATTCCTGTCACACGGTGTTTTAAGTGAATACTTAGAACACTTGAGCTCGCACAATAGCAACATGAGGTGGCTACAACACATTACAGTAGTACATGCAGCATGTACCACAGTTAATGTTATGCAGTTATGATCGGTACTGTCTTTACATTTGTTTACATTTCTCTTGACTATGAATGGTGCCATATATGGTCTTCTCAGTGTTTGTGTATGAAAGTTTTGATAAATTTAAGTTTTGTTTTGTTTTGTTTTTGACACAAGGTCTCACTTCTGTTACCCAGGCTGGAGTGCACTGGTGTGAACATGGCTCACCACAGCCTGAAACTTCTGGGTTCAAGTGACCCTACCACTTCGACCTGACAAGTAGCTGGAACCACAAGAAGGCACCACCATGCCCAGCTAATTTTTTTTTTTTTTGTAGAAGTGGGGGTCTCACCATGTTGAACTTGAACTCTTGGGCTCAAGCAATCCTCCCACCTTGGCTGCCCAAAATTCTGGCATTACAGGCATGAGCCACCACACCTGGCCTAATTTTAAGTTTTTGCAACAGATTTTTATGGCAGCAAATTATAAAATAAACTAGTATCTACATATATTTTATGCACTTATGACACACTTCTTTTTAATTTTTTTCAGCAATATAAGGTTACACAGTTCATCTGTGAGTTTTTTCAAATGTCATAAATCTCCAAAAAGGTTTCCCATACACTTATTGAAAAAAAATTCCATATATTAGTGAACCTATGCTTATGCTACTGAAACACATGTTGTTCAAGAGTCGGCTATATAATACAAAACTCCTTATATTTTTAATATAACTGAAATATTTCAAATTAACTTATAAAAATAAGTTATTCCCTTTCTACCTTTCAAGGACCCATGAAAAAGGCATAATTTATTACTTTAAATTCCACCTCTTTCATCCAATGGAAATCTCAGTCATTTAACCTTCTACTTATACATTTAATCTATGAAGAAATACTGTAAACTCCCTTCACAACATAACTTGGGGATACAATGATGAAAAAAAAAAAATAGACCTGGCCCTTTTCCTCAAGAACCTAAAATTACATTGAGAAGACAAACATTAAATGAAATAAAAATACAAATAAATGTATAATTACACGATAACAGTTAATGGCAGTGTTGTACACTGTTATGAGAGAGTATAATAACAAGACCTAATCTAGTAAGGGAGTCAGTGATAGCTCTGAGGAAATGCTCTTCAGGACCTGACCATAGCACTGAATAGTGATAGCAGCAGGAGGCAAACAAATCCCAAGGCAGACGGCGGAGGGTCCCCAGTGAAACCTGACCTTCAAACGGAACACAGTTTAAAACCTGAAAACCAACTACAAGTCTTACATAAATCCACAGATTAGATTGAGAATCTCTCTTCCTATTTGGTACTTTCCTCTGACGGATCCCAACCCTTCACCTATTTTCCACATATCTGCCCTTCCATAATTGGTTTTTGCACTGTGATATGCATCTTTCAGTGGTGCCTGGTTTTGGCCTTTTTTGCATACTCACAAAACAATCAGCATGCAGTCCCCCATTCTGAGCCCATAAAAACTCTGAACTCAGCCACACTTTGGGACTACCAAACTCTCAGTAGCGAGCTGCCCACTTCAGGTACCCCTCTCCACTGACAACTGTTCTTTCACTCAATCTCTTTTCACTGAGATTGCTGACAAGATGGTTGAATAGGAACAGCTCCAGGGCACAGCTCCCAGTGAGAGCTATGCAGAAGGCAGATGATCTCTGCATTTCCAACTGAGGTATATGGTTCATCTCATTAGGACTGGTTAGACAGTGGGTGCGGCCCAAGGAGGGCGAGCCAAAGCAGGGTAAGGTGTTGTCTCACACGGGAAGTGCAAGGGGCCAGGGAACTCCTTCTCCTAGCCAAGGGAGGCCATTAGGGACTTTTCCCAGCACTCTGGCACTCCGGCACACTCTTCCTGGCATTGTGGCTCAGATACTGCACTTTTCCCAAGGTATTCACAACCCACAGAGCAGGACATTCCATCCAGTGCCTACAATACCAGCACCCCAAGTTTCCAGCACAAAACTGGGCAACCATTTGATAAGATACCAAGCTAGCCACAGCAGTTTTTTTTTTTTTTCATACCCCAGTGGCACCTGGAACATAAGCAAGATAGAAGCACTCGCTCCCCTGAAAAAGGGGGCTGAAGCCAGGGAGCCAAGTGATCTGCCTTGGTGGGTCCCATACCCACAAAGATCAGCAAGGTAAAATCCACTGGATTGAAATTCTCGCAGTCAGCACAGCAGTCTGAACTTGACCTGGGACATCCCCGCTTGGTGGGGAGAGGGGCGTTCACCATTGCTGAGGGTCAGGTAGGTTTTAACATGACCTGTGTAAACAAAGTGGCTGGGAAGTTTACACAGTGACTGGACGGAGCCCACAGCATCTCAACAAGGCCTCTCTGCAGGCAGACCGTGTCACTAGACTCCACCCTAGCTCACCAGGGCATCCCTGAAAAAAGGCAGCAACCCATCAAGGCTTATAAAGACCCCACCTTCCTAGAACAGAGCACCTGGGAAAAAGGGTGGTTGTGGGTACACGGCAGACTTAAACATCCCTGCCTGAATGGTGTGTTCCAGTCAGGGTACACGGATATCAGGGAACCCCTTGAGGCAGTCTGTCACCTGAGGTGTCTGTCAGTCCCTGACTAGGAGACACCTCCCAGCATGTCTGTCAGTCCCTAGCTGGGAGGTGTCACCTCCCAGCTAGGGACTGACAGACACCACATACGGGAGAGCTCTGGCTGGCTTCTGGCAGGTACCCTTCTGAGATGAAGCTACCAGAGAAGGAACAGGCAGCAATCTTTGTTGTTCTGCCACCCCAGATGGTAATTCCCAGGCAAGCAGGGTCTGGAGTGGACCTCCAACAAACTCCAGCAGACTAGCTGCAGAGGAGGCTGACCGTTAGAAGGAAAATGAACAGAAAGAAATAGTTTCAACATCAACAGGAAGGAAATCCACTCAGAGACCCTATCCAAAGGTCACCAACTTCAAAAACCAAAGGTAGTTAAAACCACAAAGATAGGAAGAAACCAGCACAAAAAGGCTGAAAATTCCAAAAACCAGAATGCCTCTTCTCCTCCAAGGGATCACAACTCCTGACCAGCAAGAGAACAAAACTGGACAGAGAATCAGTTTGACAAACTGACAGAAGCAGGCTTCAAACGGTGGGTAATAAACTCCTCCAAGCTAAAGGACCACGTTATAACCCAATGCAAGGAAGTTAAGAACCTTAAAAAGGTTAGATGAAATGATAACTAGAATAACCAGCATAGAGAAGAACATAAACAACCTGATGGAGCTGAAAAACAAGGCACAAGAACTTCGTGAAGCACACACAAGTTTCAACTGTCGAATTGATCAAGTGGAAGAAAGAATATCAGAGATTGAAGATCAACTCAATGAAATAAAGAAGGCAAGATTAGAGAAAAAAGAGTGAAAAGAAATGAACAAAGCCTCCAAAAATCAGAGGATTATGTGAAAACACCAAATCTACATTTTGTCATTGTATCTGAAAGTGATGAGAAGAATGAAACTAAGTTGGAAAACACTGTTCAGGATGTTATACAGAATTTCCCCAACCTAGCAAAGCAGGCCAACGTTCAAATTAAAGAAATACAGAGAACAGCACAAAAATACACCTCAAGGAGACCAAGACATGTAATCATCAGATTCACCAGGGTTGAAATGAAGGAAAAAATACTAAACACAGCCAGGGAGAAAAGTCAAGTTACCCACAAAGGGAAGCCCATCAGACTCACAGTGGATCTCTCAGCAGAAACCCTACAAGCCAGAAGACAGTGGGGGCCGATATTCAACATCCTTAAAGAAAAGGATTGTCAACCCAGAATTTTATATCCTGCCAAACTAAGCTTCGTATGCAAAGGAGAAATAAAATCCTTTATGAAAAAAAAACTGCTGGGAAATTTTGTCACCACCAGGCCTGCCTTACAAGAGCTCCTGAAGGAAGAACTAAAGATGTAAAGGAACATACCAAATTGTATGTTCACTCCAGAAACACACCAAATTGTAAAGACCATCAACACTATGAAGAGACTGCATTAACTAATGGGCTAGCATCAAAACGACCAGCTAGCATCAAAATGACTGGATCTAATTCACACATAAAAATATTAACCTCAAATGTAAGTGAGCTAAATGCCCCAATTAAAAGACACAGACTGGCAAATTCAATAAAGAGTTAAGACCCATTGGTGTGATGTATTTACGAGACACATCTCACATGCAAAGACACACATAGGCTCAAAATAAAGAGATGGAGGAAGATTACCAAGCAAATGGAAAGAAAAAAAAAAAAAAAGCAGGGGTCACAATCCCAGTCTCTGATAAAACAGTATTTAAACCAACAAATATCAAAAGAGACAAGGGCATTGCATAATACTAAAGGGATGAATGCAACAAGAAGAGCTAACTATCATAAATATATATGCATCCAATACAGGAGTAACCAGATACATAAAGCAAGTTCTTAAACAGCTACGAGGAGACTTAGACTCCCACACAATAATAGTGGGAGACTTTAACATCCCGCTGTCAATATTAGACAGATCAACAAGACAGAAAATTAACAAGAATATCCAGAATGTGAACTCAGATCTGGACCAAGTGAATGTAATAGACATCTACAGAACTCTCCACCCCAATACCACAGAATATACATTCTTCTCAGCACCACATCACACTTATTCTAAAATGACCACATAATTGGAAGTAAAATGCTCCTCAACAAATGCAAAAGAACAGAAATCATAACAAACAGTCTCTCAGAACACAGTGAAATTAAATTAGAACTCAGGATTAAGTAACTCACTCAAAACTGCACAACTATGTGAAAACTGAACAACATACTCCTAAATGACTACTGGATAAATAATGAAATGAAGGCAGAAATAAAGATGTTCTTTGAAACCAATGAGAACAAAGACGCAAAGTAACAGAATCTCTGGGACACATTTAAAGCAGTGTGTAGAGGGAAATTTATAGCACTAAATGCCCACAAGAGAAAGCAGGAAAAATCTAAAATCACCACCCTAGCATCACAATTAAAAGAACTAGAAAACCAAGAGCAAACAAATTCAAGAGCTAGCAGAAGAGAAGAAATAACTAATAGCATAGCAGAACTGAAGGAGATGGAGACACGAAAAACCCTTCAAAAAAATCAATGAATCCAGGAGCTGGTTTTTCGAAAAGATCAACAAAATAGAACACTAGCCAGACTAATAAAGATGGAAAAAAAATAAAAGGAAGAACCAAATAGACATGATAAAAATGATAAAGGGGATATCACCACCAATCCCACAGAAACAATAACTACCATCAAAGAATACTATAAACACCACTATGCAAATAAACTAGAAAATCTAGAAGAAACTGATAAATTCCTGGACACATATACCCTCCCAAGACTGAACCAGGAAGAAGTTGAATCCCTGAATAGGCCAATCACAAGTTCTAAAACTGAGGCAACAAATAACAGCCTACCAACCAAAAAAAGTCCAGGACTAGATGGACTCACAGCCGAATTCTACCAGAGGTACAAAAAGGAGCTGATATTATTCCTTCTGAAACTATTCCAAACTATTCCAAAAATAGAAAAAGACAGAATCTGTCCTAACTCATTTTATGAAGCCAGCGTCCTCCTGATACCAAAACCTGGCAGGGACACAACAAAAAAAGATTTCAGGCCAGTATCCCTGATGAAAATTAATGATGAAATATCTATCCCTGAAGAAAATCCTTAATAAAATACTGGGAAACCAAATCCAGCAGCACATCGAAGAGCTTATCCTCCACTATTAAGTTGGCTCCATCCCTGGGATGCAAGGCTGGCTCAACATTCAAAAGTCAACAAGCATAATCCACCATATAAACAGAACCAATAACAAAAACAACATGGTTATCTCAATAGATGCAGAAAAGGCCTTTGACAAGATTGAAACAGCCCTTCATGCTAAAAAGTCTCAATAAATTAGGTATTTATAGAACGTATCTCAAAACAGTAACAGCTATTTATGACAAACCCACAGCCAATATCATATTGAATGGACATAAAACTGGAAGCATTCCCTTTGAAAACCAGCACAAAACAAGGATGCCCCCTCTCACCACTCCTATTCAACATAGTATTGAAAGTTCTGGCCAGGGCAATCAGGTAAGAGAAAGAAAGAAAGGGTACTCAATTAGGAAAAAAGACAAGGTCAAATTGTCTCTGTTTGCACATTACATGGCTGTATATTTAGCAGACCCCATCGTCTCAGCCCAAAATCTCCTTAAGCTGATAAGCAACTTCAGCGAAGTCTCAGAATACAAAATCATTGTGCAAAAATCACGAGCATTCCTATATACCAATAACAGACAGACAGAGAGCCAAATCATGAGTGAACTCCCATTCACAATTGCTACAAAGAAAATAAAATACTTAGGAATATAACTTACAAGGGATGTGAAGGACCTCTTCAGGGAGAACTACAAACCACTGCTCAAGAAAATAAGAGAGGACAAATGGAAAAGCATTCCATGCTCATGGATACAAAGAATCTATATCACAAAAATGGCCACATTGCCCAAAGTAATTTATAGATTCAATGCTATCCCCATCAAGCTACCACTGACCTTTTCCACAGAATTGGAAAATAATATTTTAAATTTCATATGGAATCAAAAAAGAGCCCGCATAGCCAAGACAATCCTAAGCAAAAAGAACAATGCTGGAGGCATCACGCTACCTGACTTCAAACCATATTACAAGGCTATAGTAACAAAAACAGCATGTTACAGGTACCAAAATGGATACATAGACCAATGGAACAGAACAGAGGCCTCGGTAATAACACTACACATCTACAACCATCTGATCTTTGACAAACCTGACAAAAACATGCAATAGGGAAAGGATTCCCTATTCAATAAATGGTGTTGTGAAAACTGGCTAGCCATATGCAGAAAGCTGAACCTGGATCCCTTCCTTACCTTATACAAAAATTAACTCAAGATGGATTAAAGACTTAAATGTAAGACCTAACACCATAAAAACCCTAGAAGAAAACCTAGGCAATACCATTCTGGACATAGGCATGGGCAAAGACTTCATGACTAAAACACCAAACGCAATGGCAACAAAAGCCAAAACAGACGAATAGGATCTAATTAAACTAAAGAGCTTCTGCACAGAAAAAAAAAAAAAAACTATCATCAGAGTGACTGACAAAGGGCTAAGATCCAGAATCTACAAAGAACTTAAATTTACAAGAAAAAAAGCCAACCACTCCATCAAAAAGTGGGTGAAGGATATAAACAGACACTTCTCAAAAGAAGACATTTATGCAGCCAACAAACATATTTAGAAAAGCTCGTTGTCACTGGTTATTACAGAAAGGCAAATCAAAACCACATGGAGATACCATCTCATGCCAGTTAGAATGGTGATAATTAAAAAGGCAGAAGACAAAAGATGCTGGAGAGGATGTAGAGAAATAGGAACATTTTTACACTGTTGGTGAGGGTGTAAATTAGTTTAACTGTTGTGGAAGACAGTGTGGCAATTCCTCAAGGATCTAGAACTAGAAATACCATTTGACTCAGCAATCCCATTACTGGGTATATACCCAAAGGATTATAAATCATTCTACTAAAAAGAAACATGCACACATATGTTTACTGCGGCATTTTTCACAATAACAAAGACTTGGAACCAAACCAAATGCCCATCAATGATAGACTGGATGAAGAAACTTTGGCACATATATACCATAGAATACTATGCAGCCACAAAAAAGGATGAATTCATGTCATTTGCAGGGACACAAATGAAGCTGGAAACCATCATTCTCAGCAAACACAAGAACTGAAAACCAAACACCGCATGTTCTCATTCATAAGTGGGAGTTGAACAATGAGAATGCATGGACACAGGGAGAGGAACATCACACATCAGGGCATGTTAGGAGGTGGGGAGCTAGAGAAGGAATAACATTAGGAGAAACACCTAATGTAGGTGACGGGTTGATGGGTGCTGCATATCATCATGGCACATGTACACCTATGTAAGAAACCTTCGTGTTCTGCACATGTACCCCAGAACTTAAAGTATTAAAAAAAAAAAAGAATACTATAGTTTAAACAAGGGGACACCTGATATTAAAAATGAGTATGTTTAGAGTATCAATGATAGAAATTAAATTAATTTTCCAAGAATTAAAAAGAGTACAAGGTAGTACTGAGAAGTAATTTATGATAGTACCAATTTGAAAGTCATGAGAATCTATCAATCTGATACTATGAAATAGTTATTTGGTCTTCATCACCCACCAAAGTACTGGTTTTTTTGTATGCCAATGTTGACTGATAGCTTCAGGAATGGGCTGGTCACTGGAAACACAAAAGCATGATTAGATTTGGGACTTGCAGCACCCCCCAACAATCTCCAGGAGGGGAGAGGGATGGGAGTTGAGTTGATCACTAACGGCCACTGATTTAAACAATCATGCCTATGTAATGATGCCTCTATAAAAAACCAAGAAGACAGTTTCTGAATAGCCAATACGTGGAGGTTCCTGGAGGGTGGCTCATCCATGGAGGGCATGGAAGCTCTATGCCCCTTCTACTATAACTCATGCTATGTATCTCTTCATCTGTATTCTTTGTAGTAGCCTTTATAATAAACTGGTAAACATAGGTTTAAGTGTTTCTCTGAGCTTCATAAGCTACTCTAGCAAATTAGTCAAAGTCAAAGGGGAGAGGGGCTCATGGGAACTCCAACTTCAAGCCAGTCAGGTGGAAGCTCCCACCGGGACTTGGGACTGGTGTCTGAAGGGGCTGGAGGATGTGAGGGACTAAACTCCCCAATCTGTGGGATCTGACACTATCTCCAGGTAGATAGGGTCAAATTAAACTGGAGGACACCCAGTTTATATCTGCTGAAGAAGTTTACTGCTTGCTTGGTGGTGGGGAGAATCCCTACCACTTTGGTCACAGAAGTCTTCTTATGTGTTGATAACTGTGGTGATAAAAAGAGAATAGAGAAAAACATGGTTTGGTTTTTTCCTAAATAATCAGCAACACCAAACTAACCTAGTATAATAGCCAGGGAAACAAGTTGCAGCATTGACCCAGTAATGGACGCTTATTAAGAAACCCCTACATATTAGCTTTGATGTGACATTTGATATAATGAAATAAATAAGGTAAAATAAGATGTAGAAATAAAGTGTCACAGGAGAATACGATTTAGCCATGAAAAAGAATGATATCTTATCGTTTGCAATAACATGGATAAACCTAAAGGAAATTATGTGAAGTGAAAGAAGCACAATACAGAAAGACAAAATACTGAATTCTTTCACTCATAGGTGAAGCCATTGTTTAAAAAAAATATATGATCTAACAAAAATAGACAGCAGAAAAATAATTACCAGAGGCTGGGTAGGGCAAGAGGGAGAGGGGATGAGAAAGATTGATTAATGGGTACAAAGTTACAGTTAGATAGGATGAACTAATGCTGGTGATCCACTGCACAGTAGGGGGATTATAGTTATCAACAATGTATGGTATATTTCAAAATAGAAGAAAGGACTCTGAATAGTCTCAGCACAAAGAAACAATAAATGTTTCTGGTGCTAAATATGCTAATTACTGTAATTTGATCATTACACAATATATAAATGTATTAAAATTCATATTATGCCCTATATGTATGCACAATTATGTCAATTAAAAATAAAATAAAACTTTAAAAAAAATAAAGTTTCAATGTAACCAACACCAAAAGAACAATCTTTTTAGGCAGCCATGTTATATTTGATCTGTATGCTATATGCTCAGGGGAAAAGTCAATAAATTCCAAGAAGCAGTAGTATTATAAGTCACATGTTAAGGTTATAATTCAAACTAATAATATTTTTAAGATCATTAAGCCAATCATAAATAAATACCTGAAATAGACTGTGAAGATTTAAGACATAATAAAGTACAGTAGAATGACTGAATATAAGATAAAGATATTTTTGTCACTTTACTATATATCCACCCCACCTTCCCTTAAAAAAAGAAAAGAAAAAAGGGAAAAATTGGGTGAAGGGTCTTGTTCTCAAGAGCAACAAGAAAAATACAATAGTTAAAAATAAATACCGTCAGAAATGTGCAGCAAGTATACACATACACATATACACAGCCCCCAAAACATTAGTAATAATAGGCTGAAAGAAAACAAGCTAAAATAAATCAATAAATATCACATATCTGGATGGGAAGAATGGAAAATTTAAAAAGGGCAATTCTCCCAAAATAAAATTAAAGCTCAAAGAAATTTATCATAGACCTTTAAAAATGATTCTAAGTTCATCTAGAAAAATAAACATGCAGGAATATGAATGTGTGTGAATCAAATGGAAAGAATATGAATCATAGAAAGCTGGAATATTTAACAATGCATTATCAGTATAATAATAGAGATCTGAGCCGGGCGCGGTGACTCACGCCTGTAATCCCAGCACTTTGGGAGGCCGAGGCGGGTGGATCACGAGGTCAAGAGATCGAGACCATCCTGGTCAACATAGTGAAACCCCGTCTCTACTAAAAATACAAAAAATCAGCTGGGCATGGTGGCGCATGCCTGTAATCCCAGCTACTCAGAAGGCTGAGCCAGGAGAATTGCCTGAACCCAGGAGGCGGAGGTTGCGGTGAGCCGAGATCACGCCATTGCACTCCAGCCTGGGCAACAAGAGCAAAACTCCGTCTCAAAAAAAAAATAATAATAATAATAGAGATCTGGAATAATGAAACAGGCATATTGAGGGGAAAGGAGGATGGGAGAGTATAGAGAGTAAGGATGAGAGCAGAAAATATATTAATAAGAAACAGATTTCTGCTTCTATAATGACAATTTACACAGTATGGACCAATCATTCTAAAAAGACTAGGAAAATCTGGACAAATTATGTTTTTAAATCTGCCTGTATTCACAGAGAAGCTAATAAGGCAGTGACTAACAACAAAGCCAAGATCTGGGAGAAGGCAAAGCCAGGGAGATGAGCCAGACACTGGAGCTGCTTTCTCCCTAAGAGCATCTGCCAATTCTGGAAAAGAGAAATGAAAGACTGGAAAAGCTGAGCTGAGATTTTTATGGTCTCACAGGCCAGAAGCAAAACATGAGTGCAGGGTCTACCAAGAAGAGGAAGCCTTCATAAAGTCTCTCCACTTTGGATAGGGCCCCCAAAAGACAGGATCGTAGGAATAAGGATGAACTCAGAAGAACCTGGTCTTTATAAGGACTGAAATACAGCTTCAAATCATCTCACTCTCTGACATTAGACTGATATCATCTAGGGTTGCTAGTACTACTAGCAAACTACTATAAACAAATAAAAAGGAAACATAAAGCCTATCTGTAAAAAGAGAACAAGATACTACGCCTTCAATTATCTTTACAATTTTTCACATTCGATGTCACATACTCAAAATTAACCATAAATGGTACAGTTAATTTTGGGAAAGTGTTCAGCAGTGTCAACTAAAAATAGGTATACATCTACCCTATGATTCAGAAATTTCCCCCATAAGAATATACCAAAAGAACTAAGTATATCTATTTACCAAAAGATACTTAAGAGAATGCTCACAGTAGTTTTATTCTTGATAATCCAAAATTTAAAACAATTGTCATCAATAGAAAAATGAATTGTAGTATATCCATACAATGTGATACTAAACAGCAATAAAGAAGAATGAACTACTGAGACACAACAACATAGATAACTCTAACAGACACTAAGTTAATAAAAAAAGTAAAATAACATATTCAAATAAATACATATTATATTATTTCATTTATATGAAGTCCAAGAATAAAATTAATCAATGCTGATAAAAAGTCAGAAAAATGACTATCCTAGGAAGAGGTATTGACTGGTAGGGGTGGAATGGAACTTTTATTTATTTATTTAATTTATTTATTTATTTATTTAGAGATGGAGTCTCACTCTGTCACACAGGCTGGAGTGCAATGGCAGAATCTCAGCTCACTGCAACCTCCACCTCCCAAATCCAAGCGATTCTCCTGTCTCAGCCTCCCAAGTAGCTGGAATTACAGGGGTCTGCCACCACGCCTGGTTAATTTTTAATTTAGTAAGGATGAAGTTTCCACCATGTTGGCCAGGCTGGTCTCAAACTCCTAACCTCAGGTGATCTGCCTGCCTCGGCCTTCCAAAGTGCTGGGATTACAGGCATAAGCCACTGTACCCAGCTTTAATTATTTTTCTAAATTTTGTAGGTACATACATAGTACATGTATGTATTTACAGGGTATGTGAGATGTTTTAAAACAGGCAGCAATGTAAAATAAGCACATCATGAAGAATGGGGTATCCATCCCCTCAAGCATTTATCCTTTGAGTTACAAACAAGCCAATTATATTCTTTAAATTACTGAAAAATATACGATTAAGGTATTATTGACTATAGTCACCCTATTGTGCTATCAAAAAGCAGGTCTTATTCATTCTTTTTATATTTTTTATACCCATTAACCATTTCCACCTCCCCACAAGCCAAACCTGCTACTATCCTTCACAGCCTCTGGTAGCCATCCTTCTACTCTATCTCCATGAGTTCAACTGACTACAAATAAGTGAGAACATGCAATGCTTGTCTTTCTGTGGCTGGCTTAATTCACTTAACATAATGATCTACAGTTCCACCCATGTTGTCACATATGACTGGATCTTATTCTTTTTTATGGTTGAATAATATTCTACTGAGTAAATGTATACTTTATGAATTCATCTGTTGATGGACAGTGAGGTCCAAATTTTAGCTATTGTAAACAGTGCTGCAACAAACATAGGAGTGTAGATATCTCTTTGACAAACTGAGTCCCTTTCTTTTGGGTATATACTCAGCAGTGGGATTACTGGATCATATGGCAACTCTATTTTTAGTTTTCTGAGAAACCTCCACACTGTTCTCCACAGTGGTTATACAAATTTACATTCCCAGAAACAATGTACAAGGATTCCCTTTTCCCCACGTCCTCACCAGCATTTGTTATTACCTGTCTTTTGGAAACAAGCCATTTTAACTAGGGTAAGATGATATCACATTGCAGTTTTGATGCGCATTTCTCTGATGATCAATGATGTTGAGCACATTTTCATATGCCAGCTTGCCATTTGTAAGTCTTCTTTGAAAAATATCTATTCAATCTTTTGCCCATTTTTTGATCAGATTATTAGATATTTTCCTACAGAGTTGTTTGCACTCCTTATATATTCTGGTTATTAATCCCTTGTCAGGGGGCAGTTTGTAAATATTTTCTCCCATTCTGTGGGTTGTATCTTCACTTTGTTGATTGTAACCTTTGCTGTGCAGAAGCTTTTTAACTTGATGTGATCCTAGTTATCCCCATTTCCTTTGGTTGCCTGTACTTGAGGGGTACTTCTCAAAAAATCTTTGTCCTGACCAATAATGTCCTGTAGACTTTCCCTTATGTTCTCCTGTAGTAGTTTTATAGTTTGAGGTCTTCGATTTAAGTCTTTGATCCATTTTGACTTGATTTTTGTAAATGGCGAGACATAGGGAACTAGTTTCATTCTTTTGCCTACAGATACCCAGTTTTCCCAGTACTATTTATTAATGAGATCATCTTTTCCTCAGGGTATGTTTTTGACACCTTTGTCAAAAATGAGTTCACTGTAGGTGTGTGGATTTGTTTTTGGGTTCTAAGATTCTGTTCTACTAGTCTATGTGTCTGCAGAAGGGAACTTTTTAGATGCTGCAAGTATTTCGTATCTCAGTGAGTGGTGGTTATATGGTTATACATACATGTCAATAATCATTGAAGTGTACTCATAAGAGGAGTGTAGCTCACTTTGAACATTTGAGTATACAAAGACTAGGTAAAGCATTATTCAAAAAGAATAAACCTGGAGGGCTTAAACTACCAGATAGCAAAACTTAAGCTGCAGTAATTAAGAAAGTATAATATTTACACAATGATGGACAGACTCATGAAACAACAGAATCTAAAAAAAAATCCACATGTAGGGCAGCACTTAATTTATGACAAAGTAAACACTACGAAGCAATGAGAATAAGTCTTTTCAACAAATAGTATTGTTTAATTAGAAATTATATTATGAATAAAACAGAAATTCTATCCCTGCTTTATACCATATATAAAAATTAAATCCAGGTGGACAGTATATAAAAATGTAAAAGGTAAAGAAATCATGTTTCTCGAAGATTATGTAGAAGGATGTTTTCATAACTGGTGAAGGCAAAGATTTCTTTAAAATGAAAAAAAAAAAAGCAGTAGGCACAAAGGAAAAGATTAATAAATCAAACTACATTATTAAGTCAGATCATGTTAAAAATAACATGTTCATCAAATGAGCAAGAAGCACTAATGGATTAAAAATGCAAACCACAGAGTGGGACAAGATACAACATATAACTGACAAAGTGCTTGTAATAAGAAAATGTAGGGAATTCCTACAAATTACCAAGAAAAGAACAAACAATCCAATAGAAAAATGAGCAAAAGACAGGCACTGCACAAGCAGAAGGAAGAGGGTATGTAAAGGATCTGAAAAGATAACCGCTAAATAGCCAATGCACATACACTAGGAAGCATGGTAGATCAATTTGAAAAAAAAGCAGCTGAAACTAGAAAGGGGTTTGCTCATTCCAAGAGCAGGTAAGTTCAAAAGTTGTACAATAAAGACTGAAGATGGTAGATTAGTCCTGGTAGCCCATAAGAACTACAGCAACTGACCACCCAGGCTTCCTGTGCAGAATACAACCCAAAACACTAGGGAAAACTACACAGAATAGAATAAAAATTGAACAGGACAAAAATAAATAAATATCAGGGAAAAAATGGACTAGCAAAAAATTATAATTTTGATATAAGTAAAAGTGAAATTTAAAAAGTTAAGACAGGTGACCCTTAAACAACATGGGAGTTAGGGCCATCAAACTCACACAGTTGAAAACCTTCATATAACTTTTTTTTTAATTTAGAGGATACATGTGCAGGTTTGTTACATGGATAAACTGTATGATGCAGAGGTTTTGGTTTCTATTAATCATAATCCCATAACCCAAGTAGTGAACATAGCACCTGTGACAAGTATTAATAGTTTTTCAACCCTTTCCCCTTTCCTTTCCTTCCCCTTTTTGAGATCTCCAGTGTTTATTGTTCCCATCTTTGTGTCCATGTGTACCCAGTGTTTAGCTCCCACTTATAAGAGAGAACATATTGTATTTGGTTTTCTATTTCTGCATTAACTCACTTAAGATAATGACCTCCAGCTACATCCATGCTGCTGCAAAAAGACATAAATTTATTCTTTCTTACAGCTTCATGCATATGGAACCATATAAATCTGGCTCCCCAAAAACTTAACTACTAAAACTTGACTACTAATACCACTGATCCAAAGCCTTACTAATAACATAAAAACATACTCAATTAACATGTTTTGTGCATTGTACATATTACATATTATATTCTTATAATAAACTACAGAAAAAAGTGTGAATAAGAAAACCATAAGGGAGAGAAAATTTGTTTACTAATTATCAAGTGGAAATATGTTTATTATTCATTATGAAGTTCTTCATCCTTGTCTTAACATTGAGCAGGATGAGGTAAAGGTGGAAGGGGTGGGTTTGATCTTGCTGTCTCAGGGGTGGCAGAGACAGAAGAAAATGGACCCACACAGTTCAAATTCACTTTGTTCAGGGTCAACTCTACATGTATATATGTATACACACATGTGTATATGAGAGTGTGTGTGTGTGTGTGTGTGTGTATGTGTGTGTGTGATCTATTTTATATAACTATTTTGGAAGACTAGAGTCTATTACAAGTTTGCAACTTCCAGGGGAAGGCTTCAATTATAAACTGATCAATTTTGGTCAATTTCAGCTTACTTAGCACAGTAACAGCTAACCAACTCAAACCCCAACTCACTGCAGGCAGATACATACCTTTTTTAGGAGCAGGCTACACACATGTTTGCCAGGATGGGCAAGAAAAGGGTCCTGTACTCCAAATACTGGAGATATGTACTCTGCTCCCCAATAGCAGAGAGGTAAATAAAGAGCCTTATGGCCATGTTGTTGCACCTAACACCATTGTTGCAAGCCCCTCACAAGGACCATCATTCTACTTCCCCCTTCATTTTTCTTTTTCCCTTTTGGGGAGCCTTAAAGAATAGGATATTAAAAAACAACTTTATACACAGAGAAAATAATAAAGTGACCATGCATGCTCCGGAGAAGGCTCAGAAAATACTTAAGGGGACATTACATTTATAGTTTAGGCTGATCTTCAACACAAAGACAGCCCAAAACAATGAAAAAAATCAAAAACAATAACAAAAAACTATGGAAACAGGAAAAACTAGAGAAAAGAAAAAAAATCTGGATTCCAGAATTAACACATTATTAGATTCAAATGCCCAGTTTTCAACAAAAAATAATCATCAGGCATCAAAGAAACAAAAAATTTGCTGCAGTCAAAGGAAGAAAATAAATCAGCAGAAACTATCTGTAGAAAAGACCTTATGGCAGATAAACTAGCTGAAGACTTCAAAATCACTGTCATAGAAATGCTCAAAAAGAAAGATGAAGAGAAGGTCAGAGAAACAATGTTTGAACAAAATGGAAATATCAATAAAAATATTTAAAAGGAACCAAAAGACAATGCAGGAGCTGAAACATACAATAACTAAAATGAAAAATTTACTAGATGGGCTCAAAGTAAGATTTCCCCAGGCAGAAGAATGAATCAGTGAACTTGAAGATAGGACAATGCAAATTATTGAGTCTGTGTTACAGAAAGAAGAATAACTGAAGAAAAGTGAGCAGCCTAAGGAATCTGTAAGACATAACCAAGAGGATCAATGGACACACTGAGAAAGTCCATAAGGAGCAGAGAGAGAGAAAGGCGCAAAGAATATATTTAAAGAAACAATGGCTGAAAACTTCTCAAATTTGATGAATGAAATAAATATAAATATCCAAGAAGCTCAACAAACTCCAGGAAAGATGAATATAAAAAGTACCACAGTGAGACCCATTATAAATTTTCAAAAGACAAAGAGAGAATCTTGAAAACAGCACAAAAGACAAGCAGCACATCACGACAAAGGGGCTTCAAGAAGATTATTAGCAGATTTCTCATCAGAAACTGGAGGACAGAAGGCAGTGAGCTTATACATACAAAATATTTAAAGAAAAAACTAACAAGAATACTGTATTAAGTAAAACTCTCCTTCAAAACTGAAGGAGAACTTATGATGACCCCAGATAAATAAAATCTGACAAAGTTTATTACCACTAGATCTGCCCTGCAAGAAATGTTTAAGAGAGTCCTAAAAGGTGAAATGAAAGGATGCTAGACAGTAACACAAAGTCATAAAAAGAAATAAAGATCTAAACAAAGGTAACTAAGTGGGAAGTTACAAAAGCTAGTATTATTATAACAATGGGTTGTAACTCCACATTTTTGTTTGCGATATATTTTTAAATACTAGTGCATGCTTTCAATTATTAGTTTATGTTTTGGTGCACACAAAATATAAACATGTAATTCTATGACATTAACACCTAACAGGGGTGGGGATATAGCTGTAAAGAGGCACAGGTTTTTATATTACTGAAGTTACGCTAGTATAAATTAAATTATAACTTTGGTTTGTTAAACGCAATCCTCATGGTAACCACATTGAAAACAGCCACAGAATACACACAAAAGGAAATGACAGAGAAACTTAAACAATTCATTACCAAAAATAGCAACTAAACACAAAAGACAGTAATGCAAGAAATGAGTGACAAAAAAGTTATAAGGCATTTAGAAAACAAACAGCAAAATGAAATAAGTCTATCAGTAAATACTTTAAATGTAAACGAATTAAAGCATGTCAGCAAAAGACAAAGAATGGTAGAATGGATAAAAACATATGACCTAGGGATATGATGTCTATATGGGATTCACTTTAGATCTAAAGAAGAACCTATTTTAAAAGTGAAAGGATGGGAAAAGATATTCAAAAGTAACTAAAAGAGAGCGGGGTGGTTATACTAACATCACACAAAACAGACTTTAAATCAAAAAAGATTACAAGTGAAAAAGAGCATTACACATTAAGAAAAGGTTCAATGTGGCAAAAAGATGTAACAATTCTAAACAGTTATACATCTATAAACAAACCATAAAAATATATGAAACAAAAACTGACAGAATTGAAGGAAGAAACAACCGGTTCTACAATAATAGTAAGAGACATCAATAACCACTCTAAATAATGGATAAAACAATCACACAGAAGCTAAGAAAGAAAACAGAGGACCTTAAAGAAATAAATAAATAAACCAAATAGATCTAACAGACATTTACGAAACACTCTACCCAGGCACAACAACATACATATTTTTCTCAAGTATACATGGGACATTTTCCAGAACAGACCACATGGTATGCCACAAATTAAATTTTAATAGATTTAAGAAGATAGATATAGGTGGGTGGATCACCTGAGGTCAGGAGGTCAAGACCAGCCTGGCCATCATGATGAAACCCCATCTTTAAAACAAACAAAAAAAAAAACAAAAAAAAGAAGATAGATATATAAAGTATATTCTCTGACCATAATGGGATAAGGATAGAAATCAACAACAGAAGTAAACTTGGAAAAGTCACAAACTTACAGAAATAAAATAACACACTCTTAAATAATCAACAGATTAAAGAAGAAATCATGAAGGAAATTAGAAAATACTTAGAGATAAATAAAAATTAAAATATAATACCAAAACTTACAGATACAGCTATCAATGCTTACATTAAAAATTAAGAAAGGACAGGGTGTAGTGACTCATGAATGTAATCCCAGCACTCGGGAGGCCAAGGTGGGTGTATTGCTTGAATTCACAAGCTCAAGGCCAGCCTGGGCAACATGGTGAAACCCTGTCTCTACAAAAAATATGAAAATTAGCTGGGTATGGTGGTGCATGTCTGTAATCCCAGCTACTTGGGAGCCTGAGGTGGGAGAATGGCTTTAGCCTGGGAGGCAGAGGCTGTAGTGAGCTGAGAACATGCCACTGCACTCAGCCTCGGCAACAGAGCCAGACCTTGTCTCAAAAATAAATAAATAAATAAATCAATCCTCAAATCGACAAATTAACTTTACAACTTAAGGACCTAGAAAAACATAAAACTCCTAAAAATATATAGAACAAAAGCTTCAGGACATTGGATTTAGCAATGATTTCTTGAATAACACACCAGAGCAATTTTTAAAAATAGACAAATTGGACTCCATGAAAACTTTAAAATTTTGTGCATAAAAAGGCAGTATCAATGGAGTAAAAAGGCAATCCAAAGAATGGAAGAAAACTTTTGCAAATAATATATCTGATAAGAAATTACTACCTAGAATATACAGAAAATTCCTAAAACTAAAAAAAAAAAAAAAAATACTTAAATAGACATTCCTCCAAAGAGGATACATAAATGGCTAATAAGCACATGAAAAGATGCCGAAGATCACTAATAATTAGGAAATGTGAATTACAACTAAAATGAGATATCACATGACACTCATTGAAAGGGTTATCAAAACAACAGAAAACAACAAGTGTTGGTGAGGATGTAGAGAAATTGGAATCCTTGTGCAGTTGATGGGAATGTAAAATGGTACAGCTACTATGGAAAACAGTATGACAATTTCTGAAAAAAATTAAAGGTAGAATTACCATATGATATGGCAATTCCACATCTGAATATATACTCAAAAGAATGGAAAGTAAGCAGATATCTGTACTCCCACGTTCATAGCAGCATTATTCACAATAACTGAAACATGGAAGCAACCGAAGTGTCCATCAACACATGAAGTGATAGGCGAAATGTGGTGTATGCATACAATAGAATATCATTCATCCTTTAAAAGGAAGGAAATTCTGACATATGTTACAACATGGATGAACCTAGAGAACACTATGCTATGTGAAATAAACCAGTTTTTAAAAACCACATAAATACAGCATGATTCTGCTTATCCGAGATAGAGTACTCAAAATCATAGAGACAGAAAACAGAATGGTGGTTGCCAGAGACTGCAGGGAGGGGGAAATGGATATTACTGTTTAATGGGTATAGTTTCAGCTTTACAAGATGAAAAGGGTTATGGAGAGGCATGGTTGGTAATGGGGACACAACATTATAAATGTATTTAATACCACTAAACTGTATACTTAAAATTATTAAGACGGTAAATTTTGTTATGTATATTTTACTGTCATAAAAATTACTTCAAGGAGAAAAACTGTAAATTATTTAAAAGAAAAGCTTTATGGAGAACTAATGCTGCTGGAACACAAATATTAAGTTAATGTAAACTATATCTACTGGAAAATACAATATAATTAATCTTATTTTGTAACTGTTCATTATCTTACAGCTAAAAATAATTCTCCTCTTTTTTCTGTAAAAACTCTCATTTTCACAGGTACTTTTAGTGTGAGCTACAATTAAATGTACTACAAGACTCCAGAAACATTATAGCAAAATAGTAAATCAAAAGGCTATAGTAAGTACCTTATTTGTCAAACTACTGTTAAACCTCTGTACCAGCAAAAACAACTACTATAATCATTTCTTCTAAATACCTATTTACCTGCCCAAACTATAAATATAAATTGGTTGGAATGTATTTGTTATATAAATCTTTAGTCCTACAAGCTCTCCTGCGGACTGAGTCAGAAATACTCTCATGCACAGGCTTTGAGGAATTTATTCTTAGCCTTCAAACCCTCACCTGAAAGCATTTTAAAAGGGCTTCCAAAAAGTCTTTATCTGATATTTCAGATATCAGGTAAGAACTAATTTCTAGAAGCTGAGAAACAGGAGCTCTAATAAAACTGCTACTTTAGCTCCCTATAGGCAAGAGAAATCAACAGAGACACCCAGTAATCTACTGCAATATAAATAAAAATCATATATTCTCTTTAACCAAATGGTGGAAAAAGGAGGCCAGAACAGCTATTCTATAATAAATTTTCAAATACAAAATAGATTTCCTAATCACAAGATTATAACACTACAAACAGGTATCTCTAAATAGAACGGTTCCAGCAGTCACAAAAATGGTAATAAGAGGCAGTTAAATGACGCATTTATGACATTTTGTTTAACTCCTTGGATATCAAACACCTAGTAGGTGCCAGGTACTATGCACTAGTAGTAGAAATACAGCAGTGGAAAAAAAAAACCAAAAACAGGAAAAATCTCTACTCTTATAAAACTGTCATTCTAGTGAGATTAAAAATTAAAAAATAAATAATATGTCAATGCTTGAAAGGAAAACAGGAGAACCATTCACTCCTTTTGCCCTGGGTGGCACCCTTTATACAACTTCTGTTTTGGCAAAAAAATTATTAGCATACACCTTTACTCTCAAAACATACTGGTGTACAAGATACAGATCTAAAGATAATAGAACAAAACTTCAGACACTGACCAAAGAGGGGTGCTTTTTTATATACATTGGTAAGAGAAGGCCTCTCTGAGTATGATGATAAATCTGAGGAGTGGCTGGAAATAAGTGAGGGAGCAAGCCGTATGCATATCTAGAGGAAGAGCTTTTCAGGCAGTACATTTGTGGCAGTATAGTGAGTGAACATCTATGTGTGCTTATGGGTGTGTGTGTGTGTGTGTGTGTGTGTGTGTTTGTATTTGTAGACGAAAATCTGCAAATGTTCACTTAAAGAAGATGAAAATCCAGTTTTAATAGAAAGTCTATGAAGTAGAAACTTTTTTATTCTCTTTCTTGCCTAAAAGTAGTTCCCAGGGTATACATTAGGCATAACTTACTTTGCTCTGGTAGATTCCAGAATTAAAACCATTTCCCTGAAGAGGAAACCTTCTCTATGGATGTAAAATTGCCCTATTATGGCTTTTAATATCACTGGCATTTAATATAATTGTATTAAATTATATAACTATAATATAATTTATTAAATTATAATGTATATAATTAATATATATCTTCCAAGAGCCTGTGGTGATTCTGGTTCCCTGAAGATTCCTTAGAGGTGAATATAGGGTATGAAATAGAATTGGTAAGTTCTATAATAATACTAATAGTACTGACACTAATAATACATCACCAATAATAATAAGGAAAATTTTAAGTAATTAGTATGTCCAAGAACTGTCATAATCACTTGATCTGAGGTTGCTCAAGGATCTGACCATTTACAAACTATCCAGTTAAAGACGTTCTGGGGTCTCCTTGATCATCTGGACCATGTTCAATTTGTTTTTTAATAACATATTTTAACTAATAAATTTTTGATTTTAGACAGATAAGCACACATTAGTTTTGTACTGTAGATGAAAATCTACAAAACTTCAGTGAAAGACAATAGGAAATGTATGTATGACTCAATTCCAGTATTAGAATAGGTAAGTGAAAATTCTAGAAGATTCCATATTGGTTCAGTAATTTCCCTTATCTGAAATTCTTCTCTTTGCTTCCACTGACATAAAGTGAAATTGATTAGGTTATTTGGGCTCAACTTTATATTTTATTTAAATTTGTTATTTCTGTCATTTCTGCTATCATTCTGTGTTTAAATTTAAAGGCTCAGTACTATGGAGGCACACTGTAGAAACACCTATGAGATGCCCCCACGGCATGTATTCCACTCCTTAGAGATCTATGTAGGTCTTAGAAAACTAACATATGCACCACAAGAACGAAAGGTGGAACATGTGTATGTCGGCTACACCAACAGCATACTACATCCCTCTTCCTATTCTGATTAGAATAAACCTCAAGACTTGATGAAAAGTCCATGGAACATAGACCTCTTATTCTTAAGTATATGGCGGGAAGATGTGAGGCCTGAGACCACTGCAAGTTTGCTACTATAAATTTTGCTGCCATAAATGAGGTTAAGATTCAAGAAAATATAACAATTATAAATATATAAGCAGTTAAGACAGAGTCTCAAAATAAATATATCATACTAGGTCCAATTAGAAGAGAGAAGCCACCCAGGAAAAGTTTAATATAAAGAACAGCTAACTATAACAGGATATTCAAGGAGTAAGAGACTGTCTAGGAAGATGTAAAAAGAATTTAAAATAATATAGGAATAGCAGGTAGAGAAACAGCCATTACCCCTAGGTCTCAGAGTACCAAGACAAAAGCTCTACATAGCCTCTTCCCCAGTGTTGAGATTCAGACCTTGTTGGAGAGGGTACAGTCTCGGCTCACTGAAAGAGAAGTCATTCTAGTGGCATGCCAGTGGTATATATTGAAAATTTGCCCATTGGAACTTGCCAGAAATTTTCTCTCTAGGATAGCAGGAAGGCTATTTACAGGCAGGCATTTCACCAGAAGCTTCACTACAGAACCATCCAAAGCAAGGCCAGGTGGGGGGAAAACACTGTAGACTGCCATGTATTGCAATACCTGGGCACTGGAGAAGCTACAAGGGCTTCAGAAGCCTGATGATGGAAAAAGTTGAGTGAATACATTGGTACCTGGAAGCAAAATCTATTCCCCTGCAGTATGTCTTCAGGGTCCTCTAATGCACAAAGCTTCAGTGCCAGGTAGAGAAACAAAACAATTAAAGGGCTTAAATCAATTTCCACAGAACAGGAAAGAAGATTGAATTTGGTAGTGAGGTGCAATAAATTGATAACCAGACAATTATATGAAGCAAAACATGATATAAATGAAAGGAGAACCAATTCAATAATTATAATTGGATGTTTAAATATCTTTCTCTTAGTAATTGGTAAAACAACCAATCCTCCCAAAAGAATACAATCAGAACGCACAAGACTTGAACATTACCAACTTACATGATAGAAATAGATTAACATAGAAAAAATCAATCAATGACAGCAAAATACAGTTGACCTTGAACCACATGTTTGAACTGCATAGGTCCATTTATACATGAATTTTCTTCTACCTCTGCTACCCCTGAGACAGCAAGACCAACCTCTCCTTTTTCTCTTACTCCTCAGTCTGCTCAACATGAATAGTAAATACATATTTTTTTTACCTCATGGTTTTCTTATTAACATTTGCTTTTCTCTAGCTTACTTAAGAATATAGTATATAACACATATAACAAACAAAATATGTGTCAATTGATTGCCTATGTTATTGGTAAGGCTATTGGCCAAGAGTAGGTTACTAGTAGTTAAGTTTTGGCGGAGTCAAAAGTCATACATGACCAGGCACAGTGGCTCATGCCTATAATCCCACTACTTTGGGAGGCCAAGGCGGGTGGATCACCTGAGGTCAGGAGCTCAAGACAAAACTGGACAACATGACGAAACCCGTCTCTACTGAAAATACAAAAATTAGCCTGGTGTGGTGTCATGCGCCTGGAGTCCCAGCTACTTAGGAGGCTGAGGCAGGAGAATCACTTGAACCCAGGAGATGGAGGTTGCAGTGATCTAACATCACACCACTGCATTCCAGCCTGAGCGACAGAGTGAGACTCTATTTCAAAAAAAAAAAAGTTATACATGAATTTTTTATCCCATGGGGAGATGGCACCCCTAACTCCCATCTTGTTCAAAGGTCAACTGTACACAGTCTTTTCAAGTGCACTTGGAACATTCTCAAGACCATAGTATAGGCCATAAACAAGTCTCAATAAATGTAAAAGAATTAAAACCCTGCAAATTATGTTCTCTCATCACAAAAGAATTAAATTAGAATCAACTTTACAAAGTAATATAGGAGGCCCCCAAATATTTGTAAATAAGATATTTCAAAGAAACCTATGGTCAAAGAATAAATCACACCAAAAAAATTAGACAATATCTTAAAATGGATGGAAACAAAAAATAACATCAAAACTTATGAAATATGGCAAAGTAAGTGGGAGGATAGAAATTTACATCTTTAAAAGCTTGTATTAAGCTTTGCACATTGGCAGTATTGTAGCCAATGAGGTTTACGTAAGGTATGATTATTGCTAACAAAAAGCTTATATTAGAAAGAAAAAATATCTGTAATAAATCATCTATACTTCCATCTCAAGAAGCTGCCAGCCTGGGCAAAATGGCAAAACCCCATCTCTTCAAAAAATAAAAAAAAAATTAGCTGAGCATGGTGGCAAATGCCTGTGGTCCCAGCTATTTGGGAGGTTAAGATGGAATAATCACTTGAACCCAGGAAGTAAAGACTGCAGTCAGCCATGTTTATGCTATTGCACACCAGCATAGGTGACACAGCAAGATCCTGTCTCAAAAAAAAAAAAAAAAGGAGAAGCTGAAAAAGGAAGAGCAAATCATAAGCAAAGTATTGGTAGAGATTGACTGAATACCCCTAATCCAAAAGCATGAAATCTGAAATGTCCCAAAATCCAAAACTTTTTGAATGCTGACATTATGCCACAAGTGGAAAATTCCACACTTAACATCATGTGATGGGTCATAGTCAAAATGCAGACACACAACAAACAAGTTTATTCAGTGTCCCCACAGGAAAAAAAGACATTCCCCATCCCCATCAGCTGCAATAAATCTTTTCTGAGCACACCCATATTCCACCACCACAAGCACAGCCACAAAAGGTAATAAAATAGTATGTGTGTAGGCTAGACATGACAACAAGTTCCCTACAATGCCTCACTCTATATAAATTAAGTCAGAAATGACGGTGATGTCAAATTATCACAGATTATCCACATAGGTGGCTGTGATAGTGACACTTTTGCTTTCTGATGGCTTAATATACACAAAATTTGTTTCATGCACAAATTGTTTAAACTATTGTATAAAATTACCTTCACACTATTTGTACAAAGTGTATATGAAACATAAATAAATTTTGGGTTTACATTTATGTCTCATCCCCAAGATAACGCATTATGAATATATGTGAATAATCGAAAATCCTTCCACACGGTGAGTATGCCTTATCCAAAAAACTATGGTCCCAGACATTTTGGATAAGGGATACTCAACTTGTAGAAGGAAGAAATATAAAGATGAAAATGAAAATCAATAAAATAGAATAGATAAAAATCACTGAAAAAAAGAAATTGATTCTTCAAAAATATCAAATTGATAAACTTTTAGGCTAAACCATCCAAGAAAAAAAGAGAGAAAACACAAATTGATAAAATCAAGAATGAAAAAGAGGACATCACTACTAATCTTGCATAAATTAGAAGGATCATAAGGAGAAAAGATGAACAACTATATGAAAACAAGGTATACATCTTAGATGAAATGGACAAATTCCTAGGAATATACAAATACCAGAGCTAACTCAAGAAGAAATAAACATATAACAGGAATTTGATATAGTCATTTAAAACTTTTCCACAAAGAAAAGCCCAGGCCCAAATGGCTTTGCTGATAAATTGTAACAAATATTTAAAGATAAAATAACTCTAATTCTAAATGAGCTCTTTCAGGTAACAGAGAAAGAGGGAACATTTATCAATCCATTACATGAGGCCAGTATTACCTGGATAACAAAGAGAGAAAAGGAAAATTTAAAACTACAGACCAACAGTCCTCATAAAAAGACATAGAATCATTAAGAAAATATTAGCAAACTAATAATCTGATTCTGGGAAAATGTAAAAGAATTTATATTTTATTAGTTTGCTAATATTCTGATTCTGGGAAAATAAAATTGATTCTGGGAAAAATATAAAAGGATTAAATACTGTGACCAAGTACAATTTATCCCAGAAGTGACAGGTCTGGTTAACAACAGAAAAGCAATTAATGTAAAAAACCACATTAACAGAATGAAGGGAAAAACACATGATTATCTTGACATGGAAAAATGCATTTGACAAAATCAACACCGACTCAAGATAAAACCTCTCAAACAGTCCAGAATAGATCTCTCCATCTTCTATGAATCATAGAGGATCTTCTGATAAAGGACATCTCTCTTACAAGGAAAAGCACAGCCAACCTCATATTTTATGAAAGACTGAATATTTTTCCCCTAACATCAGAAACAAGGCAAGAATGCCCATTTTTACCATTTCTGGTCAACATTGTACTGAAGATCCTAACCAGTGGAGGAAGAAGAACAGGAGGAGGAGGAGAAGGAAGAGATGGAAGAAGAATGGAAGAAAGAAGAGGATAAAGAGGAAGAAAAGGAAGAGAAAGAGACAGAACAAGAGAAAAGAAAGCAAAGATATACAGATTGGAAAGAAAAAAGTAAAACTGCCATTATTCTTAGATCATATAATTCTGTATACAAAAATTAATCTACAACAACAACAACAATAAAAAAACCTATCTGAACTAAAAAATATTTAGCAGGTACAGGGTTTAAGATATATAAAATCTATTTTATTTCTATAAAATAGCAAATGAGAATTTAAAAATAAAATTAATGAAACAATTATATTCATAATAGCACCAAAAACAGTAAAATAATTGGAAATAAATTCAATAAAAGAAATGCATACTGTATACTAAAAACTCTAAAACATTGTTGAGAGAAATTAAAGACCTTAAAAAAAAAATGAAAAGACATACTAGTTTCATAGATCAGAGATTTGATAGTTTTGAGAAAGGAGTTCTCCCCTAAATTTATCTCTAAATTCAACACTATTTCTATTAATACTATTCCTATTCAACATTCTTCCTATGTAGTTCCAAGCCAGCTTTATGTTGAAACTGACAAGCTAACTCAAATTTATATGACATACAGAGGACCTCGAAATAGTCAAAACAAAGTTGAAGAACTTACACAACATGACTTCAAAACTTACTATAAAGTTAAAGAAAGTAGTACTGACATGAGGATAGACATATAGATGAATGGGACAGACTAAACAGTCCAGAAGTAAACCCCCACATTTATAGCCAGTTGGTTTTCAACAAAGGTGCAAAGATGATTAAATTAGGAAAACGACAGTCTTGTCAACAAATGATGCTGAGACAACTGGATACCCATGTATCAAAAACAAACAAACAAAAAAATAAACCCTTACCTCACACCATACATAAAAATTAACTCAAACTATATTATGGGCCTAAAGGCAAGAGATAAAAATATAAAATATCTAGAAGAAAAGACAGGAGGAAATGTTTGTGACCATGGGTTAGGTAAATATTTCATAGGCATGACAGCAAAAACATTTTAAAAATTGATCACACTTCATAACTTTCAGTTTTCAAAAGACACCAGTGAGAGAATGAAAAGACAAACCACAGACTGGGAAAAGTATTTACAAATCACATATCTAATAAAGGATTTATATTTAGAATTTTTTTTTTAAAAAAACCTTATAACTCAATACAAAGACCAACAACCAAATTCAAAACTGGGCAAAAGATTTAAATAAGAATTTTACAAGAAAAAATGAATAGCTAAAAAGCTAATGGAAATATGATCAAAATTATTAGTCACTATTAAATTGCCAATGAAAAATACATAAGCTACCATTACACAACCGCCACCAAAAAGACTGATAATATCAAATCTTGAGGACAATGTTGAAAAATTGAAACCTTCATACATTGTTGGCGGGAATGTAGAATGGTACAATAATTTGCAAAACAGGTTGACAGTTTCTTAAAAGTCTAAATATATACTTAGCATACAACCCAGCACATATCCACATATTCATACCAACATGGATCATAATTGCCAAAAACTGAAAACAGTCCAAACGTCCATCAAATAGTCATGTGGAAGGAAAACATTCCATACAACAGAATACAATTCAGCAATAAAAAGGAATGAACTACTTGGATGTGGAATATGAATTATTCTCAAAAACATTACTCTAAATGAAAAGAAGCCAGAGAAAAAAGACTACATGTTATATAACTTCTTTAGATGAAATTTCTAGAAAAGGCAAATATAGAGAGACAGAAAATACATTGGTTTCTGGGGCCTGGGAGTTGGGCAAATAGGCATCAGGAACTTTTTGGGGTGGTAGAGACATTCTAAATTGGAAAATGATGATGATACACAATTGTATAAATTTTCTAGAAATCATTTAACTATAGTTACAATGGGTGAATTTTATCATACATAAATTATACCTCACTAAAGCTGTTAAATGAAGTAAAGAAAGGAGGGAATGAGGGATTTGTCCTGCCTTTTCTCTAAGAACTATATTTCAAGGTAACAAAATTGCTGATTAGGAAAATTACTTTCATAGAAAAGTTCTAGCTAATAAATACAAATAAATGACAATATTAGAAAAATAGTAATGTGTAACCTCTAAGGAAACAAACGTATCTCAAGGGATACTACAGCTATTAGATAAAAAGCTGATGAGAAGACTTATAATGGAGGAATCAGGCTGATGCTGCCTGGAACCAAATGATCATTCTTAGCATCACTAAACATAAAACAATCAGACATTTTATGAAACTTGACATAATGCCATTAAGTACACAGCACCAACTATGACATAATGCCATTAAGTACACAGCACCAACTATGAAGGTTTCTTGCCAAAATAATAAAATAAGCCAGAATCTAATCAAACCTCTATGTCTACTTATCAGTTTATAAAACAAGTAATAAACAATCTAAATAACACTTTAAGGAAGCAATCAGCCAAACCCAAATTGTATGACATGCTAAATTATCTAGTTTTTCTAACAAATTCACAGTATTAAAAACAAAAAAGTGTAGGACACCACTACGGAAAAACAGAGGAAGTCAACGTATATGATGTGTGAACCATATCTCGGTTGGATCTTGATTTAACAAATCATTTGCAAAAAGACACTTTTGATATAACTAGGGAAATGTGAATTATTACTGTTTGATTTTATTAAGAAATTGCTGATTTTGTTGGGTGTAATACCAGCATGGTGGTTATATATTTTTCAAAGCCTCTATCTGTTAGAAGCCATACCAAAGTATTTGTGGTGAAATGACATCATGCATAGAATTTGCTTCTAAATATTCCAGCAATGCTCTTTAGGTGGCAGAGTGAACATGTAATAAGACTGGCAAAATCTCAAAAATTATTGAACCGGGGTGACAGATACACAGGACTTCATCACATTCTAGTCTCTCCACTTTTAGTGCTGGTATTATAAACTCGTTCATTTTTTTTTTAATTAGGGAACCAAAAAAGATTGCAAAACAGGGGATACTGAGGGAGGAGTAAAAGACCAAAGAGCCCAAAGCACATTAGAGAGGTCAAGGATAAAGACTAACATGGAAGTAATCAGAGGCTAGGTAATACAAGAAGCCAAGTCTTTGGGGAGTATTATACAAAGAGAGACCATAAGCAAAGCATAAAAAGAGATCAGAGAAGAAAAGCCAGTGGTATATTAATATTTGAAGATAGGGCAGAGAAAGATGAATTTAAAAAGGATACCAAAAAGTGGAATACTAGTGGTTGGGAAGAGACCCCATGAAAAACAATCAGGGAAATTAAGGGAAGAATATTTCCAAAAGATAATAACCACTACGTACCCTTCTTACAGCCCCAAAATTTCAAATCAAATGAGACCAAAAAAAGGCATTATTTTTTTAACAGAAGAATTTCAAAATGAGAGAAATGTTTATCTTCATTTTTTTCTAATATATACAATTTCCCAAATACTGAAAATGATGTTCAGTAAATATTAAAAGTCATTATCCATTAGCACCAAACTGCCACCTAGCTAGTCTGCCACAGTGGGAAACATAATACCAAGGGCTGGAACACCTATACAAAATAAATAAGATCTTGGTATTGGCCATAAAGAGTTATTTGGAGAAGAGTCACTAAACTATAAGCTCCATGAAGACAGACTATAGGCTGGAATCTTCCTTTCTATTTACCCAAATCCTTGCATGTTCCAGGCTACATGTTTCTACATTGCTAGAGTTGCAATGGGACCAGTAGGGAGGCCAAATGGAAAGGAAAGTTAATAATGATTATGCCCAATTTTACGGGCCTTTTGAGCCACAGTTATACATTAGATCAATCTGGAGATCCCAGAGCCCTTTCTAATTACAAAGATAAATTAACAGAGCTTTTCATTTAACACGCAGAGCTTAAAAAGTATACACTTTTGCATTGCTGCTCTCACAAATGGTTATATCTTTTCATAGCTGATTCTGAGTACTTTGAAGAATTTACTTGTTATCCACAGCCTTGAAAAACATAATTTTCAAATAATTTATTAATGTAATGAATGCAAATGTAAAATGCAAAAGCATAAGTTTTAAGCTACCATTACTTTGATCTTCTGTTATTCACTCTCTTGACTTGAAATACACTGAAGTTGAAGACATATTTTTGTTTGCAGGGCAAAATCTCACCTAACATGAATCTCTATCATTATATCACAAACACTCCATATCATCTTAATCAATTAAAAAGTTTAAACAAATCTGTTTCCCACAGACCAAACACAAAAAAGAAATAATTCTCAGCCTCTCTGCAGAATATATATCTTTTATTATTTCCAGGAATATTCTGAAACTCTAAAAAGTATTAAAAACGTCTCAGCTCAAGATTTTTAAAGTTCTTCTAACCCCCTTTTAAACTTTTATTTAACCCAAGATTACAGATCATAAGGATAATAAATCCTAAAGTGTCTTAGAAGCAGAAATTTAAAAGTTAAAAAACTTACATTCAAGCTGTGTAACCACGTCTCCAGGATCTACTGCTTCCGGGAACACCTATAGTGAGAAGATGTAGGAGGAGGCAGAAAGGGAGACATACATGACTATTTTTTTCCTCCTCTCATTCCCAAAATATCATTCCTTTTACAATCACAGAAACTTCTGACATTATTGAGAAATGTCAGTTCCTCTCTGCTTCCCAGGATCACACAAAAAATTTTACAAATAAACAAACTTTGTAGCTTGTGCTACCTCCGTCTCCAACTACTTCTGCTCTCATTCTTCCTCTTATCTGTTACCATGATCATACCAGGCCTTCCTGGTGTTCCTGCAACCCCCCAAGCTTATTCTCAACAAGAAGCCTTTATATTTGTTATTCTTCTACTTAGAATGCTCTTCTCCTAGACCTTCAAATAACTGATATAGTCTCATAATTCAGGCTCAGCTTAAATGTTATTGCCTTTTCTGACCACCTTTTAAAATAGAAAATTCCCCAAATCTTCTTACCGCCCTTTATTCTCTTCATGCACTTATCACTATCTAAAATTATTCACATATTTACTTGGTTATTGTCTGTTTCCCCCATTACAATCAAAGCTCCCAGACGGGAGGATTTTGCCTGGTTTACCATGTGACCTCAGTGCCTAGAAAAGTCCACAGAATAGAGTAAGTTCTGGAGAAAAAGAAGAAGAAAAGACGGAATAAGAGAAGGAAGGAAGAAAGGTGAGAAGATAGGAAAGAAGGTGAGAAAGAGGAAATTAAAAAGTAAGAAACACAATTGGTAATAATTAACCAAAAGCAGCAGTTTTAGGGAGGAAAAAGGAAAAAGACATATAGAAAGAAGTACCAAGAAACAATCATAAGTTAAATACGATATATTCTTTTTTGGGGGGTTTGTTTGTTTTTTTAAAAGGAGTCTCAATCTGTCACCCAGGCTGGAATGCAATGGCGCGATCTAGGATCACTGCAACCTCCGCCTTCCAGGTTCACGTGATTCTTGTGCCTCAGCCTCCTGAGTAGCTGGGATTACAGGCACACACCACCACACTGGCTATTTTTTGTATTTTTAGTAAAGACAGGGTTTCCCCACGTTGGCAAGGCTGGTCTTAAACTCCTGACTTCAGGTGATCCACCCACCTCGGCCTCCCAAAGTGCTGGAATTACAGGCATGAGCCACCGAACCCGGCAGATATATTCTTATCTATTAATGACTTGGCTCTATTTTTATGAAAATCATTACTTAGAATTCAAGATTCTATGTATATGAAGTCTACTAAATTAATTTTGGGAGTAAGCTAATCAAGGAAAAAAGGCAACTGATTCAATGCATATTTAATGCATATTTTCAAGCTTCCAGATTTAAGTTACAAATTTCCTTTTGAATTAAACCAAAGCACACACTCAACACTAATAATTTATGTTATGGGCTTCTATTCAAAAATCGGAACCACTTTGATTTTGTTGTTTAATATTTGATCTGATATTTGAACTCACCTTTTCAAACACCATTCTGGCATTGAAGACCAGTGGAAAAGTGGCTGGGACACATTGTGTCTTTTTGTATTGGCCAAACACACAGATGCTAAGATAGATGTCCTCTTTGTCTTTAAGCACAACTCCTGGGCAAGTTACCTGAAAGAAATTAAATAAAATGGATGTAACTGCTTTATAAATTGCCTGAACTATCCTATTAAAATAACATTATCAAATATGACATAAAAACATTAGTTTGCAAACCTAATAAAAAAATACAAACAAAGAGACAGAGTAAGAGAGAGAGAGAGAGAGTGGAGAGGGTGAGAGAGAAGGAGAGAGAGAGAGAGAGAGAGAGAGAGACAGACTAGTGTTTACAGAGCTAAATGAAATGCTTTTATAACTTCCATCCCTCTGAGAAAACTGCGATTTTCCATTTGGTTACTTGTGCCACATTTGAGGTTCTATGTACTAGCTCTTGGGATAGACATAAATAGTTTTAAACAGTCAGCCTGAGGCTCCCACTTTATGTTGAATGCTGACATAAAGTTATTCAGCCTCATTTAATCACAAAGGATTAACACTCAGCAGAAATAAAACATTATATTAGAGAATAAAAAACAACACTGATAAAAACCACAAATCTGACTTCTACCACCCAAAATCGCAGTCCATACTTTCATCAAAAGCAATATCACAAAGTTTTAAAGTTAATAAATTGAAACTTTCTAGCCCAATAAAGTACTTTTTACATAATAAATTGCACTTAACTATCCTCATTGTGATTGACATAAAATATAGGAATAAAATGTGTGGTTATTAAATAACACATAGCAGTCTCTCCAGTACCTACCATATGTTATTGCCAGTGATCAACCACACCCTTAACAGGATATCAAAAGTTTTCTAAGATTTGAATCTAATATAGTATTACCCAACATGCTTAACGATACATTCAAAACATTTTTTATCATTCTCTTTTCTTGACTCATGTTCTTTCACCATCTGTATAATTTAACATAATGTACTAATGTAAGAAGCAGTAACTCCTCACTGCTCCATTCCATCTCCTCCTCATTTATTCCTACCACCTGCCAAGACATGCATTAACAAACATCTCCTACACAAAACTTCTCTTGATTCATCAACTATTATTCAATTCAACTTAATTCAAATTATATGCAAGTAAGTATGTCTTAAATTTCCATAGCATTTTGTAATTATTTTAAGGTACAAATTATTGCGCATTTTAATTAATTGGGTACATACTATCACTTGATTAAAAATTCCCTGAGGACAGTAATTTTTTTCCCTCATCATTGTATCCAAAGATATAGGCTTTCAGTATTAAGAAGAAGCAGAGAGATTGTCTAGTCCAGCTTTGAATTTTTTATATGTGAAACCAACAGAGCCCCAGGAAAGTTAAAGTGATCTACTAACTTAAGGTCACAAAATAAATGAGTCATAAGATTAAATAATATATTTGAAGTGCTTACAGCAGTGTTGGATAGAATATTCATTAATACTATCACAATTATTAGACTAAAAACCATATCATCTGTCATCTTACCACACTATTACATTGAGTAAATGACAAATACTTCATGTCCCTTTGTATATAATAATTACCTTCTCTGCCAGCTATTTGACTCCATCTCCCTCTTACTCTATGTTCCACTTTTGCCCTAATATATTCTCAACTGATCACTAAAATCAGGTTCCTCAGCAAATCTCATTCTGTCCCTAAGGTTCATTTGCTATTCTGCCTCATTAAAACTAAAATTGTCTTACATTCCCTCTAAATCTGTGCTGTCCAAAATGGTAGGCACTAGCCAATTACGCCCAGAGATACGGCTATTCTAACTTAAGATGGGCTGTAAGTGTAAAATACACAGTGGATTTTTAAGACTCAGTAAAAAAAAACTCTGTAAAATATCTCATTAATAACCTTTATATTAATTGCATGTTGAAAGGATATTTTGAATACAATGATTTAAATTAAATATATTATTACTTTTAACTACTTAATTTTTTTAAATGTAGCTATTAGAAAATTTAACATTACATCTTTGGCTCAAATTTGAGGCTTTTATATTTTTTCTGGAGAGTACTGCTCTAATTATCCTCACCAGAAACTGCAGTCTCTATCCAATTTGGAACATATGCAAGAAGGCATGGCTTCTTTTTTAATCTACAATTCTACAAATTCTGCTATCTCTTAGAACACCACCCAACAGCTTTCCAAAAAGAAAGCCAGAAAAGGGAGGTTAAAGGAAATCAGATGGGACAAACAGAAAATACCTAGCAAGGTGGTTGACTTAAATCACCTTGACAAGCTATGACACTGACTTGGCAATTTAGAAGAGCATTTACATGTGCAAAGCTGTGCATGGTGCCCAGAAATTACCTGAGAAGGCCATAAACCGTCACCTCCGGCTGACGTTGAGGCTCTGGGAAAGCTGGAAGTGAAGGCTAAGACAGAGTTGTAAATGGCTCCCAGGGAACAGAAAGCATATTCCAGCATATACACAGAGAACCTTGAAAATGGCTGAAAGACCTTTTGGTTCAAGTATTTAAGGAAATAGAGTCCAATCTTTAGGAGACCATAAAGCTAATTGAGCAAAGCCTCAAACAGCTACACATGACAAAGATTACAGATTTTAAAGGGTTTGTTCAAGAAATTAATTAAACAAACAAAAAACAATAAGACCAGGCAATAACAAATCCAGGATAAAGGGAGGGAGCTCTGATTTACAGAGTCTCACATTATTTAAAATGTCCAATTTTCAACAAAAATTACAACAAAGAAATAGGAAGCACAACCCATACATGGGGGGAAAAAGAAGAGCAGTCAATAAAAACTACCTGAGGAAGCCCAGAAGTTGGGCTTAGGTAGAGAGTCAGAGTAGCCCACCCGCTCTGGGGGAATCAGCAGCAAGGCTAAGGTGAACTTTGGGTGAACTCCAGAGAAGTGAAACCACAATAGGGGAATGTGTATGTCTCAGAGAAGAGCAAAGAGGCCTAGAAAAAGATAACCAGCTCTCACTGACCTTGCTGCAAGATAGTTGTTAGCTGAAGTATGTTAACTAAAGTGTGAGAATTATACCACAGGCTGTTCTAAGTAACTGCACCCTCCCTCTGCTACGTGCTTTGCAAACATATAAGGTAAAGTACTCTGGAGCAGGTCAGGGCTGAAGAGACTGATATCATCAGCTTTTTGGACCGCCTGGCCCAGCTTTATACATATCTGTCTGTATGTCTTTCTTTATCCCCCACCGTTCCCTCGTAGGTCTTTGAACCCTTGTGCAGTGCAGTACACAGCACACGCCAGGGGCTTACTAAACAAAGATCTGAAATCTATTATAAATAAATATAAATTACTAAAGGAAATCTTGTACAATGGTCTAAATGAAAGTATGGCAATGCTCTCTCATCAAATAAGAAATATCAATAAAGAGATAAAAATTTTTAACAGAACCAAATAAAAATTCTGGAGTTAAGAAAAGTACCAAAATGAAATTAAAAATTCACTAGAGAAGTTCAAGAGGAAATATGAGCTGTCAGAAGAAAGAACAAGGGAACCGGAAAATATATCAATTAAGATTATCCAGTCTGATTAACAGAAAGAAAAATGAATAAAGAAAAATGAACAGTTTCAGAGGGACCTGTAGGATACCATCAAGCACAGTAAAATAAATATAATGGGAGCCTCAGAAAGGATATCACAAAAAATGATATATGAAATCTTCTTAAGTTTAAAGAAAACCAATCAAAAAATCCAACAAGGTCAAAGAAATCAAGGGAGGATAACTTGAGGCCAGGAGTTCAAGACCAGCCTGGGCAACATAGTGAGATCCTCTCTCTAAAGAAAAAAATTTACAACTTTTTAAAAGATTAAAGAACTCTAACCTGTGCACCTATAAATTTTCAAAAAAAGAGAATCCAGTCAGATGTGGTGGCTCATGCCTATAGTCTCAGCACTTTGGGAGGCTGAGGTGGGCAGATCACCTGAGGTCAGGAGTTTGAGACCAGCCTGGCCCACATGGTGGAACCCCATCTCTACTAAAAACACAAAAATTAGCTGGGCATGGTGGCACACACCTGTAATCCCAACTACTTGAGAGGCTGAGGCAGGAGAATCACTTGAATCCAGGAGGTGGTTGCAGTGAGACAAGATCACACCACTGCACTCCAGCCTGAGCAACAGAGTGAGACTCCATCTCAAAAAAAAAAAAAAAAAAAAAAAAAAAAAAAAAAAAATCCAATAAACTCTCAAGAAGAGAGAATTTTAAAAACAAGAAAGAAGTGATTTAGCAGGCACCAATAATCTCGAATAACATTAACGGCTGCTTTCTCATCGAAAACATGAAGCCAGAAGGAAGAGTGATAACTGACTCAAGTGCTGACAGAAGAAAACTTTGAAACAATAACTCAACACTCACAAAAATTTTCCTTCAAAAAGGAATTGAAACTAAGAGATTCCCAAATAAACAAAAACTGAGATAGCTCATCACTAGCAGAACTTCCCTATCAAAAATACTTAAAGAGAATCTTTCAAGTTGAAATGAAAGGATACTAGACATTAGCTCATATCCACATTAAAAAAAAATAAAGAACACCAGTAAAAGAAACTATATAAATATGAAAACAGTATAAATGCATTTTTCTCTAATTTCTATTTTATTTCAAAGACAATAACAGAAAGCAACAATTACAAAACTGTGCTGGTGCACTTATATTTATAAAAATGTAATTTGTATGACAATAATATAAAGGAGAGGAGGGAGAATAGAACAAAATAGAAGCAAAGTTTGTATCTAATAGTGAAATTCAGTTGATATTAATCCATACTAGATTATAAATTAAGATGCTAATTGTAAACCCCAGACAAGTACTAAGAAAGTAACTTTTAAAATACAATTAAAAAATAATTAAAAAAAAAGAAAATGTAAGTAGTACACTAAAAAATAATATAAAAAAAGAGCAAGAATGCAGGAATAGACAAAAAGGACACAGAAAACAAATGACAAAATGACACAAGTAAATCTTATCTGTGATTATATTAAATATAAATTGACCAAACACTCCAACCAAAAGTTAGAGATTGGCAGAATGGATTCAAAACATGATCCAACTATTTTCTTGGCCATAAAAAGAACTAAAGTACTACTACATGCTACAACATGGATAAACCTTAAAAGCATTATGTTAAGTGAAAAAAGTTTTAAAAGCACAAGGCCAGGTGTAGCCAATGTAGTCACTGTATTTTTGGTGACTGTCAGTAGGCAGTTTATCCAGGACTTCTTTCCCCAGGGGCAACCCTGGCTGCTCATTGCTGGCTGTCTACTCTAACAAACTGATTAATGGATAGGCAAACAATGAAATATTATTCACCATAAAAAGAAATAAAGTACTGATATATGCTACAACAGCGATGAACCTTAAGTACTATGTTAAGTTAAAAAAGTAAGACACAAAAGACCACATATTGTTTGATTCCATACATAGAAATGTCCAGTATAGGTGAACTACAGGTATGGAAACTAGATCCAGGGGCTGGTGCCAGAGGGTGAATACGGAATGACTACTAATAGTCACCTGGGTTGTGTGCAGTGGTATGATCTCTGCTCACTACAACCACCTCCCAGGTTCAAGTGATTCTTCTGCCTCAGCCTCCTGAGTAGCTAGGATTATAGGCACCAGCCACATGCCTGGCTAATTTTTTGTATTTTTAGTAGTGATGGGGTTTCACTATGTTGGCCAGGCTGGTCTTGAACTCCTGACCTTATGATCCACCTGCCTAGGCCTCCCATGGTGCTGTATTTACAGGCATGAGCAACCGCACCCAGCTAAAATGTTCCCTTTTAAAGTGTACAATTTAGTAAATTTTAGTAGTATTTTCACAAAGTTGTGTAAAAATCACTACTAATTTCAGAACATTTTCTTCCCCATATAAAGAAATCCTCACAATTTGGGAGACTGAGGCAGAAGGATCATTTGAGGACAGAAATTCAAGACTAACCTGGGCAACATAGCAAGACCTCATCTCCACAAAAAATGAAAATAAATATTTTAAAAATTAAAAACACATGCTACTTAGGTATAAATTTAACAAAATATGTATAAGACATGGATACCAAAAACTACAAACATCGCTGAAAGAAACTGAATACCTAAATAAATGGAAAAATATACCATTAATAGGTTCGTGGACTCAATATCATGAAGATATCAATTCTTCCAAAATTGACCTATATTTCCAACGTCACCTCAAGCACCAAGAAAACCAATAAAATTGACAGTGAGGAAATAAAATCACTTCAAATGAAAAGTAATTAATTTGCACAATCAAAAACAATTTTAAAAGCAGTATTTAGGATCTTTGGCATCTAGTAAAAGGAAAATAACTAAAATATTGTGAAATTAATACTGGTAAAAATGAAAAAATGGCAGATAATTTAAAAAAGAGGCTAAATGAGAATTTTGAAAAATTTAGCCAACTAAGTTAAACCCAGTAGAGAAGATAAATTTTAAATCAATAAGTATAGATCTAATACTAAAGAATTCTCTAAAACCAAGAAGATTTTTTTTTAATGTTAAACCAAAAAGCATTTAGAAGCCTCTCTGAACCTGTTCTGATTCAAGGGCTGACTGATAAATTGAAAAAAATAACAAATAAAGCACTTAAGAAACATCGAGAATAGATAAAAGTTCCAATGCAGTGGTGGGTAGGGAATTGGGGAGGGATAACATGGGAAGAAATGCCAGATAGGTGATGGGGATGGAGGCAGCAAACCACATTGCCATGTATGTATCTATACAACAATCCCGCATTTCTTTACATGTACCCCAGAACCTAAAATGCAATAAAATATATACTTGTATAATAAATAAATAAATAAAATATCAAAAAAAAAGTTCCAATACATACTTAATAGTACCGCCAGAAGGTAACACAGGAGAAAAAAAGCAGAAAAAACAATACTAAAAAATATGATAGCTAAGAATTTTCCAGAACCAAAGAAAACCTTAAATTATCATATGGAAAGCATACAACCAGTGCAAAACAGAATAAACAAATCCACAGCTCTATACATCACAGTGCACTGAACTATATCAAGGATAAAGTGAAAATACATAATCATAGTGAATATTTTAATACCTCTCCATTACAAACTGGTAGATCATACAGACAAAAAATTTAATATGGAATTGAAATATTTCAGAATAAATAAGCTTGATGCGATAATAATGGATAGAGCCATATATCCAACAAATAAGATTATATATTATTTATATAGAGCATTCACAACTACTGAATGAGTATCAGGACAAAAAATAACAAAAATAATGCCACAGAGACCTTGTTCACTAGCTATGATGGTTAATTTTATGTATCTACTTGACTGGTTAAAGGATACGCAGGTAGCTGGTAAACATTATTTCTTGGTGTGTCTGTGAGGGTGTTTCCATAAGAGATTAATATTTAAATCAGCAGATGAGTAAAAAAGACCACCCTCACCAATGTGGGCAGGGATTATACCATCTGTTGAGGGCAAGGATAGAACAAAAGGGCAGAGGAAGGGCAAATTTGCTCTCTCTCCTTGAGCTCAGACATCCATCTTTTCCTGCCCTTGGATAACAGAACGGCAGGTTCTCAACCCTTCAGACTCCACCTGGTTCTCAGGTCTTTGTACTCAGATTGAATTACATCATCAAGCTTTCCTGGTCCTGCAGCTTGCAAGCAGCTTGCACGCAGCATATCATGGGAATGCAAGGCCATCATAATCAAGTGAGCCAATCCCCATAATAAATTCCCTATTAAACTATATAGTGTATCCTGTTGGTTCTGTTTTTATGGAGAACCCTAATACATGACCCCAATGTAATTAATTAAAATGCCACAATAAAAGATAATATATACATATATGCGTAGGTATGTATATGTATATGGGGGGAGGGTATGAGTATGAAAGAGTGTTACACACACATAAATCTTATGCATCTTGGGATTAAAATAAATCCTAGATAGTTCATAAGCTAAAGTAGAAATCACAATAAAAATTATAAAATATTTAGAGCCAAATGATTTTAAAACATTATCAATACTTTTGAGATGCCAATTAAACAGCATCTGGAAGCAAATCAAGTGCCTTAAAGGCGGATATCATGATGAGAAAAAAATATTGCAAATTGCAGAGGAGTGATAAATACAAAATTCAGGATACCAATTAGCCAACAAGAAGCAGGAAGAAGGGACTTTATATACATACATATTAGGCAGAGATGTACAGGACACTTCACCTGGATAGGTACACAGGCGTTCACTAAATGTTACTCTATAACTCCCTGCACTTCTGAAGTATTTCAAAATAAATGTTTTAAAAATAAGTGGCCGGGCGCGGTGGCTCACGCCTGTAATCCCAGCACTTTGGGAGGCCGAGGCGGGTGGATCACGAGGTCAAGAGATCAAGACCATCCTGGTCAACATGGTGAAACCCCGTCTCTACTAAAAATACAAAAAATCAGCTGGGCATGGTGGCGCATGCCTGTAATCCCAGCTACTCAGGAGGCTGAGGCAGGAGAATTGCCTGAACTCAGGAGGCGGAGGTTGCGGTGAGCCGAGATCTCGCCATTGAACTCCAGCCTGGGCAACGAGAGCGAAACTCCGTCTCAAAAAAAAAAAAAACAAATAAAAATAAGTGAAAAAAATGATTTGACTCATAAACCTAAAATCTCATCTAAAAATACAAACAAAAGATCCTAAATAAAAAATTAGCCAACCAAATCAAGCAAAATAGAGTAAAAAGTGTACATCCTGACTTAAAAGAATTTATTACAGGAATGGGAATAGTTCAACATCAAAAAGTGTCATTTTTTTACAGACTATGTAAGCAAGATTATATAAAAATTTCACTAGATTGAAAAAACATCCTAAATACCTCGACATTCAGGATTTTTTAAAATTAGGACTAGAAGGGAACTTTATTAACTCAATAAATGAAGACCCTACAGCCAACAAGCCAACATTTTATTAAGTTGAACTACATTTGAAATGGCTAAGGGTTTTTTTAAGTCAAAAAAATACTCATTATTGTCAATTTCATAGGATTTGACCTAATACTGGTGAAACTTCAGAACCATAATTTAAAATCAGAAAAAAAGACAAAGATACCTACTTTGTTACCCCTAATATTAAACACTATACTATGAAGCCTAGCCATCAACATAAAGACAAGGCAAAAAAAAAAAAAAAGACATAGGATTGTACTGCAGAAGTCAAAACTGTCTATTTGCAAACAACATGATTTTCCACATAAAAAATATAAGAAACTACTGGAAATAATATGTTATTTCAGTAATGTTGCATCCAAAATTAAAATATAAAATGTGCAAAAAGATATATGCAAGAATGCTCATAGGAGCACAATTTGTAATATTCCCAAACTAGAAACAATGATAACATCCATCAGCAGTATGAAGAAATAGTGGTATATTCATTTAAGAGGGGAAAAAGGACTATTGCCTCATAAACCGCTAGGATAAACTCTCACAAATCAGTCATAAAAGAGTTCATACCATACAAAATAGATAGATAATAGATAGATATAGCTAGATTTCAAAACTTCAAAATACATTCTAATAGAAGTCAAGATATGGTTACAATTACCTTTGGGAGAGGAACGGGGTAGATAAAGTGGCTGGGAGGGAACCCAACGGAGCAATCTGGGATTCTGATAATATTCTAATTATCAGGGATTCTTTATGACTACATGCTACAGTTTCACAAAAAGTTAATTTTAAAAAATCAGTAACACAATATATATGTTTGTCAATTAAAATAATCATTTTAAAAATCAATAGCATTCTTTGTTTACCAGAAACAAACAAACAAAAAAAACTAGAAAAGGAAAAAACGGCAGTACTAAAAGGAGAAAAAACAAAGTAAAAAATAAACTTCAACTAGAAGATCTTTGAAAATTCCATTACATACAACAGAGGTTTAGTAACCAAAATATATTTAACAAGAAGAAGGAAACAAAAAACTACACTTTTAAAGAACAAAGGACATGAACTGGTAGTCACAGAAAAGGAAACCTCTAGGACCTGAGATGGGCGTTAAGCAGCCATAATCCAAGGAATGCCTGGAACCATGAAAAACTAGAAGAGGCAAGGACAGCTTGTCCTCTAGAGCTTTCGAGAGGAGCGCTGCTCTGCTGACACTTTTATTTTGTACTCTGGCCTCCAGAAATGTGAAAGAATAAATTTCTGTTGTTTTAAGCAACCAAGTTTGTGATAATTTGTTATAGCAGTCCTAGAAAACTAATAGGATACCATGAGACTCCGTAGTTCCATTTCTAGATCTACTCCCTAGAGCACTTCATAAGATCCAAAATCATCCTTTCACAGAAAATATTTTCAACTTACCTATACATATAACTAAACAATAAACCAAAGTCTTAATTAAAGTTTGAAAAACATACAGAAATACTTTACAAGAAAATTCATATTTCTAAGATGTAAATGCTTGGGCAAGACTAAACTGAAAGATATATTTGCATCTATACACAGAATCTATGGGAAATGGGCAGTTTCAAATGTGGGACGACAAGTGTCCTATACTGGCAACTCAAACACCACAAGCAGCCCTGCCATTGGTGCCATGATTTTCCAAAAAAAAGTAAACTCTTAGCAGAGTACCAAACAAAACAAAGTGTACTCTTTCCTCAATTTACATGGCAATTGCATTACTGCAAAATGTGTTTTAAAAACCTTTTAAAAAGACTTTTGTTTATGAATAAAAAACAGATAATTGATTGTTATTGGGTTATTAATCTCTAGTAATTATAAACAGGTTTTTCATCTACACATTCAATGAGACATTCAAGTCATGCAGGATATCTAACAATTAATACCACAGGACCCCCTAACACTGTGACAAACAAAGGTAGTCCAGTCAATTTCTAAAATGCTCCCTAGGGCACACAATATACCCCTAAGAACAACAGACACACGGACACCAGCAAATATGTGCAAATATATTCATTGAAACATTGTTTTGAATAATAAAAAACACTGCTAGTATTTAATAAGAAGTCCATTAAGAGAGGAACAAAAATTAGATCACTGTGATATAAACATATACTAATGAAGGAAATGAACTAGACCAGCAAGAATCAACACTGAAAAATCTCAAAAACAGCGAATCGGAAAAAGCAGGCTGCAAAAGAATGCATACAAGTAAGACACTATTTGTGCAAAATTTAAAAACAAAACTACAGCATAGGTTATACACAGACATACACAAATACTTAGTAAGAAGTACAAAAACCTGAACAAACAAAATACAACTTCAGGATATTGGTTATCTTAAGGAAGGGAGGGAGGAAAATGTGATCAAGAAGAGGTAAAAGGTAGAGAGGGGGCCTCAACTATATGCAACATTATATTTCTTAAAAACAAAAATCTGCAGCAAACATGCAAAATGTATCAGTTGTTAAATGTGGGGTGTGGCATCAAAGGATTCAGCATATTTTTTTCTGTAAATTTGAACTATTTAATAGTTAAAATTGTTTTAAGTCTATATTCCAGGGAAATTTACCACCAACTGCAGCTTAACTGTGACTGAGACACTACTTCACAGTAACCTGGATGGATCACAAAGATAAATGTTCAGATGAGTAGTGATTAAAAGAACCCAGATCTGTCTGCCACAAGGCTATCATTAATTTGAGTTAGGTAATGAGATGAAGAGGGAATTACACGCAATCCCAAATTGACACTATTACTTTACTTCCAATATCTTCTTTCTATTTTTCCAAATAAGCTCATAAAAATTGAAATATTCAATATAAAAAGAAGGTAAAGAAATAAAGCAGCAATAATACTTCTTCCCATCAAATGCAAAATGTTTTAAAGATTTAAAGTTTAAGTGATGGAAAATATAATTCTTTTGCTGCTCTTTAAAAACAAGTTACTTAGCATATCATATCATTCTCCAAAGATTCATTAAGAAAAGTCACACTCTCCTCTCAGCATTTTCTCTCATGTCATATGGCTCTGTTGGGCAACATAAAATGTTGTATTATATATCCAAGCCTTTCTATGTTTTTACTCTCATATTATTACAGCATTACACATATGAGATTATCACTAACACAAGGCTTCGGCAAAAAATAAGCATGTAAGGGGTAGAGAAGAATGAGATTGCACACTTTCAACAGGCAATTAGAGATAAAAACACCTAGTTTCCAGTTTACAGAAATTGGGAAAAAAATGAATGTCAACACAAAAGAAGAAAAAATCAGGCAATAATACAACATGAACTTTCAATATCTGAGCCAAGTATCTTCAAAAGATAATGTCCACAAAAAGATTTTTACAAGAATGAATGTTCATAGTAGTATTATCCAATAACAACCATAACCTGGAAACAACCAAATAACCATCAACACAAGACAATAAACAGCATCAGAGTAAAAAGCTTCTGCACAGCAAAGGAAACAATTAACAGTAAAGAAATCACACAGAATGGGAAAAAAAATCTGATAAGGGGTTAATATCCAAAATACGTAAGGACCCAAACAACTCAATAGCAAGAAAACAAAAAAAAATCTAATTTTAAAAATGGGCAAAGGATCTGACTAGATATCTCAAATGGCCAACAGGTATATGAAAAGGTGCTTCCCATCTCTAATCATCAGGGAAATGCAAATCAAAACTATAATATCACCTCACACATGTTAGAATGGCTACTCTAATAAAGACAAAAAATTATAAGTTTTGGAAAGAATGTGGCGAAAGGAGAATCCTTGTATACTGTTGGTTAAGAATGTAAATTAGAAGAGCCATTAGAAAAAGCAATATGGAGGTTCCTCAAATACTTAAAAATAGAACTACCATATAATCCAGCAATCTCCCTTCTGGGTATATATCCAAAGGAAATGAAATCAGTATATGGAAGAGATCTGCACTGTCATATTCATTGCAGCATTATTCACTATACTCATGATATGGAAGCAACCTAAATGTCAATTAAATGAATGAATGGATAAAGAAAATGTGGTGCGTGTATGTGTGAGGGTGTGTGTGTGTGTACACTATTCCAATTTCTATCACTATGGATTAGTTTGCCAGTACTTAAACTTCACATTGGAGCCACGTGGTGTGATAGTAACTAATTTCTTTTGGGCAGCACGTTTTTCAGATTCATCCACATTGTTGGTTTCATCAGTAGTTCCTTTGAATTGCGGAGTAGTATTCTATTGTATGTGTATACCACAACATATTTATCCATTTTTTTAATTGCCAAAACTTATATCTATTTACACTGTACAAAGTGATGTTCTGCTACATGCATGCATTGTGAAATGATTAAATCAAGCTAATTAACATTTCCAGCACCTCATATGCTTATTTGTCTCTAGAAAGCAGTTCTGTCCTGGAATGGACCTGAAAGGGGAACAATTCTGAGGGGCGATGGAAGTGTTCTAATTCTTGATCTGCGTAATGGTGACATGAGTGTATGAATTGAGCAAAACCAACTGAGAAAAAAAAAGGGAATATTGTGGGAATAAAAAAAATGGAACTGCTCTATATTAAAATGAACTACAAAAACATAACAATCAAATGATTAAAGGCAACATATAAGCCTTGACTGGATGCTGGTTTGAAAAAGTTAACTATGGAATCCATGTTTGGGACAACCAGAAAAACTTGAATATGGACTAAATATTAAGAATTTATCACCAGTTATCTTAGGTGTAATAATGCTGTTGGGGTTATACAGAAGGATATCCTTATTTTAAAATTTTATTTATTTATTTACTTATTTCAGAGACAGGGTCTCACTGTGTTGCCCAGGCTGGAGTCCAGAGCTATTCACAGGTGTGCTCACAGGACACTACAGCCTCAAACTCCTGGGCTCAAGCAATCCTCCTGCCTTAGTCCCCTGAGTAGCTAGAACTACAGGTGCTTGACATCATGCCCAGCTAGTTTCCTTATTTTTAGAAGACGTATACTGAAGTACTTAAGGACAGAGTATCATGTCAATTTACTTTCAAATTTTTAGCAAAAAAAAAAATATATATATATATATATTATACATAAACATACATATAGATAAATCAAATTAATGTACATGGTCATTGATTACAATTATTCATTGAACTATCCTTCTAAGTACTCTGTATGTTTGAAAAATTTCATGTAAAAAGTTGAGGAGAAAAGATGATGCCAGTTTTAATAGCTATAGAATGATCTCCAGGATAAACTGAGCTAAGAAAAGCAAGGTGCAGAATAGTTTATATGCTACCTATTTCATTTAAAAAGAAGGAAAGTAAAATATATATACATATATATGGTGTGTGGTATGTGAGAGAGAGTTTGTGTATCTGTTTATAACAAAACCAGTGAACTAGTTTACTGAAAGCAGATGAGTATAGGTGGGAAATAATTGTGAGCCTGGAAGCAATACTTCTCTGAGTATATCATATTATATAGTCTTGAACTTGAACCACGTAAGTGTAAAAAGAAAATAGAAAGTCCAAATGAAGATGTAAAAAATATCTAGGGTCACATAACTCCTCTATTAAATCAAAGCCAAATTAATCAATCAATCAATCAAACATGTTTACTTGTATGTTTGCTATTGAGTTGTTTTTTTTTTCAGGGGGGCGTTATTTGTTTGCTCCTTCTGAGCATCGGAGCCATTTTAAAATGTTTTTGTTGTTCGGAAATTCAAGAACATGTTGCAGATCTGCTTTTAAATAGTAGTGCAATCCTAGACAAGTAACAGCCATGCTAAGCAACGATTTTCTTGACTGTAAATTGAATCCAATGGTTTCCATCTAAGATTTCTCAGAACAATAAAATTCTGTGGCTTAAATGTTTGTTGGGGAAAAAAACCATTATTTCCATTTGCATAGTTTTCTTTAGCTTTGATAAGTAACAAAGCTCCATTATACAGTAAATTACGCAGTAATTCACTTTCTGCTGTACAACTAACACTCAGGAGAAATGTAGCTATTCCTCCGGCTCCTTCAAGCAGTAATCAGTCACAACTGAGTACTTCCTATTAGAAAGTTTGTATTGGCAACGTTAGGAAGGCTGCAGTCAGCCAGTCAGGCAACTGCACTTACCAGGCTGCTAAACACCATTGGTTAGCAGGAGGAAGAAGCCAGTAACAAAATCTATTGAGGCTGAATTCTGGAGTTTTACTAACTGTCCTGGGCCAAGGGGTTGAGAAAGCTTCGTGTATTCTTCCGCTAAACTAATTTTACTTTAGGAAAAGTGGTCAACAATGTCAGCTTTGGGAGGAAACCAAGTAAAGCTAGGGCTATAAAGTTTCCGAGAAAAATTTCTGCAGGCCTGAAGGTAAAGGGAGAGTCCAAGAAACTTTTCTACTCTGCCACCACTGCCTCACACTCTGCCCCACCCAGACTTCCCTTCTTTAAGACTAACAAAAGACCTAAAACAGTCCTGTGACTTCCCTAGGGGTTTCAGTTCTGTGCTGCAGCAACCTCGTTCTAATGTGAGGAAGGCCAGCCAGGAAAGGCAGGATGTGCAAGCACGGGTTAAACGGAGCCTGGCCAGCAGGGTGTACAGAAAGGAAACGCAGACCACCAACACCGGTGTGTGTTGCCAGCGGCGGTGTGGGCTCCTGGCTGCAGCACCCAGGAGAGTAATGGTAAATATTTAAGCACCCTCAATCCCCAAGTTTTGCTAGGAAATCAAACAGAAGACAGTATAGATAAGACTTAGACAGTAAGAAGGAGTGAAAAGAGACGGAATGGTGAATTTCGGTTCCAAACTCCGTACAGGTCTGTGCCTGCAGGACTAAAATGGGGTGTGGAGAGGGTCTTGTGGAGGTTTCCTCCAGAACAGACAAGCTCTGAACAGGGGAATGAGAGGGTTCTCTAAAGAATGCAGGGGAAGAAGTTCAAAACCTTTGGAAGAGTCTTCTGAGATCATCAAGTGGGATAGTTTTCTCCTAGCATGGAGAGGTCCAGCCCCCCTCAATGGATGAGTGGAGTTCTCTGCCCCAGCTGGACTTTCACAGGAGGATGGGGGAAATCATCCTCTAGAGCAAGTCTGGAGAGTGAAGGGGTGGGGTTGCAAGTTTGGAGAAGAAGGAGTTTCCCTCAAAAAGTGGAACGGCCCTTTCTTGCAATGACTGGCACAAAGTCGGAAGGGTCTGGGGACGGGAGGGGCCTGAAGTGATCTCTGAGGAGTCGGGTTTTGCCTGTAAGGCCCTGGGAGGGAAGGCAAGGTACTTTGCGTAATGACACATTTCAGTTTTTGGGTGTGAAGATTCTCCCTTGAATACAGACGAAAGGCCCCTTCATTAATGCGAAGTTTGACATTGTTCTGAAGTGGGATGCCTGCAGGATTCGGGAGGAAATGCGACCCCCACCCCCTGATTTGGGAAAGGCGGGGGCAGTGATTCTCTAAGAGAACTGGAGCCCAGCAGAGGAATGAAAAGAAAGCCCCCGCGCCGCGCACAGACACTGTCTCTCACTGGAAAGTTAGGAGCGAGGAAAGTAACTCTGAAGTGGTTTGGCAAAAATCTGAAAGCGCGCAAGCTGGAAGTCGGGCTGAAGCCAGCGTAGCGGGCAGGGGTCAGGCCTCTGCGTGGCGGCGGGAATGGGAGGACGCTCATGAGTGCGAGGTGGGGCAGGACTGAGTGGGGCGTGGGGTCGGCGCTCCCTAGGGATGATTCGGAGGGTGGAGGAGGTTTTGAGGTGACTCCGGGCTCTTGGAGGCGACCTGAGAGAGTCCCTGAGCCAATGCCCGAGGGATGGGAGGCGCTACCGGTACTCACTGAGCGGATCTCCAGCGCCAGGGCGCACTGCAGCGCCTTCACCTTCGGCATCCGCGCGGGGAAGGGCGGCGGGGAGCGACCCCGGCCACGGGCCCGAGTGAGGCAGGGACACCTGGGGCTGGGCGAGGACGGGGAGGAGACGAGGTGGCTTAGGTGTTGGCAGCTGTGGCCCCCAGGCCGGGGCCCGCGGTCCAGCCTGGGTCCCGCTGGAGCAGCAGCTGAGCGCGGGGCGCCGACTCGTTGTCATGGCAGCCAGGGAGGGGCGGGGCCGGAAGAGAGGCCGCCCGGGGCGTTCCAGGGCCACCGGCGCAGGGGACGAGCGCTGGGGGCGGGGCCTGACGCACGCTGAGCGAGGCGAAGCCCGGCAGGAGGCGGGGCTTCCGAAGGGGCGGGGGGAGGCCAGGCAGTTCTTCTGTGACGTCAAACCGCGCCCAAAGCCGAAGGAGAGGGAACAGCTGTTTGTTTAATTGGACAGTGCTCAGATCTGGGAGTTGGAGTTCCTGTAAGGCCCTGGGAGGAAAGCCCTGAGTTCCAAAGTGGTAATGCCACCTTGGGACTAGTGGCGACCCTCTGTGGCCTCAGTTTTCCCAACTGTAAAAGAATAATAATTATTATTAGTCCTCCTATTTGAATTTCACGGCAAAGTTTGTTTACAAAGCCAGCATGAGGAGACTGGGTATTAGAGAAGAGACTTGCCCAATTCGGTACCAGGACTGGAACCCAGAAGCTCTCAAGTTAAACCCCAATTCCCTCCCTCAGGAGAGGGGCTTAAATCAGATCGTCGATACTCCTTCCAGTCTCTTGGGATTCTCTTTGTTAGTGCGTCCTCTTTTCCCTTCAAGGTTTCCAGGCTAATTCACCTGTGTATCCATCTTAATGCACATTGCTTAAATGGAACTGCCAATGAGGGGTCAACAGTAAGTCCAGCTGTGAAGAGCCTGGCAATAGACCATCAAAGATAAAAAGAACCTAAGAGATTGCCCGATCCAATCACGTTAAAAATCATTTGCATTGCAAAATACATTATACATGCAGAAGTGTATAAAACACACTGATCTTAATGATAATGTGAACAGTACCTGTACAACTAGCACCCAGTTAAGAAAGAGAGCATTACCAGCACCTGAAAAATGCCCCAATCATTACACTGCCTTTTTTTGCACTGGAGGTAATCACTACCCTGACTTTTGTTACAATAATTCTCTTCCTTTTGCCACTCATGTATGCATTTCTAAACAACATATTGTTGAATCCTTTCTGGTATTGATGGTATATAAATGGAATTAATACTGTATGTATTCTACTGTAATTCGCTTCTCCCACTTAATACTATGCTGTGGAATTCAGCCACTGGGGATCCTGTGTAGCTGAAGTTTTTTCCATTGCTGGACAATAACCTAATATAGATTGATTGATCCTTCCTACTATTGATGATAACTTATATTCTTTTCATTTTTAGCTATTATCAACAATGTTGTGAACATTGTAGTACAAGTCTGTGTCTGTGTTTATTAATGTAGATGTAGTAGAGTAGGAGTGGGTTCACTGAGTATTACGTTTTGCACATGTGGGACTTTAAAAAGTAAGACCACATCATTTTCCAAAGTATTATACCAATTTATGTTTCTGCTGGTGATGTATAAGAGTTCTTATTTTTCCACATCCTCGGCAACATTTGTGTTTGGATTTTTAACTTTTGTATATTTGGATGTGTGTATTTTAGGTATTTCATTGTGGTTTTATTTTGTATCTCTGGGTACTGTTGAGGTTGAGCACCTTTGGTTTTGTTAGCCTTTCCATTTTCTCTTATTGAACTCCCAAGTAGTTATCTTGTCCCCTTTTCTGTTGGTCTATCTCTCTCTCTCAGTTCTTTATATACTCTAGATAATAATTATATGTCTGCTCTATATACTGTAAATATCTTTTCCATTTTGTGTTTGTCTTTTAATTTTACATATAGTCTGGGATGAACAGAAGATAAATTGTTGTTGTGGAATATGAATATTCTCAGTCTGACCAAATAATTTGAGGTTGCTGTCCAGAATGCCACACCAGTCTACATTCCCAATGTTTGAAGGTTACTATGGCCCCACATTCTTCCCAACCTTGGCATTATCAAGCATTCTTGTTTTCCCCTACATAACAGATGTAAAGTGTCATCTCACTATTGAATTTTTCAGATTACTGATGAGTCTGAGCATGTCTGTATGTGCTTATAAGATTTTCTTTCTTTACTATAAATCATCTGTTCATAATGCTTTGCCCCATATTCTATCGGGACTTTTGTCTTTTAAAAAAAGTTTTGTGTATTCTGGTTAGTTAATAAATTAATTCTGTTTAAAACACTATAAAAATCTTCTCTCTTTATGGTCCTTTTATATACTTTGTCCAGGGTTTGGTTTTGGTTTGGTTTGGGTTGTTTGTTTGTTTGTTTTTGAAGCAGGGTTTTACTCCTGTCGCCCAGGCTCTGGAGTGCACTAGCACGATCTCGCCCCACAGCAACCTCTGCTTACCTCATGATATGGTTTGGCTGTGTTCCTACCCAAATCTCACCTTGAATTGTACGCCTATAATTCCCACGTGTTGTGGGAAGCACCCGATGGGAGATAATTTGAGTCATGGGGGCAGTTTCCCCCATACTGTTCTTGTGATAGTATATAAGTCTCACGAGATCTGATGGTTTTATCAGGGGGTTCTGCTTTTGCATCTTCTTCATTTTCTCTTGCTGCCACCAGGCAAGAAATGCCTTTTGTCTCCCGCCGTGACTCTGAGGCCTCCCCAGTCCTGTGAAACTATAAGTCCAATTAAACCTCCTTTTCTTCTCAGTCTTGGGTATGTCTTTATCAGCATAAAAATGGACTAATACATTAAATTGGTACCAGTAGAGTGGGTGTTGCTGGAAAGATACCTGAAAATGTGGAAACGACTGGAACTGGGTAATAGGGAGAGGTTGGAACAGTTTGGAGGGCTCAGAAGAACACAGGAAAATGTGGGAAAGTTTGGAACTTCCTAGGGACTTATTGAATGGCTTTGACCAAAAGCCTGGTAGCCATATGGACAAGAAGGTCCAGGCTGTAGTGGTCTCAGGTGGAGATGAGGAACTTGTTGGCAACAGGAGCAAAGGTGACTCTTGTTATGTTTTAGCAAAAAGACTGTATTTTGCAGTATTTTGTCTCTGCCCTAGAGATTTGTGGAACTTTGAACTTGAAAAAGATGATTTAGGGTATCTGGCAGAAAAAAAATCTAAGCATCAAAGCATTCAGGATATGACTTAGGTGCTGTTAAAAGCATTCAGTTTTATAAGGGAAGAATAGAATAAAAGTTTGGAAAATTTGCAGCCTGACAATGTGACAGAAATGAAAAACCCATTTTCTGAGGAGAAATTCAACCTGGCTGTCGAAATTTGCATAAGTAACAGCGAGCCAAATGTTAATCTCCAAGACCATGGAGAAAATGTCTCCAGGCCATGCCAGAGGTCTTATGGCAGCCTCTCCCATCACAACAGGCTCCGAGGCATAGGAGAAAATGGTTTCGTGGGCCAGGCCCAGGGTCCCTGTGCTGTGTGCGGCCTACGGACTTGGTGCCCTATGTCCCAGCTGCTGTAGCCATGGCTGAAAGGTACCAACACAGAGCTCAGGCTGTGGCTTCAGGGGTGGTGGCTTCAGGGGTTGCAAGTCTCAAGCCTTGACAGCTTCCATGTGGTGTTGAGCCTGCGAGTATACAGAGTCAAGAATTGGGGTTTGGGAACCTCCGTCTAGATTTCAGAAGATGTATGGAGATGCCTGGATGCCCAGACAGAAGTTTGCTACAGGGGCGGGGTGCTTATGGAGAACCTCTGCTAGGGCAGCATAGAAGGGAAATGTGGGGTTGGAGATCCCACACAGAGTCCCTACTGGGGCAGTGCCTAGTGGAGCTATGAGAAGAGGACCACTGTTCTCCACACCGCAGAATGGTAGTTCCAGCAACAGCTTGCACCATTCGCCTGGAAAAGCCACAGACATTCAATCCCAGCCACTGAGGAAAGAGGTTATAACCTGCAAAGCCACAGGGATGGAGCTGCCCAAGACCATGGGAACCCACGTCTTGCATCAGTGTGACCTGATATCAGACCTGGAGTCAAAGGAGGTCATTTTGGAGCTTTAAGATTTGACCACCTCACAGGATTTCGGACTTGCACAGGCCCTGTAACCCCTTTGTTTTGGCCAATTTCTCTCATTTGGAATGGCCGTATTTACCCAGTACCTGTACCCAAATCGTATCTAGGAAGCACTTAGCTTGCTTTTGATTTTACAGGCTCATAGGTGGAAGGGACTTACCTTGTCTCAATGTGGACTTTGGGGCTAATGCTGAAATGAGTTAAGACTTTGGAGGACTGTTGGGAAGGCATGATTGGTTTTGAAATGTGAGGACATGAGATTTGGGGGGCCAGAGGCGGAATGATATGGTTTAGCTTTTTCCCCACCCAAATCTCATCTTGAATTGTACTCCCATAATTCCCACGTGTTTTGGGACGGACCTGGTGGGAGATAATTTGAATAATGGGGGTGGTTTCCCCCATACTGTTCTTGTGGTAGTGAATAAATCTCATGAGATCTGTTGGTTTTATTAGGGGTTTCCACCTTCGCACCTTTCTCATTTTATCTTGCCACTGCCATGTAGGAAGTGCCTTTTGCTTCCAGCCATGTGAAACTCTAAGTCCAATTAAACCTCTTTTTCTTCCCAGTCTCAGGTATGTCTTTATCAGCAGTGTGAAAACAGGCAAATACACCCCAGCTCAAATGATAGTCCTGCATCAACCTTCCAAGTAGCTGGGACTACAAGCATGCACCACAGCACCCGGCTAATTTCTGTATTTTTTGTAGAGAAGAGGCTTCACCATGTTGTCCAAGCTGGTCTCAAACTCCTAGGCTCAAGGGAACCCACCCACCTCGGCCTCCCAAAGTGCTGGGATTACAGGCGTGAACCACTGTGCCCGGCCATTAGGTGTACTTTTATTCATAGAAGTAACCTAACTTTGATGAAATCAATCATTTTTGCCTTATGTTTGTGTCATGTTTTTGACATTTTAGTAAGTCTTCCCAAATTAGCTGGGTGTGGTGGCACATGTCTGTGGTCCAAGCTACTTAGGAAGCTAAGGTAGGAGGATAGCTTGAGCCCAGGAGGTCCAGTCTGCGGTGAGCCATGTTTGCGCCACTGCACTGCAGCTTGGGTACCAGAACAAACTTTGTCTCAAAATAAACAAACAAATAAACAGTCTTCCTGGTTCCCAGATGCAAACATACAATATTTTCTGTTTTCTTGCAGTAACTTCGTAGTTTACCTTTCACAGGTTGATGTTTAATCTATCAAGACTCAAGTTTTGTACATGATGTTAAATAGTAATCCAGGATTTCCTTTCTTCTTGTTGTTTTCCCCTTTAAAAAGTATGCTAGATTGTCCAACAATTGCTGCTAACCAGTCTATGCTTCCCCTCATCAATTTGTGGTACCACCTTTCTTATGTATTAACTACTAAGGTTCTGTTTTCAAGCTTCTGTTCCAGTCTTCTATTTGTCTCCGCTTGCAACAGTACCACACTGCTTCTGTTTATCACTGTGGCTTCTGTTTGGCAAGTCCCCTTTTTTGGGATACAGATTTAGCTATTTGTGATCCTTCATTGTTTCTTTTTATTTTAGAGTAATTTTATCAAGTTCCTGAAATAGTCCAACTGAAATTTGACAATGATACATTAAACTTATAGATTAATTCGGGGAATTGACACCTTTGTAATATTATGTCATCCCGTCCACGTGCACGGAATGTATCTCTATCAGACATATTCTATGTCCTTCGCTACAGTGTTCAAGTTTTGTCCATAGAGATATTATGTGATCCCTAGATATTTAACTATAGCTTTTTCTTTATAACATTGAGAATAGTTTCTTAATTTTTAACTATTTTTACTAGTTTGTTATTGCAGCTATACAGAAATTTTGTCTTTATAAGTCTATCTGGCAAATCTGTTAAATTCTTGCTGATTGAAATAGTTTCTCTGTTCCATTGTCATTATTAATATTATTCTCACAGACATGATAAGTGCTATACTGATTTTTCATTGCTAGTGTAACAAATTACCATAAATTTAGTGGCTTAAAACAACATACATTTTTTATCTTATAGTTGTGTAGGTCAGAAGTCCAATACAAGTTTTCTGGACTAACACCATGGGGTCAGTAGGGCTGGATTCCTTTCTGAATGCTCTGGGAGAAAATCTATTTCCTTGCCTTTTCAAACTTCTAAAAGCCATGCGCTTTCCTCGGCTAATAGTCCCCTTCTTCTAGCTTCAAAGCTGACAATTCCTAGTCCAGTCTTTCTCACACTGCATCACTCTGATCTACTCTTCTACCTCGCTCTTCTACTTTTAAGGACCCTTGTGGTTACCACGATAACCAGGGTAATCTCCTTATGTAAAGGTCAGCTGATTACACTTTAATTCTATTGATTGCCTTGATTCTCTTTTCCAGGTAAGATAACATAGTCACAGATTTCAGAGATTAGGACATGAATATCTTTGGGGACTCATGATTCTGCCTACCACAAGCGCCAAAACAAATAATAATTGTATTGCATTGAAGTACATTGAATATGTTGAAAATTCATGAGTTGATAGTGTTATTCAAAGAGGAAAAAACATTGGTCAGGTTCGAATGACTTTAAGAATCAATTCATTCTGAAAACTGAGAAATAAAATGAATCAAGCATTTACCCTGTTTGAACTAGACCTCAGGGTGACCAAATAGCTGATGAAAAAAATGTTCTTCACAGAAAAGAAATCCACTATAAATGAATAACAATAAAGAATTGGAACATTCTTGGCTGCTAAAAGCTGATGAGGAGTTTTATAATAGATTAGTCTGATAGTACTCAAACACACTGATCAATCTTAATATCACAGAATAGAGATAACAAAACAGTATGACTTCAAGATGATGTAACTAGAAGTACACAATACCATCATTCATGTGAAAAAAACAAACCTGAATCTGATCAAGCATCCAAATCTGTCATCAACATATAGGAAATGCAAAATTTAAAGTCACTTGTTAGACAAAACCATACGGATGCAAGCAGCAAAATAAACACAATATGATTTCTTTAACAAATAAATTGCAAAGGAAAAAAGAAGACTTTGTGTATTAAAAAGAAAGTGAAGTTAATGTAAAATGTTTACGAGACCATTGCATAAATTTGAATGCTACGGGATACATGATCTTAAGGAATTATTGTTAAATTTTTAGGTATGATAGTAATACTAAAGTCCTGTTATTTTTTTAAAGTCCTTTCAAAAAAAAAGTGGTACACATTGAAGTATTTATGGATAAAATCCAATGTCTGGGATTTGCTTAAGAATACTCCAGGTGAAGTTGGAGGTGGTAGTGATGGAAAGTAGGTGACGGTACGGATGAAACAAATTAGCCATGTAATTGTTGAAGGCTGGTGCCAAGCGTGCTGGAGTTGATTTTACTTTTTCTCTACTTTATGTTTAATTCCATATTAACATATACAAAAGTAAACAGACATTGAACAGTGTCAGTGCTCTTTCCATACTGATTACTGAGATAATCATATGAGCTTTCAACTTTAGCCAATTTATGAAGTGAATTACATTGATAGCTTTTTCTGGTAATGTACTTTTCTTGTAACCCTGTACTACATTATTTTGTGAAAATGCTTCTGTATTGTTAGTTAATATTTTATTTAGGTTTTTGCACCTATAGTCATAAGTAAATTGGACCTATAATTTTTTTTTAACTGCCCTTTCCTGAGTTTGGAATCTAGATTACACCAACCTCATAAAATAAGAGCATATGTTAGAGCGTTTGTTCTTATCTTGCAGATCCCTGAACTGAGGAGGCAAGATCAGTTTGGCAGTTGAAGCAGCTGGAATCTGCAATTCAGGGAATCTAAGGGAAGGGAGCCCTGCAGAGAGAGACTCAGAAACCTAGCCGGGGTTTCTCCAAACATTCAAGGCTGAGGGATAAATGTTACATGCACAGAGTGAGCCCCTAGAGGCTTGCCAATTAGCAACTGCTACAGTTTCATTACCTCAGGGATCACAGATTATGCTACTATTGTGCACCATCTGAAAACAGTTGCTTCCTCTATTTCATCTAGTTTAATATTTATTTAAACCAAGGAGGCTAACCCGGCACCAGTTTTTCCGTTGTGAGTGGATGTGAAAGTGCCAATTTCATTCTGTTTTACTATTAACTATCCTTAGCTTTACTATGTATCAATAGGTAGCTTGTTGCTATGAATATTAAATGAATGGCATGTTTCATAGGTTGGGTTTAAAGTTGTTTTTTGAGTTAAATCTTTCTTTAATAATACTTTATATATCAAAAACACTAAGAACTCATAGTGTTGAACATCTTCTATATAGGGTCGGATCTATAATAGCTTCTTAACCTTTCCTAACCACTGTTGTTTTTTTTTTTTTTTTTTTTTTTTTTTTTTGAGACGGAGTTTCACTCATGTTACCCAGGCTGGAGTGCAATGGCGCGATCTTGGCTCACCGCAACCTCCGCCTCCTGGGTTCAGGCAATTCTCCTGCCTCAGCCTCCTGAGTAGCTGGGATTACAGGCAGGCACCACCATGCCCAGCTAATTTTTTGTATTTTTGGTAGAGACGGGGTTTCACCATGTTGACCAAGATGGTTTCGATCTCTTGACCTCGTGATCCACCCGCCTCGGCCTGTTGTTGTTTTTTTAACTAAGCATCCAGTTTGGGAAATTCTGAATTAGGGGAATCATAAAAGTTTTCATTTAAGCTGGGCTACATAAGAGAAGTAAGATATCAAATTGTAAAAATCATTAAGAACTTCTATCCCATTTGAAATGTGGGTTGATGCCTCTTCTCTGTGCTCCCCTAGCATTCTATTCTAGCTGCTTATATATATATAAAATTTATATTAGCATTCTATTTTAGCTGTTTATATATATATGTATATATATATATAATGTATATATGCGTATGTGTGTGTGTATATATATATATATATACATACATATATATATGTATGTATATATATATATATGGGTTATTCCAAATATACACAGGGAAAAAAATCTGCTCATAAAAATCTATTAAATATTCCAATCATCTCACTTTGTGGATAAGAAAAACAAGAGGTACTTAGATGTCAAATCACTTGGCCTACATCTTTTCCCAAGATCGTAAACTCCTAGTGAGCAGTAACCTCATCTTCATTTTCTTTGTATAAAACAAGAAAGTTTAGCATGAAAAAGGTACCCAATTGCAAATGTGTTGGAATGAATTGAAGACCCTTGCAAGGAGATTTTGTACCTGAAGATCTCTTTCCTTTGGCCATACAGTTCAATAGACCAAGTCTAGCCTTTGAAGGCAGACCGACTTGAGTTTAATATTACCTTTACCGCTTAATAGCCATGTGACCTTGGCCATGTTGTTTCAATACTCTGAACCTCACTTTCTCTGTATATGCGTGGTCCTCCTTACAAGTCTGTGAAAAATGTAAAGTATTTAGCCATAATAGCCCAATATAACAGGCTAAATGATAATAGATTCATGTTCTTTTTCTTTATATTCTCGGATAAACACTGTCCAAGTTTGAGGTGTTTTGAGGTCTCGCCTGATTTGGATTGTTTGAGTTTATGCTATTCTTTGAATTCTTTGAGCTGTTCTGAAGCGGTGTAGCAGGGTATCATGAACAAAAACATTCCCAGTTCAGTCCAAATGCCTGGTTGTATGTCATTCTTATTCTATGTTATAACTAGTTAGAGGGTGTTCCCTCTGTCATTGCATTCAAGTTACAGACTCACACAGAAATTCAGCAGCCAATTTATAAGCCCTAGGCATAAAATTTGGGGGGGGGAAATGGCCTGAAGAGCAGCATTATGAATAGCACTATTATAATTAATGATATCTCAGGAAGATTTACAATCGTAGGTAGCAGATAAAACAAATAGTACTGCTTCTGCACTTTCCCTCCTTTCATTAGATATGAAATTTTATGGGAAATAAGTCCAGTGAAAAATGTAAGATCTTTCCCAGAAATCCTACTTCATTTGATGAATACTTTGAGGGAATGAATTAGAGCATTTTTTTCTTTTATAGTCTACTTTGCATTTACAAAGTTAGACTGCCTGGTCAACTGATGAGGAGGGTAGAGGCATTGTTGAAGATCTCTATTGTCTTCTATTCATGTTCATTTTCCACAAGGGAAGAGATTTCCCACATATCAGTGTCTTCATTAGTAATAAGATTATTAACAACAATAATAGTGATAGTAACTATTCCATGAGAGTGCATTATATATCAGGCATTTTATAAGGTACTTTACATACATACGAGTAAACCTCACACAATTCTACAGGGAGGTGTTTTTATCCCCATTTAACAAGTAAGGAAACAAGGTCCAAGTAAATTAACTTGCTCAAGGTCACACAGGTAGTACCTGGCAGAACATGAATTTAAACCTAAATCCGTCCAACCCCGAAAGCGGCCTTCTAATTATTATAAAGGCTGCCTCTTATTATCACATATCATTTTATTATTAACAATAACAAACATACCAATTAGCTCAAGAGACAATACAACCAGATAATCATGACAACAGTAATTGTTATATTACTATAATAAAATTGATGTTTTGTATGCTACTATAATCTTGAATTTGAATTGAAATTTGCATTTCTGAAAGCATGTTCCTGTCATCTAACATGATTCTGTATATTTTAAAGTGGTACTACATCTAGACTTCTACTACTAGATTTATTTATCATTGAGAATGGTTTGGAAGATTTTAGAGAAACAAGGCTTCTTAAATTTCTTATATAGTTTGGAATGAAAAGATATAGCAGGAATAATCCTGTAGTAAGAATTTTCTTGTATAGGACAAAACAAATTGTACATCTTGGAAAAAATGTGTTTTGGCTTCAAATTATTATACAACTTTAATAATACATACCCAGAAGAATGTTTTGTTTTATTAATCTTGTCTCTCTAAGTAAGATATGCTAGTTCAGTCAATAATAATTAGATTGTTATGCCTCTGGCTGAGTTTTAGAAAGTAATAAATAAGCCAATGAGGAATCACTTCCAATTTCTCATATAACAGCCTTAGATGAGGAAGAGTTCCCTTCTGGTGTTGCAGCTAGGAAGTTGTTGGGGGAAGGAAGGTTGTGAAATAAGTGGTTCTGATATCCTTTACTTTTGTCCACAACTACCAAACTTTAAGTATTAGAGACATTGAGTAACTGCAGTAAACGGAAGAATGGCCTCCCAAACATGTCTGCATCCTAATTCCCAGAACCTGTCGATGTTAACTTCTGTGACAAAAGGGATGTTGTATATGTGATCAAGTTAATGATCTGCAATATGGAGATTATCCTGGTTTATCCCGGTGAGCCTCGTTTAGTCACAATGGAAGCAGGAGGAGTCAATCAGAAAGAAGATGATGTGATAAAAGCAGAGGGGAAAAAGGAGATGTGATACACAGCCATGAGCCAAAGAATGAGGACAGCCTTCAGAAACTGGAAAAGACAATGAATGGCTTCTCCCCTAGAGACTCCAGAACGAGCCCTGCCAACACCTGGATTTCGGCCCTGGAGAACTCCTCTCAGACTTCTGACTTCCAGAACTGTAAGATAACAACGTTGCAGTGTTTTATGTTTGTGGAAATATACTACAATAAGAATCTTATATAATACTTAATTTGGTCAAAATCTGCAGGTGGGTTAGAAGTGAAACAGGCTGATTGCATATTTCTTAAACTAGTCCAGAATGAATGTTGCAACAGAAATTACAAATTTTAAAATCCAAACACAAACGGTGACCTCAGAGGACTTTTTAAGCCATGCTTTCAGCTGAGTAACTTCTCCACAGTGTCTTTTAAGGATGGTTTTTTTTTTCTTTTTTCTTTTTTCTTTTTTTGAGATGGAGTCTCACTCTGTTTACCAGCCTGGAATGCAATGGCATGACCTTGGCTTACTGTAACCTACACCTCCCAGGTTCAAACAATTCTCCTGCCTCAGCCTCCCGAGTAGCTGAGATTACAGGCACCTGCCACCATACCCAGCTAATTTTTTGTATTTTTAGTAGAGATGGAGTTTCACCATGTTGGCCAGGCTGGTCTCAAACTCCTGACATCAGGTGATCCACCCACCTCAGCCTCCCAAAGTCCTGGGATTACAGGCATGAGTCACCACACCTGGCTAAGGATAGTTTCTTAGCATACTTAATTGATAAGCAGTCCCTTTCAGTTCTTTGTGGGCAAACTGTAAATTTTAACAAAATTAAATCCTGATACAGTGCCTGAAAATAAATCAGGCCTCTTAACTGAGGGTGTGGACAAAAACCATGAGGCCATATTTGTACCAGGTGACTGTCCTCCTACCCTTTGCAACCCTGGGTATTCCATTCTGGGTGTTCTTCCTCATACAGAGGTGGCTTATCAATGCCTTTGGGTACCTTTATTTCCCTTGTTCTTATAGGGAAGAAGAGTGGAGTTGAGTTGGGTCTTTCTCCATTTCTCAATGAGATTGCAGCCCCACTCCCGTACTGAAGACCCATCCTTCTGTGTTGAGCATTTCTCAGCTTCTGGCCATCAGAATAAGGTTGACCTTTCACCTCTTTCTCAAACTTCTGAGCTCTTATACAAATAAAGTAAGAAGCTTTTGTTTAATTGGTTTCAGCTCTTTCCCTTGTTCTATAAGAACAAGGAAAATGAAGATACCAAAAGGGATTGATAAGCCACATCTGTCTGAGGAAGAATACCCAGAATGGAATACTCTGGTTGCAAGGGGTAGGAGGATAGTCACTTAGGGCTAATATGGCCTTATGGTTTTTGTCCACACCGTCAGTTAAGAGGCCTGATTTATTTTCAGGCACTGGTTTCAGAGGTTTGAGTGGTCCCCACTCAAGCCTTATGTTGAATTGTAATCCCAGGGTTGGGGGAGGGATGTGGTGGGAGGAGATTGGCATGGAAACATATAGTTAGTGAGTTCTCAGGCGATCTGGTTGTTTTAAAGTGGATAGCACTTCCCTCTTCGCTGTCCTTTTCCCACCGCACCATGCTTGTTAAGTTTCCTGAAGCCTCTCCAGCCATGCTTTATGTACCATCAGTAGAACTGTTAACCAATTAAAACTCTTTTCTGTATAAATGACCTAGTCTCAGGTAGTTCTTTATAGCAGTGTGAGAGTGGACTAATACAAATTGTCTCTTGTTAAAGAAATAATGGTTAAGAACACCTGAAATTATATACATATCTGCTTCCACTCCAGACCAATTAAATCAGAACCTTTGGGAGTGAGGCCTAGGCATCTATATTTAAAAGTTTCCCCAGGTAATTAGAGTCAGGACTGAGAACCATTGTTCTAACTCAGTCATAAACCCTATTTCTGGCCAAATTTTAATCACCAGTGTCATGGGATGAATTGTGTCTCCCCAAAGTTCCCATGTTAAGGTCCTAACGCCCAGTAACTTAGTATGTGTCTATATTTGCAGATAAGGTCTTCAGAGAGGTAATTAAGGTTAAATAAGGTTATTAAAGCAGGCCCTAGTCCAATGTGACTAGTCTCCTTATAAAAGAGGAGATTAGGATATAAACACAGAAAGAGAAAAGACCATGTGAGGACACAGAGAGAGGATGGCCTTCTGCAAGCCGCAGAGAGAGACCTCAGAAGAAACCAACCCTACCAACACCTTTGTCTTGGACTGCTAGCCTCCAGAACTGTGAGAAAATTAATTTCTGTTGCTTAAGCCACCAAGTTTAGCCAGTATACCAGTTAAAAATTTTTATCAAATCCATCGAACATTTTCATCCTAGAAATACTCATTCTCTGAACTCTGACCATTAGCATGGTCTATACTTCTTTTCAAGGAGATAAAAAGTCATAATAGCACTCAGCATAAGAAAATGTCAAATACTCAGGTGAATCTTTTTATTTTAGTTTCAAATAGAAAACTCAATTATTATTTGCTTTAAAAATGAGATATTTAATTGTCTCAAGTAATAAGAAGTCTGCAGGTGATGAGGAGAGAGATGCTGGAGAAAATTATCTGGTTTAAAGGCCCAGGCCTTTTCTGTCTGTCCATTTTACTGTCTTTAGCACGTTTTGGTGGGTTTTGTTTGGTTTTGTCCTTGTGCTGGTTGTCTTCAGGTTGCTTGTTTGTATTCTACCAGGAAAAAGTAGAATGGGCAGCACCAAGTAACTGGCAATTCATGTGTGTCCCTTTTTATGGAAAAGTAAAAGCTTTTCCAGACCTCCCAACAGACATCGGTTTGCTAAGGTCACACAGCCTCCTGTAGGTAGAGGAGAAGCTAAAGGTGGAATATCTCACAAGCGGGAAAGGAACATTCATGACAGGCTTAAAGCAGTGGTTCTCAATAATAATTCATCCATGATGTCATCTGGAACAAAACTGGGTCCAAATAGCAAGACAGAAAAAGTAATAGGGTAGGGCTAGTGATTAATATGTTGTGCCACATGCAACTAGAAACCATTTGCTCATAAAACGGGGAAGATCCAGCTGGATTGGAGCACATTTGAATTTAAGACTAAAAGGATCATTCAGTCTCTTCCCTCTCTCTCCATTCCTCCTCCTCCTCTATTCCCTTTCCTCTCTCTCCCCCTCATCTTCCACTTTCTCCGTCTCCCTACTTCCCACTCCATTTTTTCCTGCCTTCATCACCATTCACTCTATTTCTAACATATCTTCATAACCAGGGTTAGATAATCAAACAGGACTATAAGAAATACTCTTTTTTTAAATTTATTTTTTTGAAACAGTGTCTCCCTCTGTTGCTCAAAATGGAGTGCAGTGGTGTGATCTCAGGTCACTGCAAACTCTGCCTCCCAGATTCAAGCAATTCTCTTGCCTCAGCCTCCCAATAGCTGAGACTACAGGACCACACCACCACACCTGGCTAATTTTTCCATTTTTAGTAGAGGTGGGGTTTCACCATGTTGGCCAGGCTGGCCTCAAACTCTTGGCCTCAAGTCATCTGCCTGCCTTGGCCTCCCAAAGTATTAGGATTATAGTCATGAGCCACTGTGCTTGGCCACAAAATACTCTTTACAGAACCAAAATAGATGACCATGCAGTGATCAATTGAATGCATTCAGTGATAGCTCACTGCCTTCTGCAGAGATGCTGCATATGACAGTATAGGTTGTGCTCTGCATAGGGCATCTGCCCAAAGCAGCAGATGGATGGGGCCCGGAAGCCACTGTGTCAGGCTTTGATCAACTAAAGAAAGAAGTGCCTTTTTCTAATTCACACAAAGATGCCATATAGGCATCAGGCCCCGGCAATATGAGGCTCTCTTTTCCAGTGTTACATGGCTGTGACCACTATCAAGTTCTCTTTTACAAGGAGAGAAAATTTATTTCCACAAAGATTCTACTTAAGGGTCATTTAATGGCTTGGAGCTGTTAGGACACATCTGCTCCCTCCTCTTAGTCCCCATGACATCTTATCTACTCCAGGATACTCAGACCTCGTTCCTCCAGACGTGAACACAGCTTCAAAACGGCTCAGATTCAGCCTTACCATTGACCCTCATTCTTCTTCCATTACATCATTCAATAGTCAGTGGCCCTCTTAAGCTGTAGCACCATAGCTTGAACATTGAAATGGAATGTCCTAAAAAAGAGAAAGAAGATGTAGAAAATAAAAGGCTCTGTTCACAGAAATCACCTTGCTGCTGCATGGCCGTGAAGGAGTAGACACGAGCAGGCTCAAGAGTAAGTGGCAGAGTTTAGTGTCCTGGAAGACAATAGAGGAAAGAGTTTCAAGGATGAAGTGAGGATCATCAGTGTCCCATGCTGTTATGAGGCTGGGAAGTAAGATAAATACCAAGGTCTCTAATAGATTTGAAAATTAGTCATTGGAGACCTTCATCAGATGAGTTTCAGTTAATGGATGAATATGGATAAATTCCAAGTAAAGCAGTAGGGAAAGCAAATGCAGAAAAAAGCAAGCTGGCCAGGTGTGGTGGCTCATGCCTGTAACCCCCGCACTTTGGGAGGTCAAGGTAGGAGGATTGCTTGAGCTCAGGAGTTGGAGATCAGCCTTGGTAACATAGTGAGACCCCCATCTTTACAAAAAATAAAACATTAGCCAAGTGTGGTGATGCACACCTGTAGTCCCAGCTACTCAGGGTGGGGCTGCAGTGGGAGGATCACTTGAGCCTGGGAGGTCAAGGCTGCAGTGAGCCAGGATTGTGCCACTGCACTCCAGCCTGGGTGACAGAGTGAGACCTTGTCTCAGAAGAAGAAGAGGAAGAGGAAGAGGAAGGACAAGGAGGAGGAGGAGGAGGAAAGGAAGAAGGAGAAGGAGGAGGAGGAGGAGGAGGAGGAGGAAGAAAGACGAGCTCATGGATGACTGTTACAGAAGACACAGCCCAGAAGATGGTGGTCAAGGAGTGTGTGTATGTGTGTGTGTGTGCACACATGTGTGTTTAAGGATTGGAGAAACTTAAGTAGTGCCACAGGCTGAGCAGAAAGAGATAGGAGAGAGAGAGGCTGCAACCTGAAATCAGGAAGATGATTATTGGAAAGATGATTATTGAAGCTAATCTTCTAGAAGACTTAGAAGAGTCTGGGGTCAAAGGCACAGGTGAAGTTGGGTTTGAAGAGGTAGGCTAACACATCTTCCATGGAGCCTGAGAGAAGAAGAATCTGCAATAGAAAAATGGGGAAAGTCCTTTGAAATTAGGACACAGAAAGATTTTGGACCATATCTTTTATAAAATGCAGTCATTTCAGTGCTAATACATCCCTTCTTCCCTCTCCCACGTCATAAAATATTTATTGAATTTGAGCCACCAAGCATGTTGACTACAGAAAAAAATGAGACAAAGCCTTTGTTCCTGAAGAGTTGGCCTAGCAGAGAAGCTGCTGCTCCTCCTTCTCAGGCTTCTCACTCCCGCCGCAGGACCAAGACCAGCACCACACGCAGGCCAGGGATTAGAGAGAGCTCCCTTTTCTCACAGCCAATGATATCCTAAGTCCTTTAAATCTTTCTATGTGTTCTTGATATTTCCTAATCATTTTGTCAAATGTATGAGAGAACACAGCTCGCTGGGATGGCAGGAGAAGGGAAGGAGTCAGAGACAGACCAAGTTGGGGAGGAAAAATTAATTGTTATTTTAAAGCAAATGGCCTGATCCCTCTTCTGGAAAGAAGTGTGCTTTTTTGGGAGAAAAAAAAAGACTTCTCTACAAGTAAAAACAAGGAAACCCAGAGGATATAACCAGGATAGCCTTGTAGACAAGTGCCTGTAGACAAGTGCCTCTCACAGTGAAATGGGATGAATTGTGAGGTTTGAGTGTGGTGGGGAGGAGGGAAGTCTGAGAATACCTACAGTGAGAGAGGGAGAAGTGAGGTCTGAAGCCCTGTGAGAGTGAGCAGGGTGGGTTGTGCTCCCAGAAAGTCGTCTCTGAATAGAAAAAAAAATGAGCTGGAAACAGGAAGTGAGGTGACGGCCCCACACTTCCTGGAGACACTGTGTAATTGTTGGCTTCTGTATCAGGCTGGCCCCGGGCCCTGTGAGATCCTTCAGGCAAAGGGCCAGGTCTTGACTATTTTATTCCCAGGAGTCATCATGGTGTCCAGGTGGTTTCATGGAGCATGAAGTTTATATAATTTGGCCCCCCTCCCTTTAATGAGAAGAATACAAAATATATTAATAAAAAATTAAGTATGAAAGTGAATATAGTGAAAGTCAGTATAGTAGACCACAGCAGTATTCCTAGGAGCCATTTAGAATGAGGGAATACATCACAAATTGAATTTTTAAATGCTCAAAATCCAGAAAAATTGCAGTCTAGTTTTATCAACTGCCTGTTATATCAATATATTTCTTCCTGTATTTCTTGTGTTTATTCTTTGATCATCCCTTCATTTGACAATTTTTTAAGACTTTTTTTTATTTTGAGATAACAAAAAGATAATTCGGCCTTTCTTCTAGAATGATTGATAAAATTAGGTTTTTATTTTATAGAATTCAGAAAAGTATATTTTAGTTTCACAACTCCTTATTGGTCATATGTTGTACATTTTTCAGACTGTTGTTTTAAAAACCACTATTAAGTTTTTTTGTTATGTGCTCTAAGATTTCGAGGCATTTTGCACCTGCTTGTGCAGTACTAATTCTGCACACTCGGAATTCACAGCACTCATTAACCAGTTTGTGGCTGATTGACGTCTGCGTTGTGGAGGCCATGCACCTGCAAGTCACGTCACTGGGCAAGTCAGTAGAGTGGACCACAGCAGTGTTCCTAGAAGCCATTCCTACACAAGATGGCTGACAATAATTTTATATGGGAAGTGACTGTGAATCACATAAACATAGCCCACTAAACCCAAACGTCACTCAACTTCCCTTTAGCTGGGTCCCCAAAATGCCCATGGATACTTCAAATTGCTACCATTTGTGAAGGTGAGTGAAGTGGAGGGGAAGGAAGTTGGTGTAGAAAAAGACAAAGATCTTAGAAGACTTACATTAAAATATCTTCCTTTAGAAATTTCTAAGAACGGGCCAGGCGTGGTGGCTCACGTCTGTAATCCCATCACTTTGGGAGGCTGAGGCAGGCGGATCATGAGGTCAGGAGATCGAGACCAGCCTGGCTAACACGGTGAAACCCTGTCTCTACTAGAAATACAAAAATTTAACTTGGTGTGGTGGTGGGCACCTGTAATACCAGCTACTCAGGAGGCTGAGGCAGGAGAATTGCTTCAATCCGGGAGGCGGAGGTTGCAGTGAGCCGAGATCGCTTCTCTGCACTCAGAGTGAGACTCTGTCTCAAACAAACAAACAAACAAAAAATGTATAAGAATATGGTATCAGGGGATCACAGTTCTGGAGAAGGGGCCAGTGCAAGTTAGGGGCTATGATGCCTTGTGAACCTACATTAAATCTGTCGGTCTGTCCCATAAGCAGGCACTGTCATATCATGGGCCCTAGATGAAGGTTGACCAATTGAAGCAATGAGAAAGTGAGGGAAAGGGAGGAGAGGAGTGAGCAGGAACAACAGCACTGCTGCCTGTAAAGAAGCAGCTGCCTGACACTGTTGGTAGTTGGTGAGGTATCATCAGTACCCCAGCCTGACCTCAGCCTGAGGAATTCGCTCTGCTTGTCTGCTGGGGCTTTGGACCTCCTAGATGAGCTGGCTGTGTTCCTCCCTCCTCTTCACCCCTAGCTGTTCTAGCTACACAAAGGGCTATATTCTTATCACCATGGCAGGAAGTTTGCCAGTCACCAAGCCTCCCTGTGTGCCTCTTTGATTTGCAACATTTAAAGGGCATGAAGAGACGCATTCAGAGGCAGGCTTTTAAACCCGAAGTTACCCTAGTGTGAGTCCCAACTGAAACATCCTTGCTGGCAGTGACTGCTGAGCACAGCTGGACAGATGCAGCATTTGCCCTATAAAACATTTGATACTTGGCCAATAAACTGTAAAGAGGGGAAAAAAAAAAGCCCCTGTCTACTTTGCAGTTATAGGGCAGCTTTGGAATGTGCTAACCAAAGCAAAACGTGACTCTTGCTCCACTGGAGTATACTATCCCAGCCCTGCTGATGAATAAGAGTATAGTTCGGCCTCACTCAAACTCCCACTTGGCAGAGCCATGGGATTTCAGAGCCTTCCCCCAGATCCCTCCCTTCCCTACTGCTCTTGGCTGATTAAGGGTGTCCTCAGGAGCCACTGAAGCCGTCTGGCCATGGGTACCACAGTCACTCTCCGCTCCACCTCTTTGTGGCCTTGTCGAATGGTGCAACTACCATGGCAAAAGAATGGTGACCTGCACCTCCACTGTCATTACTGTCCTCTTTAGAGCTGTCCCTTCGCTTGTACCCATGCTTCTCTGTTCTCCGTACAACAAGGGTCTTGAGGCTGGGTGTGATGGCTCATGCCTATAATCCCAGCTCTTTCGGAGGGCGAAGTGGGAACCTTGCTTGAGGCTAGGAGTTCGATATTAGCCTGGGAAACATAAAGAGACCCTGTCTCTACAAAAAAAAAAAAATTATATATATTACACACACATTAATATATTGAAGAGAGAATCTCTCTAGCCAGTGAAAGCTTCTCCTTCAGTCAGATGTCAGGGAACCTGGCAACCTCCTAAAAAGTTATTTATAAGGATGAATGCCCGTTCTGATTTTTGAATTTATTCTTGATGAATGTGAGTCATCTAAGGCCAAGTTGGAAGACAATTTTGGAAGACGATCAGTAGCATCCAGAATCAAGTACAAAATATGATTCCTCCCTGCCAACGCACAAACCTACAAAAATTCCAAGATAGAAGTCATGGGCTTCCTCCTTTAGAATGAATTCCTTACAAGCCCACAGATTCTGCTTCAGGGTATCCTGAGTTCCAATTTGCTTGAGTGCCAATAATCTGGGGCTCAGCCATCTGGCCTCAGAGTCCCTTTTATGTCTCCCCAGAAATAAGAAGGTCTGTGTTCTTATATAGACAATATTTCTGGAAGCTTTGTTCTCTCAGAGTTCCTGTCTTAGTTTGGGACGCCTCAGAACCCTCAGACAATTATTCAAGTGTAAGTCATTTACTGAGGAGGTGATCCCAGGAAACACTAATTAGGGGAGGAAGCAAGCCACCAAAGTGCGCATTAGTAAGCAAATTTTCACTGTGGGCAACTGGAATATAGTCATATTAAATAACACTGCTAGCCAATTAGAATATATATCTCAGAATTATCCCACCCAAGGTGTGGGGATACTGGGGTCTTTAAACAGCCATTCTCATCAGCTGTTGTTTGGAGTGTTAATTCCTGCCCTTCTGGCCTGGCATGTGGGTAGAATGAGCTCCAGCAGGTAAAGCCAGCAGAAATTCACAGGTGCTGGCTGTTGGAAGTCAGGCCAGTGGGCAAAAACATGGGAAATGCCAGGAAGTAGGGGTGGGACGCTGTCGAAGGGGCTACAGTTCCCAAGGTGGACAAGCAGGACCCACTTATGCCATCAAGAAGGCTACCAGCCAGGGAAAGTGTTTGCATGATTTTCAGGGTGTAATGATAATCTGTATGGTGGCCCTGAGCAATCTTTCCAGTAGGGAACAGCTGAGGATTTAGGAACAGAATCAGTTCTACATCCCCAGGCCATTGGCACTAACAAGAATCAGGCAGGAAGTTGGGGTTCAGGATGGAAATCTTAGTTCAGAGGGAACAGGGGTTCTAAGGTAGGGAAACAGAGGCATAAATCTGCATTTCTCTAGGCAAGTGATTCCCAATGAGGATGATTTCATCCTGTAGGTATTTCAGGAATGTGTGGGCCATTTAAAAAATGCTCGTCACAATTGAGTGACGCTCCTGGCACTTAGTGGGCAAGATTCATAAATGCTAGGTATTCCTACACAATAAAGAACTGTTCAGCAACCCTAAATCTTATCCTTTTCCTTATTATTTTTTTAGACAGGGTCTACCTCGGCTCACTGCAACCTCCGACACCTGAGCTCAAGGGATTCTCCCACCTCAAGCTCCTGCGTAGCTGGAACTACAGACGTGCACCACCACACCCGGCTACTTTTTGTATTTTTTGTAGAGACAGGGTTTCACCATGTTGCCCAAGCTGTTCTCAAACTCCTGAGCTCAAGCAATTTGCCCACTTAGCCTCCCAAAGCGCTGGGATTACAGGTGTGAGCCACCGTGCCTGGCCTCTTTACATATTCTTATAGGTAGAACTTGTTTATAAACAGTTGAATCTTCAGCCTAACTTCATTTTACAAATAAGCTCAGTCTTTTTTTCATGGCTTTAATACAGCAAAAAATTTTTAGGAATGCGGCTTCCTTTGTTTTTTTTTTTTCAGTCCGGAGGTCTTGTATTTATTTATTTTTTATATCTGTTACAACATGAATCATAAGGAAGAGGTTCCAGCAGCTCAGGCTCCTTTTCATTGATTCTCACAGTGTGCCTCTCTGGGTGGAGCAGGCTGGCACTTCAATTGAACCCAGGTAACTTGCTCTTTGGTTTCATTCTTTTTCTGATCTTTTTCCTTCATGTGTTTCAGGAAGCTACCTCTGCTCTTAGGGTGCTTAATATGCCCAATACCCACATTCATTCTCTTGGCAACAATCTTGCCCTTAACTTGTCTGTTTACAACATGCCAACAGCATGTGCCTGGTGACACTGTAGACTTTTCCAGTTTTGCCATGGTAACATTTGTAGGGCATTCCTTTTTGAACAGTGCCCATTCCCTTGATGTCTACAATATTGCCTTTCTTGTAGATTCACATGTATGTGGTCAAAGGAACAACTCCATGTTTTCTTTCTTTCTTTCTTTTTTTTTTTGAGGCACAGTCTCCCTATGTTTTCTAAATGGCTTTGAGACTATGAATTAGGTGCCTCTCTTTCTAAATTTTGTCTTCGTCATTTTGGCAAATTACTGGAAGATGGCATTTCAGCCAAAAGGTGCAACTACATTTTTAATCAAAAGAAGACTATATTTTTGTCGGCTGGGCGTGGTGGCTCACTCCTGTAATCCAAGCACTTTGGAGGCCAAGATGGGAGGATCATCTGAGGTCAGGAGTTCAAGACCAGCCTGACCAACATGGTGAAACCCTGTCTTTAAAAAAAAAAAAAGAAGAAGGCTATATTTTGTTTTGTTCAGAACTCTACCAGCAGTTGTACAAGAGCTTAGCACTCTACCAGCAGTTGTACAAGAGCTTAGCACTCTACCAGCAGTTGTACAAGAGCTTAGCAAAGCATATTATTCGCAGCTAGTGGTAATATTTGAATCACCAATTCAACATTCCTGATTGAGTCAGTTAGCATTTGCAGTTCTCGCATTTGGGTAATTTTATGAAGAGACGAAAGCATACACTACTTTATTAAGTCTTTTTGATGTAGCCGTGCCAGAGCATTTAGATATGGAAATACATATTATTCTACTACAGGTTACTTCCCTTTTATTTTTCTTTTGTATTACAGTTAGAATATTATTTACATGTTTTAAAAAGTTGTGTGCGCCGGGCGCGGTGGCTCAAGCCTGTAATCCCAGCACTTTGGGAGGCCGAGGCGGGTGGATCACGAGGTCAAGAGATCGAGACCATCCTGGTCAACATGGTGAAACTCCGTCTCTACCAAAAATACAAAAAATTAGCTGGGCATGGTGGTGCGTGCCTGTAATCCCAGCTACTCAGGAGGCTGAGGCAGGAGAATTGCCTGAACCCAGGAGGCGGAGGTTGCGGTGAGCCGAGATCGCGCCATTGCACTCCAGCCTGGGTAACATGAGTGAAACTCCGTCTCAGAAAAAAAAAAAAAGTTGTGTGCAGGCAAGTTATATTTTCTGTGATTTTTAAATGGTGAAGAAAGCGTTACAAAATATTTGTTATAAAAAAGCAGGGTTGAGTCTGGTAGGGCTGTTTCACTGCCTGAAGCTTATCAGAGAATATCATGGAAAACAAGAGGAGTTCAAACGCCCCCTGCTGGTAAGGCCCGGCTCCTGCCATCCTGAAAGCCTCATTTCTCGTCAACAGTGCCCATCAATTCTGGACTCAGCCTTGAGATTTTGGTATCTGTTTTTAAAAAGCTATCAACAAACCTGATCCAGACTAGAATGTCAAAGGTATCAATAGATCTAAAAAACCTTATTTTTAAAAAAGAAAAAAATGTGATTGAGAGGGATTGGAGGCTTTTACCTTGAAAATGTGATATGAGGATGAGCCAAGGGAGAAGGAGGGACTAAATCCCTTCACTTCATTTTTGAAGGGCTGACATGGAGCAGACCGATTCTGAGTGCGAAACAGGGGAAACCAGGACCAGTGGTCATATAACTGCGATGAATGCTTTCAAAATATTAGGATGCATATTAGGATGCAAATATGGTCCCTTTTTTTTCAAATTAAATAATCAAATTCCCCTATCGCGCACTTCCCATGAGTTTTTTTCTGGAAGTTCAGTTCCTCTTTCCCGAGCCTTCCCTTCCTTCTTGTAAGAATCATATGGAAACGGGTCCATTAAGGTTCTCACAAACAAATGGAGACAGGAGGCCCGCATGTTCCCCTCCTGCCGTTGCGTCCTGCTCCCACGTGGTGGCACTGTTGTAGACAGCTCAACAGTACTCTTGATGCCACTGCAGAGTTGACGGTAACGATTGCCACGGTTCTTTGAGGAGGGATAGCCCCAGCCTACAGAGACCCCGTCCTTTTCTCCTAAAACGTTTTCCGTTCTCAGTACTTGCTCGTTCAGCAAATTTTCCTAGAATGCAACTTCCTGGAAGACACACAGTCACTTCTCACGGAACAAGCCAGCCCCGTTTGCACTGTGGTGCTGGTGTCTGACTCTGCCCAGACCCAAAGCTCTGTCCTTTCCTCTCTCCCAGGATTTATTCACTCCGGGCGTAGGGCAGCTTTTTCTTCTGGAACTCTCAAGGTGTAGAGTCTCATTCTCCGCATTTCTCAGGCCGGCTGCCCTTCCTTCCACAGTTCTCAGCTCATTTCTGCTCCCGTCTATTCAATGACGTGTCAGCCAGTTTCTCTTATTAAACAATTATGATTGTATAATAATTATGCCTCTTCTCTAACAGGCACCTATTACAATTCTTTTAGGGTGTGGGACAGATTTTATCTTAATAGAAGAATTCTTAAAGCCCGTAGCTCTATAATGCCTGCCTCGGGAGGTGAGTTCCTTGTCTCTAGAAATAATATGGGCTGTCTGCGTAACCCTCTCGCCAACATCCCAACAGGTGTGCGGGACAAAAACCCCTGCCGTCATGAAGGTGTGGCTCGGGAAGGACAAGGCTTGCCTGTATTAACAGTTAAATCCCCCGTTCCCCCAAATGTGCCTACTTCACAGTTTCCCCCTTTTGTTGAAACTAATGAGTCACGATTGGAGTAATGTTTCTCTGTGACTCTAAAACCATTTTGCTTAATGAGGTACTAAGTCTTTATAATTAGGCCCAGAAGGAAATGAGGACGTGGCCCTTAAGAGCAATAATTATTTCAGTTATTTATGGTAATAAAAATTTGAATATAGGAATTCTTCCTCAGAATGTGACTGTTTATTCTTTTACATATTGCCTAACAGGCAATTACCCTATTAAGGCGGCGTTTTGTTGCTAAATACATTAATTGAAATGTAAATTAAATGTAAATCAGCTAATTAAATTGATTTGTAATGAACTTGTCAGGCGGGCCTCTCTGATCAGATGCATTTCACTAATAAACAAGCATTGCAGCCAGCTCAACACACAACTGGGGCGAAAGGGTGCCTGAGCTCTTTCCCATCTGACACCGGTGAAGAAGGGAGGGTCTTCATTACCCGGAACTTCAGGAAGAAAGGGGAGCATTTCGGCCAGGCCGTTGGAAACAGGCTTTCCTTCTGATACCTTTATGGGCCTCGTTTTTGTTTTTTACAGACGCAATGCTTTCAGATGTAAAAGCTAGAAAAATTCAACTCAAATTGGGTCATGTAAATGAAACATCCCAAAGTAGGAGGAGCTTTGGGCGTGGCTCCTTCGGAGATGCAGCTCCCTTGCTCTCTGATTTCTCTCGGCTGTGCACTCCTCCCTGCGTTGCCTTCACCTTTGGTTGGTGTCTTATGGACTGCAGGCTTTATCACACAGAGGAGGAGCAGGACTGTTTCCACAGTCACTGAAGGTAAGGCTTGAGGCTTGTGCCAATTGAACCAGGGCAGCTTTTGCCGCTGGCATGCACTGGTACTGCTGAACGAACCAGTTGTTAAAATAGTGAGACATTTTGATACAGTTACCAAGTAGCTACTTTAGTACCCAGTGACTGCTGGATACGCAAACGTCTCCTTCCTACACTGGCCTCTCTGGCTTCTCACCCAGAACCCCACAGACCGCTTTATGCTTCAGCAAGGAAAGGATTAATGCTTGGTGTAAGAGGGGCCTCCAGAACCTTGCTCTGGTGCCATGGCTGGTCCCTACCCTGATTGGTTGGGGGCCTTGTTATGCTGGTTGTTAAGTATTCTGAAAATGTTCTCGGTACGTATTAGATCACTCCTAAACCAATCTCTAGGGTTATGGGAATCCCATTTACTGATTAGCTACACTTCCTAATTTATACTTTGGCAAGGGAGAAGATTTTTTCTTGGTGATTCTAGACTCAGTCTAGGAGAGTGATCCTCAAACTTGATTGTGCATCAGAATCCCCTGGAGGGCTTATTAAATCACGGATTGCTGAGCTCCATGACCACAGTTGCGGATTCAGGGGTGGATCCTAAGCCTTTATATTACTATCAGCATCAGGTGATGGCGATGCTGCTGGATAGCAGATGCACCTGACAGAGCGATAGCTTAAGCATAACCTGAGAATGACCCTGGGGCCTAAGAAGAATGTGTGTTCAGAGCACTGAGCTAAGGAATCTAGGAGGGCCCAACCCAGAGTTTCACTTGCTATCTATGAAGGACATTTGAACACATAGCCCAGCCCTTGGAATACAGGCCGTGCAGGGGATTGAGGCCCTTTGTTTTGGGTTAGAAGAAGGTTGCCAGGTACAGGTTGCTAGCAGGAGGGTACTGTATTAGGGTTCTCTAGAGGGACAGAACTAATGGAGTGTGTTTGTGTGTGTTAAATTTATTAACTCACACAATCACAGGGTCCCACAATAGGCCGTTTGCAGGCTGAGAAACAAGGAGAGCCAGTCCCAGTTTCAAAACTGAAGAACTTGGAGTCCAGTGTTGGAGGGCAGGAAGCATCTAGCATGTGAGGAAGATGTAGCCCGGGGGCTAGGCCAGCCTCTCTTTTCACATTTTTTCTGCCTGCTTATATTCTAGCCAGACTGGCAGCTGATTAGCTTCTGCCCACCCAGATTAAGGGTGGGTCTGCCTTTCCCAGTCCACTTACTCAAATGTTAATCTCCTTTGGCAACACCCTCACAGATACACCCAGGATCAATACTTTGTATCCTTCAATCCAATCAAATTAACTCTCAATATTAACCATCACAGGTACTAAGTGAAAATGCTGTATAAACTGCATGCATTTTACAAATGGTAGCGGTTCTCCTTTTCAGGCTGCCACTACTAGACCATGCCTGTACGTAAGTCCCCCTGATAAACTCTATGTCTCATTCACTGGGTCTGGGCCTTTTTGACACAGTGCTATCCCTACTGACTCCATAACAGCTGCAAGACTGGAGACCACACTTTGAGAACCACTGCTCTAGAGTCTTTTCTGTCCTTGGGAAAATCAAGAACATTGTAATTGCAACAATTTTCTGAGTTAAGTAGTTGAGATAAGGAACCTAGTTGAGAAAGGCAGCTCTAGGCCAGGGACCTGCAAACTGTGGGTCATGGGCCAAATCCAGCCTGCCACATGTTTTTGTAAAGTGGTTTGGGAACACAGAAATGTTCATTTGTTTATAGATTATCTATAGTTTCTTTCATGCTACTTTGGCAAGGTTGAGTAATTGGGAAAGAGATCTAATGGCATGCAAAGCCTAAGATATTTACCAACTGGGTCTTTCAGAAAAAAATTTGCCAACCCCTGTTCTCAACTAATCAAGATCCACCTCTGGAATTGAAAGTGGAGTTAAATCTCATCCATCGGCCTAGACTACACAACTGAAGATGAGTAGAGTAGATGGGAAAAAATGAACCATGTCCACCATAGTCCTCATCTATTAAAATAATCCCTGCTCTAAAGAAGTTCTATTGTTTTGCAGTCAGAGTACCAGCTAAAATGAGTAGTAGCAGAAGTAAACAAAAATATTTAGCATCAAGGATGTGGATCTGAGGCATAGCAAGATTTGTCTTAGTACATTTCCCTTAGGTTACCTCAGAGACCAATAGACCCACGGATTGAACTGTCTGTCAAATCTAAAATTCTAAGAAGCCTTCAAGGTATGGGGAACCTAAGAGCTTCCCCCAACCTACTTTTTTTTGGCCAGTGAGGCACAGATGGATCTTATTAACACAAAAAGATGTATCTAAAATCATTCATTCATTCATTTAAAAAAAATGCTGAGCACCTACAATAAGTAAAAACTGTTCAAGGGACCAGGGATTTAGCAGTGAACAAAATCAATCATTCTGCAGTAAAGTTTGCCAGTTGTTAAGCCTTACTCATGCCCACAAAGCTTCCAATCAGTCTTTTGGTGATCACCCTTTAATTTTGACACATCTTTATAAAGAAACAGAACACTTCCAGCATCCTAGGACTATTCCCCAGCACCTCCTGTCCCTTTGTTCCATTTCATCTATCTCTTCCCTCTCCTTAGAGGTAACTGCTATTCTGACTTTTAGAAAATTGCTCTCTTGCTTTGTTTTATACTTTTATCACCTAAGCATGCAAGCATAAATGATTTAACCTAGTTTTCTTTGTTTTGAATTCAATGTAAATTTAATCACACATTATGTACTCATGCCTTGCTGTTTTCAATCAGCAATACACTAAGATTCCTTCATATTATTGCGCGTAGCAACATTATTAATGTTGAGTAGCATTTCATCATGTGTATATATACCACATTTTATCTTTTCACTCTACAGTCGGTGGACATTTGGGTCATTCCCATCTTGAGGTTATTGTAAACAATGCTGCCGTAAGCATGCTTGTGCATGCCTCCCACTGGACTTGGGCATAAGTTTCTCTAGAATATATACCCAGGAGTGGAATTGCTGGGTCACAGGGGAAGAGTATTATCAGCTGAATTGTATATTGCCAAATTATTTTTCAAAATCATACCAATTGATGTACTTAGCAGTGGAAGAGAGTTCCCATTCCATACCCTTGCCGACACTTGGTACTATCAGACTTTTAAATTCTTGCTAATCTGATATTTTTAAAATGTAACTTAATTAGATTGTGGTAAGAACACATAACCTGAAATCTACCCTCTTAACAAATTCCTAAGTTAATTTATTGTTGACTATTGATACAATACAGCCGATCTCGAGTTTATTCATCTTGCTTAACTGGAAATTTATGCCCACTGATTAGTCATTCCCATCCCCTCCTCCCCACATCCCTGGCAACCACTCTTTCATTCTATGAATTTCACTATTTTAGATACATAAGAGGCATTCTGTAGTATTTAGTTTTCTGTAACTGGCATGTTTCACTTAGAATAATGTCCTCAAGGTTCATCCATGTTGTTGCATATTGCAGAATTTTCTTCCTTTCTTAAGGCTGAAGAGTATTTCATTGTATGTATATATCACATTTCCTTTTTCATTCATCTGTCAATGGACATTTAGGTTGTTTCCACATCATGGCTATTGCGAATAGTGCTGCAATGAACATAAGAGTGCTAACAGCTCTTTGAGATCCTGATTTCAGTTCCTTTGGATAATTACCCAGAAATGGAATTGCTGGATCATATGGTAGTTCCATTTTAACTTTTTTTTAGTGACCTCCATATTGTTTCTCGTAATAGCTGCACAATTTTGCATTCTCACCAAGAGTGTATAAATGTTTCAGTTTCTCTGTATCCTCACCAACACTTATTGCCTTTATTTTTTAATTTTTTGATTTTTTATTTACTTTTTGAGGTGAAGTCTCACTCTGTCACCCAGGCTGGAGTGCAATGGCTTGATCTCGGCTCACTGAAAAACTTCTGCCTCCCGGGTTCAAGCAATTCTCCTGCCTTATCCTCCCAAGTGGCTGGGATTATAGGAATCCGCCACCATACCCAGCTAATTCTTGTATTTTTAGTAGAGATGGAGTTTCACCATGTTGGCCAGGCTGGTCTCGAACTCCTGACCTCAGGTGATCCACCCGCCTTAGCCTCCCAAAGTGCTAGGATTACACGTGTGAGCCACCGAGCCCGGCCTCACTTGTTGCCTTTATGTCATGTGGTCTTAATTTGCATTTCCCCAATTAAAAATCAAGTTGAACACCTTTTTATATGAGTTTTGGCCATTTAAGTCTTTTTATCACTTGTCTACAGAGCTTATGTGCAGGACATCTTTCAGTTGCACCTCCAGATCCATTCACAACTTCTTTACTCTGCCTTTTGTCCTCGGAGGCTGACCCAAATGGATTACAGACAGGGGATCCTTGACCTCTAACTTCAGCACTTGTTGAGCACTGAAGGGAGGAAGGGAAGGGAGATTGGGGTGTTTCGTCCACCACCTTCCTCTTTGCAGAGTCAGAAGGAGCTGACTGCATCCTTTGACCACAGTTCCTGGAAGGCAGCTCTCTGCAGCCGCTCTTTGTGCTTCTGGATTCTAGGAACTGTTATGTGTCCTTGTCCTTTCAGACCTAGAATAGTAACTGTGGACCCCCATACCCTACTCTCAACCTTGTAAATTTATGTTTGTAAAACTCTCCACAAATTTATCAATATGAGTGTGCCATATGTTTCCACAACACAGTTGATTATCATATTCTAATGAATTTTCAGGAGTTATTTATTGTGTTTTGGATATTCTTCTTTGTTGATTATATGGGTACAAATATCTTCTCCCACTCAAATCACTTTTTCCTTTTTTTTTTTTTGAGACAGGGTCTTTCAGTGTTACCCAGGCTTGAGTGCAGTGGTGTGATTTCAACTTACTGCAAACTCTGCCTCTGGGGCTCAGACGATCCTTCCACCTCAGTCTCTCCAGTAGCTGGGATGACAGGCATGTGCCATCACATCCACCTAAATTTTTGTATTTTTTATAGAGACAGGATTTCACCCTGTTGCCCAGGCTGGTCTTAAACTCCTGGGCTCAAGCAATCCGCCTGCCTTGCCCTCCCAAAGTGCTGGGATTATAGGCTTAAGCCATCATGCCGAGCCTCAAATCACATTCTTAATAGTGACAACATTTTATTATAATAAAATAAAACACATACACAGAAAAGCGCATGAAACAAAGGTACAGTTGAGTGGATTATTGGATTATTTTAAGGCAAACAGCCCTATAAATTTCCTTATAATGTCTCTGTGGTTTTTTGTATCAGGATAATATTAATGGCCACATAGAATGATTGGGAAGTGTTATCTCCTCCTCTATTTTCTGAAGAATTGGTGAAGAATTAGTATTATCTCTTATATAAATGTTTGATAGAACTTTCCAGTGAAACCATTCTGGCCTGGAGTGTTTGCTGGCAAGTTTTTAACTATACATTCCATTTCTTTAATAGATATAGAGCTATTTGGGTGATCTAATTCTTGAGTGAAGTTTCGTGAGTAAGCTTTTGGTTTGCATGTTTCATGACATTTTTGGATTTCATCTAAGTTGTAAAATTTATTGGAATGAATTCGTTCATAGTATTTCCTTTTTTTCTTTTCAATAAGAGACAGGGTCTCGCTGTGTTGCCCAGGCTGGAGTGCAGTGGCTATTCACAGGCGCGATCCCACTACTGATCAGCACAGGAGTTTTGACCCGCTCCGTTTCCCACCTGGGCCAGTTCCCCCCTCCTTAGGCAACCTGGCGGTCCCCCAATCCCGGGAGGTCACCATATTGATGCTGAACTTAGTGCGGACACCTGATCAGCATAGAGCAGCCCAGGACTCCTGGGCTCAAGTGATCCTCCCACCTCAGCCTCCTGAGTAGCTGGGACTATAGGCACACGCCACCATGCCCGGCCATAATATTTCCTTATTATCCTTTATAATCTCTAGGAGCTGCACTTATGTCTCCCTTTTTATTCCTTATATTAGTGATTTCTAACGTCTCATTTTTAATTTTTTGGGTGAGTCTAATCAGAGGCTTGTTGGTTTTATCAATTCTTTTCAAAGGACCATTTGGGTCAGCCTCTGAGGACAAAAGGCGGAGTAAAGCTGTGAATGGAAAATTAATAGAAGATGGCTGGTTCATCTTCAACAGGAAAGAACATATAGGTGGTCAGATAGATAAACATGATTGTGCAGTCAGACAGACCAGGTTCAATTCTCTAGCTTATCTTGACCTTTAAGTGTGAATTTAGGTGAGAGGGCTGCAGCAGGGACTTCCCATCTGGAACGACATTGGCATGAACAGCCCACATTAGCTCCCTTCAGGATCTGCATATTTAATAAATACATCAACTGGCATCTTTGTCATTATTACTTTAATGCAGCTCATCAGGAGCTTAGCATTGAGGAGCCCTTGAATTTGAAGCTTATGGAGCAATTAAACTCCCTCCTGGGAGAATGCAGACCTGGAGACTGTCAGTGCATAGAGATGAGCAATTGTGTCTTTGTTTCCCTCTTGCCAGAAAAATGGAATGCTCCAAAGTTCATCCAGACCTTATATTGTATTTCAATGAACCATGTGTACCTTGCATACTATGCAATTAATTTAGAAAACTGCTTGTCTCATAAACTCTGGGAACCGGCCCATCTTCTATTAATTTTTTCTTATTAGCTATCATCAGGAAAGCACTGAATGTCTGCCTGATGTGATTCCTACCCACCTGATGGGAATAGTCAATAATAATACTGAACAGATAATTTGAGTGCTGACACACCCATTCTGTTGTTTCAGGACAGTGCTTTGAGTCAAATATGGCAGATAGCATTATCTCCACCAGATCCTGGAGCTCTGAAGATGAGCTGACTTGGGGTCCCCAGGTGAATAAAAAATATTCAGCTCCCTCATCCCTCATGCAAGATAATTCTAAGATATGAGTTCTACACTGGCTTCCAAGGCCACAGGGAGGTTTCATTTCTCTACAAAGCCAGATCATTAAGGGCATGGGCTCTGGAGTTGGGTGCATCTGCGGTCACATCCCAGCTCTGACAGTTACTAGCTATTGGCTGCAACACTCCTCTCAGTGCCCACCTTACCCTCACCACAAGGAAATGTTACTTGTAGAAATTGATCTTAACTTCAAGATTTTAGCGATAATAAAAAATAAAGGTATCTAAATACAACATAAGCCAGGCACGGTGGCTCACGCCTGTAATCCTAGCACTTTGGGAGGCTGAGGTGGGCAGATTACAAGGTCAGGGGTTCGAGACCATCCTGACCAACATGGTGAAACCTGGTCTCTACTTAAAAATATAAAAATTAGCTGGGCGTGGTGGTACACACCTGTAATCCCAGCTACTTGGGAGGCTGAGGCAGGAGAATTGCTTGAACCTGGGAGGTGGAGGTTGCGGTGAGCCATTGCACTCCAGCTGGGCGACAGAGCGAGACTGTCTCAAAATAAAAATACACATAAAAATCTCAAACATTTCATTTTTATTTTCCTTTTTCCTGGTCAATTGCACTAATTGTCGAAAGAAAATTCAGCTTTCGTGCAATATCAGAGTTGATAGTAAGTAAGGGCAAGGCTTTGCAAAGAGGAGTATCTAAATCTGAGGCTCTTCGAGTCCCAGCGTCAGGCTTCTGGTCTTCCTGGGAGCTTCCTTTTTCTGATCCCAGTTCAGATGCTCTTGTGGCTCCCATCTGTGGTGTTGATTCCAAGCTGGAGTGCCAGGTGAGACCAAGTCAGTCAACAGGCCCAGCACTGATGGGCCCTTGACCCAGGTCACTTGATCCAATCCTAGATTCATTTCTTCTGAGGGGTTCTTGACTTACCTGCCCATGCCCCATGTTGATTACCCTATATATCAAAGTCCATCCGCATCCAACTTCCGTTCACCATCCCCCATTTGTACATAGAAATGATTCTTACAAAGGAGAAAGTCCATCTGCACATCCGTATGACCATCCATCCATCTATCATTTCTTTCACTCAGCAAATAATCACTGAGTACTTAACTCTGTGCAGGCACTATGCTGGATTCTTGGGATGCAGAGTTGACTCAGACACTGTTTCTACCAAGTTTCCCAGCCATGGAATAGAAAAGACAAGGCATGAGGGGGAGGGGAGGGGGAGGGGGGAGGAGGAGGAGGAAGAAGAGGAAGCAGCAGCAGCGGTAGTGGCATTAGATTAGCAGTACCAGCAAACCACTTGTTCTCAGTTCCTTGTCCCAGTCTCTGCTTTTGGAAGAACCCACACTAAGATACCATGGTAAACCTTACTAATGAATGAATGCATGCTGATATTATAGCAAAAGGAGAAAAGACACTCTTGGAGGTGGACAACTGACCACCTGACGTTGATAAAGACCCTGTTACGTTATTAATCAATTATAATGAGGGACAACATTATCCATTTATAATATATGCCAGGGTGTTGGTCTGACTGACTTAGACATACTAAACATAAGAGTAATGTGGATGTGACTGGGAGCAATACCTACCCTCTATGGGACACTTGCATTTGCTAAGGTCTTTATTTATATCTTCTCATCATCCACCCTTCACAACCTTCCTGTAACCCAGACATTAATTAGTCTCATTTTAAAATCGAGTAAACAGTTTCATAGGGATGGCACAAGGCCACATTGTGACAGAGCAGGACTCTCAGTTTGATCTGTCAGACATCAGAGTCCAGAATCCTGTACCCACATCTCTACATGGGTCTATTACAACATCCAGTCAGGGGCCCAATTCTCCAGCTGCTTGACAAGCAACTCATAAGGCACAGCCTTGAAATCAGGGTATGCTGTCTCATGAGGTCTAGGTCAGCCATAGCAGGCCTGTGCAGGGAAGGCATAGTAAATAAGGCATGGTCTATTTAGTACTCACTGTTAACCAACACTTCAGATAAAACATTGCTTTATTTATCTGTTTGGCAGCTCCAGTGTGCTCCGTGGTGCCTGCTGCACGTGATGTTAATTAGGTCTGCAGCACTGCATCTCCTGTCTGCGAGGTTCGCGATGTCACCGGCTCATCTCACCTCTCCAGAGGTCTCTGGTTCAGCATCAAGTCTGAGGATAGAAAGAATCTTTGGAAGGCAGGAATCATCACTGGCGTTGCTGAAGTAAGTGTGAAACTTCACTACCTGGTCATCATTTGCAAGCATTAGGGTCTAGCAACCTGAAATGCATTCCAGGGTCAGTGTGAGATCATTTTTAGGGTAGGCAAGTGGGTTGAGGTTGGTGTTCCTAAAGACCCAAAATGGCAGAGCTGGAGGAGCCCTTAGTGATCACCGACTTCAACAGATTCCATTTCATAGTTGGGGAAACCGAGGCTTAGAGAGGGAGAGTGACTTTTCTAAAATTATATAAGTGCTAGGAGCAGATTGAGCTTAGATTCCAGATCTCTCTGCTTCCAGTTGAGGCTCTTTCTAGTGGATCATTTCTAGGCCTCTGTTCCTGCTCCTGATGTCCTCACTTGTCACCACCTGCTTCCTTTTGTACGGCTATAGAATGCACGTATGCAAAGTACTACCTCTAGTAGGAACTCAGAGAATGCTAGTTTTTTTCTCCTCACTACATTCTCTTTCCCTGAAATTCCTTAAAATAATGCTGGGATTTAGAAAGAGCAATCATTCTTAATTCCATTCTGTGGGTGAGGAAGTTGAGGTTCAAAGAGGGGAAATGACAGCAGCTGAATTAGGCTTAAATCCAGGTGTCTGGGTTAGTACTCTTTCTAACAAACCACATGGCCTCCCTCAGGATAAATGAATAAAAGAAAGAAAGAACATTAAACTTAGAAAAGAATGAACCAAGGCATGTATGACAAATAGGCTTAACGTTTGAAAGTCCCCACCCCATGTATTTGCTTTTCAGTAAAGGCAAAGTCTCAAGCTCCATGGAGCTGCTCTTTGGGCCAGAGCAATGAAGTACAGTCATGCGTTGCTTAATGACAGGGATGCCTTCTTAGAAATGCATTGTTAGGTGATTTCATCGTTATGTGAACATCATAGAATGTACTTATGCAAATCGAAATGGTATGGTCTACTACACGCCTAGGCTACATGGTACAACCTATGGCTCCTAGGCTACAAACCTGTCCAGCATGTTATTCTACTGAATACTGTAGACAGTTATAACACAATGCTTGCATTTGTGTATCTAAAAATATCTAAATATAGAAAAGGTACAATAAAAATACAGCATTATAATCTTATGGGACCACTGTCATTCATGCAGTCTATCATTGGCTGAAACATTGTTAGGTGATGCATGACTGTATTTGCTTCGCAGCTGTGCACCCTTCACTTTTGACCACCACCTGGTATTCTACCTATTTTAGAGCAGGCCCTCAGTGAGTGCTTCTGAATTGAACAGAAACAAACCCTCTGGGACCATGGAATTTTAGCTCCAGGAGCACTTTGGAAAGGTATTAGGGGTATTAAAGAGAACGGCCTCTCCCTTCTTTATAACACCACACAAGCAGTCTTTTTCAACCTTTAGTCAAGGCTGATCTGAAGAAAAAAAAAACAGAGGAAAACAGGAACACAAAGCTGAAATACAGAAAAGAGACCTAAACGCAAGATAACCTGGAGATAGAGTCTGAAAAGGGGCTCTTGGTGAGCTCTCACCCCAGAGGGATTGGCTTGGCTGAAATCAGCCAGGATCAGCCTTCACTGGGACTGAGAAGGAGGAAAGATGGCCCTGACATCATGCTGAGCACAGTCCCTGGGAGGCTGGGGCAGAGGGGTGATCCATTAATATGGATGAAATGTCAAGAAAGTAGACAATTTCAAACAGCAGCTTAACCCAGGACCTCTGACTATGAGTAGATGTAAAAAAATCTGCTTAGACTTGACAATGATCTGTCCTCTAATATTCAGTAGGAACATTCACAACTGAACAAACTCATGCATTTTCACACACAAATATAAAGAAGTTATTCACAGATGTGCACAGAATGGTGGTACACACACACATACATGCAAATACATCATAGTCAATTTCTCTCTTTCACCGTCCCAGTCTCTCCCCAGCATTCTCCTTTGTTTCTTTTTCTTTCTTATGGATACTATTAGCCTAAAGTCTGACAACTTCCTATATCGGCGGCCTATAAGCTAGGTTTTCTCCACTTTATTCAGAAGTTTCAGGGTTGCTTTTATGTGTGAACTTCTGGAGGGAGAGAGTAAAGGAGGGGTGTCAGCATCACAAAAATATTCTGCTCAGAGCAGGCGTCCTCAGTCTCATTCTTACCACTACCACCAGCAGCAACAGACACAAACTCTCAGTGAATGGCCCCTCTCTCCCTGGCCTTATGCTGAGGCTCTGGGGCCCCAGAAATGAATAAGTCTGTTTTTGGCCCTCTATAAACATCTTAGTCCAAGAACAATGTAAAATTGAATTGGAAAGTGAAATACCAAAGCCATTACTAAGTGTCAAATGAAAATGTTTAGACAGTGGTGCCCTAGAAGCTCAGGGCTGGTGCACCATGAAAAACTTCCTGAAGGAGGGGTCTTGAAGAACAGGTAAAAATCAGGGCAGCAGAAAGGAATGGGGAGTTGCCTAGCAAACACAGTGCTTAATTATTTGTGTTGAATAAATTAGTGACGAGACACTTCAGTTTAAAAGCATAGATGATGTAGGGACCTTTATGAGGCCTCAGAAGAACGTAAGAAAATATTGGAAAATGTTCTTCAAAATACTGTAATTTCCCATTCATCTTCTCAGTTGATCCTCACAATTCTCTTTTTAAATTTTTGGTTGAGGAGTATGTCGGTTGAGGATTATGTCCCCATATCAAAGAGTAAGAAACTGAAACCAGCAGAAGCTCTGGGGTAACTCCATCCAAGACGAGAGACTTGCTTACTCAATGTCTAATACAGCCAGGCAGTGTCAGAGTTGGGAGCGGAACCCGGTTTCCTAATGGCTACATCTTTAAATCCATCTGACTTGACAATTTGATTTCTGGGGGTTGAGGACAGAATGTGGTGTGGGTTAGAGGAAAAGGAAGACTTTGGGATATTTACTGGGAAAACTCCTTCTAGCTGGTGACACAGCGTCCTCTTTGTAATGCAGGAGTATGGGAGAGGTGGCTTAATAGAAGGAGTTGGGTGTCCTTTGCACCACCCCATCCTAATATCCTGGCAAAGCATCTCTCTTGTTGTTACAATTCTGAGGGTGGTACCAACGCTGCCTTTAAGACAATCACTTCACAGCAGTTGTTTCAAAGGAAGAGACTCAGGCATGGAGGACGTGCAGGGACAGCCAGCTGCAAAGGAGGCTGCCTAAAGCAAGGCTCAGGGGAATCCGGTAAAATGAGGTCATGCACAGGAACAAGCATAACCAGTGAGCTCCCTGAGGTGAAGGCTTTTCATAACCAGCATTAACTATTTATTGTACTGTCAGTCTTAGGACTATACACAAAAAGGTGGAGGAAAAAACTAAAAGAACACAAGCATTAGAGTCTGATGACTCCTAGCCTCCTCCACTTATGACAAGCTGTGCACTTTGGGCAGATTTCTTAGTCTCCCTAAGCTTCTGTGTCTTTATCAGGGAAATGAGGAGACTAATGCCTACTTCATAGGGTTGTTGTGAGGATTGCATGAGATCCAGAAAGACAAAGCAATCGGTGCAGGGCCTAGAGCCAAGTAGGCACTCAGGGCAGAGCAGCAGTGATAGTGTCAGCGGCTGCAGGAGGAGGAGGAGGAGGAGGAGCAGGAGGAGGAGGAGGAAATTAGCAGCAGCAGCAGTAGTAGCAGCAATGGCCACAATAGTAGTGGTAGCAGCAGGGGTAGTAGCATTAGATTAGCAGTGCCAGCAATAGCATCAGTACTAGTAGTAGCAGCAGTAGCAGCAGCAGCAATAGTGTAGTAGTAATGGGAATAATAGAAGAGGTAGATTAGGACAGTAATAGTAGCAGCATAGCAGTAATAGCAGCGATAACAGCAGCAATATTTGTAGTAGTAGCAATAGCAACAGCAGAAGTTGTAGTTATAACCACTCCAGCAGCAGTTGTTGTTATAATTGTTATAGAAAAAAATGATCTGATTGCCTTGGGCTCTGAAAAAGAATTTAGCCTTTAGGAAAGTATTGGAGGATTAAGTAAATCTGTCTCCTCCATCTCTGCATGGAAACTGGGGCCTTAAAGTTCATCCAGGACCTCTGACTCCAAGTCTCAAGCATTCTGCCATACCATGCTGCCTTTCGTGCTGAGTAGGAGCTTAATTTCTGCAGGTAAAGAAAGCCATGCAGGAAGTCAGCTGTGGAATGTCTCAGAGAGGTTGAGGCTTTGAGAAGATAAATCTATAATTAGGATTCAGTTATCAGGATGAGGTCAGGACAGAATTTTGGATTTGAGATTTCAGTCATTCTTTCTTTTATTCTGCTATAGTTACTGAGTGCCTCTGATCTGTCAGGAACCAATTAGGTTCTATGGGAGGTATGAAGATGAATAAAACCTGAACTTTGCCCTCAAAGACATTAAATGATAGTGGGGGAGGTGACAATCACCTGAGTGAAATAATTGATAAACAGATGAATAAGCAAAATGTTAGGGTAACCAAGAAAAGAAAACAATTAGTGACAACTGCTGAGCCTGGGGAGGATGTCATGAAGCTGGGACATATGAGCTAAGTCTTGAGATGTTGGATGGAAGTGAGAGAGAACAAGCAGGCATAACCAGTGGGATTTGGCAATTGAACAGAAATGGGGTGTGAAAGACATAAAAGTGGGATGATATCCAGGCTTCTGGCTTGGACAGTTAATTTGAAAGAAGTACCATAAACATGGCATCATGTTTTATAAAGATCCTGGAAGCTTTCAAGCAGAGAAGGAGTTGACAGGAGAGCATCTGGAGACAAGGAGGCCATTCCAGCAATCCAGGTAGGAGACAATGCTGGGAGGGGCTAGGAGGGAAAGCATGGAAAGGATAGAGGAAGGGAAATGCACAACAATCCCACCAATAGGCATTATCGTCCCATTTTAAAGATGGGGCAAGTAAACTGTTCTAAATGATTCATAAAATTATTAGCAAGTGATGGAGCCAAAATTAAAATTCAAGTCTGTCTGACTCCAGAGTCACTCCCTACTACTACTTGAAGGCAGACACACCACAGAGGCAGAAGCAATGGGACTTGGTGGTTGGTCAGCAGTGTGGGGAGAAAGACATAAAGGTGTTAAGACAAAGGCAGGGTTTCCAACCTGAGCAACTAGATGGAAAAAGAGAATATTAACCAAGACAGCTGATGTCAGGGAGAGAAGGAGATTTGGACTTAAGATTGACATGGGTCAGCTAAGAACAGATCTCAAGTCTTTGGGGGAATAAGCAAATTTTAAGCATTAAGGAGTTCTCATAGACATCATAGGGATGACTTTCTGACTTGATCAGTCTTAGTGTTGAGGTTTGGGGCTGAACTGAGAGACAGAGTGGTGTGGTAGAGTTGTGTTTTTATCCAGGGTCTACATCCTGTCCTAGTTACTTACTGGCTGAGGACCATGGGCATGGGACTTAATCACACTAATCTGAATTTCTTCATTGGCAAAGTAGAGAAAACGAGCCCTGACCGGCACACCACCTGAATTTGGTGTTTCAGCTGGCAAAGCAGATCTGTTGGATTACTTCATAAAGATGATCCCAGAGATGTGCATGCCAATCAAAAATAACATAAAAAGAGCTTTCTTTGTGTATGTCCTGTTAAGATTTGTTTGTTATTATTTTAACAAAATATGGTATCTGGTAGAATCTATTTCCCCTTCTCTTTTTAGTCTTGTCAGTTCAGCCTCACATGAGGTTGGGTGAATACTGTGTTCAACACTGTCTTTCCATTTGTTCAGTCTCAACTTCCAAAGCCTCTTTCCCCTCCCTCAAGGGTTCAGGGTTTTTGGGTGACCCCACTCTCACCATCCCCACAATTTATCCATTCCATACTCAGTGAGCACAGACTCTGCTACATAATCTGTGTTAAGTCCTAAGGCTATAGAGATGAATAAAACCTAGGTCCCTGGCTTGACACTTATCCCTCAGTGTGACTGCCTTTCTTCTGGACACTTCTCTCTCGTCCTCTACTCAAGAAGCATTTGTACTTCTGTCTGTACTTCATCTGGGGATAAGAAAAGCTTTGGCCCTAGAGAAGGGATTTCCAACTCTACCAAGCAGATGAGAGGCAGAGCAGGGGTGAGGGTGGTTTGAGAAAAGAGTTTTACTCTGTTCCAGGTATTTTATAGATGTTATTATATTCAATTCTCACCATAAATATAGGAAGCAGATATTAATCAGTCCATTTTACCGATGATGATCCTGAGACTTAAACAGATTATATTATTTGCCCAAAGCCACGTAGCTTAACAGAAGAGCTGGGATTCACACTTAGGTTGGCCTGACTTTAAACTCAGGCTGTTCCTATTATGTCATGTCTCCCCTCTTCATTCTGGCCCTGATGCCCCACAGGCTGAGCTCAGCCACAAGGTAAAGGACTTCTCTAGTGCTCAGAAGGCAGGAACTTAGAGGAAGAATTCTGAACAAGAAATGAGGGACATAGTAGCTTAGTTCACATACCTCAGAAGGAGGAAGTGATAGGGAACTGGAGCTAGATTATCTCCTTGGGGCCAGTAACCCAGAGAGTATCAAGACGGGCCAGGCAAATGACAGCCTTGCCGAGATTGCAGGGGCCCTGGATGATGTAGAAGCCTCTGTATGTCAAATGATAAATGGGCCCCTTGCCTAAACTCCACTTTCTGGAGGGCTCTGGAGTGGCTAGAAGAAAGTCAGGCAGGTGTGTGGGAATGAGAGATAGGAAGAAGGCAGGGCTTCAGCAGCAAGTGCCAAAAAGTTCTGAAATCATTACACATTTTCCTCAGCCTGTGACCTTAACATGTTTCCTTCCCCTCTGCCTATCCCCTGCTACCTCTAAATGATGCCATTGTTTACTTGTTATTCTGCTTTAACCTGTTTCTTAGTTTGACCTGATTTTACCTGGAGACAAATGCAGAAGGCCCAGCCCAGAGTAGTGTAAGGGGAGCAGTGTTTGAATCTGGGTTCTCACTGGCCACATGACTGTAAAAAAAAAAAAAAAGGTTTTTACCTTTAGGATTCTCATTTTTTCTCATCTTGGAAGTGTAGAAAATGATACTTACCTTTGTGACTGTTGGAAACATTGAATAAGGCAATAGATACAAAGGCATCTAGCACAGCACCTGATACACCGTATATGTTCGATAAACATTTGGATGTATGAATTGATGCACAAGTGTTAATCAGCCCACACTTCCACAGTTGGCTCTGATCTAACTATGTAGAAAAATGGGTTGGGTTCTCTAAGGCAGGTCTCAGGTATTTCAGTTGAGTTACAGTGAAAGGATACTAGTTATTTCGGTGCTTACTGCCCCAACCCCATTTAAAAGGCAACAGAAAAACTTCTGGCTAAAGGCCTACTGCTGCTGCAGCAAAGCAAACAACATCATCACCAGCCTCCTCTGCTGCGGGCTTAGCAACGAAGAATCTGGGTAACCACCAGTTTGTCTGCTGTAGCTTTGAGAGTAAACAGACTTTTAGTCCTGTCTGTGCACCTCTGAACTGATATAGACCAAAACTAGCACTGCATCGTTAAAGAGAGTTGTGTAAGAGCCAGGTAGAGACCTGGCATGATCCCTCTCCTTTCCACCTCTGCTTTTTGCATAGTTGTCTGTTTCCTTCTCAGAAATGTACAGAACATTGATTTGGTGGCCAGCTCCACCCACCTGTGCCTCTAATCTGGGACAGACTTGGCTAGACAAGAAGATAGGCTGGCGTGCCCCCTGCTGGAGACAGCTGGCCCAGTAGCTTCTGGCTGGTTGTACGCCTCTTGGTGCTGTCCTCCATCTCAGTGCTGAAAACCTTTCCCCTCTAGCTTGAGGTCATAGGTATAACCTTGCCCAAAAAAGCTAAGGAGAAGCTCAGCAGGCCAAGACCACACAGAAGGATGCTGACAACCCTTGGTCTCTTGCCCAGCCCTTTTTTGTGCTCTGCCAATGTGGAAAAGCAGACGGTCCTCCTGCAAACACACCCTACAGGTTGCCTTATAGCCAGCTTTTTCTTTCCTCTCTCTCAAGGAATGGGAAATTTCATCAGAGTCCATATGCTGTAATTCAGAAACAGTCAATATCACTGTGTCTAGCATTAAATAATGTACTGTACCGTCCATTTTCTGACATCCAGAAATGTAACATCCTGTCACATGTCATTTCAGTCCAGAGAAATGACATGAGGTGATGCTTCAGAGCATCCAGCTTCTAACCCGGTATCTCCCTGGAGAATAAGTTGCCTCTATTTCTTCCCAGACAGATGTTCATTCAGACTCTTCTTTCACACACCTGTGGTGATGGGGAGTTCATGGTCTTCCAAAGGAACCTATCCAGTAACTGGCAACTCTATTCACTAGAAAGTTTTCCTGATCCTGTGCAGAAATCTGTCTTACTGACACTCACTCCCAGGATTTGGTTATTACCTCTGGGCAACACGGAACATGTTTGCTTCTTTTGTCCAATAATATCCCTTTAACTTTTTGGAGACTGTGATCTTTCTTTTCTAGTCCCACTCCCTCTTATTTATTTATTAATTAATTTATTTTTGAGGCAGAGTTTCACTCTGATGCCCAGGCTGGAGTGCAGTAGCACAATATTGGCTCACTGCAGCCTCCACATCCCAGGTTCAAGCAATTCTCCTGCCTCAGCCTCCCGAGTAGTTGGAACTACAGGTGCATGCCACAATGCCCAGCTAACTTTTGTGTTTTTAGTAGTGATGGTTTTACCATGTTGGCCAGATGGTCTCAATCTCTTGACCTCAAGATCTGCTCACCTCGGCCTCCCAAAGTGCTGGGATTACAGGTGTGAGCCACCGCGCCTGGCCTTTCTTATTTTTTATTGAAAAAAATAAACTTCTCCAGTCTCCTCATTCCTTTTTAATGGGGAATGATTTGCAGACACCTCACTGTCCTAGTCACATTCCAAATGATCACAGTTACCATTTAGTGAGCACATAACAACTTTTGCTGACATTTTCCACACCAAGTTTCTTTAAAACTTGCCTAAGATCACACAGTTTTAAATAAATAGAAGTAGGGGCCGAATGCAGAATTAGAACCCAAAGTTGCCCAGCTCTGAGTTTTTGCTCTTAAATCATTATCATACCTGCTGTTTGTGTCATCTATGATCCAACTAATCAGTGTAGTTCTAAACATATGGGCCAGTATACAATCACATTATGGAAGTGACCTGGCCAAGGAAACATAGATCCAGATTATCGTCTCTCTCATTTTATGCAATCTTCCCCTTGTCATGCTATCTAAAATGATGCTATCATTTCCAAAAGGCTGACACACTCTTGGTGCATGCCAAGCTGCTTGCAGTCAATTAAACTCCCTAGGACTCTGACACAGGAACTGCTGGAAATTCAAAACTTGACTGTTCTCCTTTATTTTGATAACAGAGTCCCTGACCTCAAAGTCAGCTTACACCAATTTTTGGGTTTGCCTGTTGGTTCTTGAGCAGTGGGAGACCTAAAGGAAAAGGTGCCAAGAATGCTCAGAGGAACAGAAGAGTTGCACAAAACACTTTATTTGTGTTCCTCTGGGCAAAACGAACCCAGGGGAGAAGCTATATATACAACATGACATTTTTAGCCAATCAACATATGGCTCTTTGCTGTCATTTCTGAAAACTAACATGCAAAGGATAACAAGTTTTGTTTTTGATTTTTGTAGCAAACTTCAATAATCTCCAACCCAAACCAACACACAAGATGCTTAAGTGGAGCTTTGTGCTAAGGGCTTTTTCTCCCTGGAGCCTCCCTGCCCCTCCCTGTCTCCTAATCCTCATTTTCGGGAGGTCATTTTAATTAGCAGGCTGTCATGGTGACTAAGCTTGCTGCTTCCACAGACAGGAAGGGAGCAGACTCCCCTGGACCCATTCATCATACAAAGGCACTTTACTTTTCACAAAAATGCAGAATATTTAGTGTGTGCCATATTTTGGGAATTTCTACTACTGTTTTATTTTATCATTTCTACCTGCCCCAGGGTGCATCCTTCTGTCTTTTGCATCTTCCTTGCCTGGCAATCACCCTTTCCTCATTGCAGATTAGCAATGCCCACATCTTCAGGGGCCAGGCTTAATCCCTGTCACCTGGGATCTGGAGAACTTAACCATAATAAACCTTTTAAAATGAGTGACCAGTGTTTTTCATCTTTGGAGCTAAAATTTTAATTAAACTACCCAGGAAATTGGGAAATAGTTCTAGGAACAGTTTTCTAAATTTGCATGCTAGAGTCTGAGGGAATCCGAAAGCATGCAGTTTAGATGCAGTGACCATATACTTAAGTCCACCGTGATTTCAAAAATTCTGTCCCATTGTTTCCTAGGATATATTTGCCTTTCACTTGCATGTGTTGTTGCTGTAGTTTGGGATCAGAAAATACAAACACTGCATTTCTGAAACTGTAAACAACCAAGCAACCAAGCCTATTTAAAAGGTAACCACCTGCAGTAACTATAAAACTTTAAAACAATAAAATGGCTTTGAAAGAACTGACCGGATATATGTCAGATCTCTTAAAAGGGATGTGTAGGTGTTCCTCATTTTGGAAGATCTCTATGTTGTAGAAAATAGCATCTGTGCTCACCTGGTTCCAATCTCCTATTTTGTTCCTGAGCTTTGAGCTGAAGGCTTACAATTGATTTTCCATTGAAAAAAGGGAAAACCAATGATGAAATTTCTTATTGTATCCCTTCCCTTTCAAGAGTCTATGCATTAATCCACAAATCCCTGTCTTAGAAGCTAGAGAAGAGTGATTAATCTCATTCCCCAGCAGAAAATGCATGCTCCTGTCCCCATAAGACCTCCCAGGACTCTGTGTCTTTAAAAAGGGGTTGAAGGGTCTTTGTGGTTCACTGAGTTCTTCTTGTCCCCTTTGCTGTTGGGGTAGTTGCTGGCCGGGCCCCGCAGGAGTGGGTGCTTGTAAGAAGGGGATTTTTCTTTCCTGCAGAGGGGGAGATAACAGAGAGAGAGAAGACAGCACATATACACACTGTGATGAAATCATTTGTGTGCATGTCTATCTTCCCCACTGGACTGTAACCTCCCAGGAACAGCAGCCTAGTCTTCTCTGTATCCTCAGAACCCGGCACACTGGCTGGTTCAAAGCAGGCTCTGTGGCTCCATGAATACTGTTGATGGATGGATGGATGGACACATGGATGGATGGATGGATACACTGTATTACTGTAGTTCTGGAGAAAACTTAACTATCCTACAGCTCCAACCCTTCTACCTTTCCACCCTGATTGCAACTCATTCAACCCATTCCACAGTGGGATGGGAATGCACACACAGAAGAGCTATAGGCTGGGAGGGCCTAGGACCTCATTCTCTTCATAAACATAATGAGCTTCATAGTCTGTTTTGTAGTCCGCAGCATAACCAAATGATGGCATTTCATAATGTCTGTCTCTCCAACAAGCTTGGGGGGTCTTGGAGAGCAGAGTTGTGTATTGTTCCTCTCTGTGTCCCAGCACACAGCACGCAATGCAGCACTCTTAAAACCACTGTTGAGTAATTGTCCATTTATCTGTTTTGTTCCTATACTAGATTACGAGCTACCTGTGAGCAAGGATGAAGTTTAATTCATTTTTGCATTTCCCTTTATACAGGGTCTTGTTTGATTGTTACGTTTTTGACTAATAAATTGGAGTGACATTCAGTCACTGGACTAAGATTTATTTGCAGTGGAAAGAGTCGGCTTTAGAGCCAGAAAGAACTGAACTGAATTCCCAAGTTGATTATGTATGAGAGATATGACCTCAGGCAAGTTATTTAACTTCTCTGAGCTTCATTTGTAAAATGGAAATATATATTCCAATGTTGTAGTGCTGTTGTGAGGTTAAGTGAGATACTATAATTAAACACACCTAGTGTCTTCTTTTCCCTACTGTAATTTATGAGGTATTGTGCTAAGTGGTAGGTATGGTCCTACAGACACTAAAGGTGACAAAGATGATGAGCAGATGTTGTTGCTGTCTTCAAGTTGCTTATAGCTTAGGAGAAGAGATAACGGCACACAGTAACTACACAAAACAATAACTATAATCTGTGTCAGGAAGTGGTGAGTATCATAAATATGAGAATCTCGAGCTAAGTTTGAATTTGGATTGAAGAAGTGGCTTTTGTAACCCATCAAGCTCTGACCTTGGCACACCCATTTTTCTTCATTGTTGACGAGTCACGAATAAGGTAAAGACAGAGTAGGTGACACCATATAAAGGGACACTTTGCCCTAACTGCCCCCCTCAGCCAGGAAGCCTCACTACCTGAAAATCCACATTCATTGAAGAGCCTTGCTAACATGATAAGACTGTCCAGCATAAGTGAGATACAGCTAGACATCAGTACCCATTAACACCCTGGAGCACATGCCTGGAATGTTACTTATGGGCAATGTGATCCCGAAGCAGTTCCTTACCTTCTCTGGACCTCCATTTCTTTATTTCTAAAATAGGAGAAAAATTCATGTCCTGCCTGCCTCGTAGGCTCTGGTAAATGGAGGTTGAGGACGAGCTTTGTAAATTACGAGGTGCTATTCATCTGTCATTGAAGGATGTTGTTCTTAACACCCGAATGGAGCATAGGACATAAGTATGTTTTTATTGGGGCATAGAAGAGGCAAGCCGAGGTTTGGTCATAGGTGGGGCAGCCATGGGTGGATGGTGGCAAGGGGATACGTTGCGCAGAGGCTAGAGAGGACTGTGAATGTGCAGAAGAGCTTACGGAGGCTGAGCTAGGGAGGCAAAAAGCCTTCAACCAAAGATGGGGACACAGAGAGAGCAAGGAGCTACTGCAAGGCAAAGCGTCTAATACCTTTAGGGCTCTGCAGAGGCTGTTCCCTTCCCTATCTCTCTAGCCTCATCTCCTTTGGGAAGACAAATTTCCAGAAAATAAGCCTCCCCCAGGAGGCTTTTGTAGCACCTTGTACATCTCATCACTCCTTAGCCCACCATTTTCTAGGTGGTTATTTGCTCATCTCTTTTTTTCATGAGATTATACATTTGGTGTTTGCTTTTTCTCTATAATTCCTGAGCCAAGTGCAGGTCTGGTGTGGAGGAGGTGCTTGAGGAGTATCTGATGACTAGAAATGAACTTTCAGTCTTGTCTTTACTGCCTCATTTACTCTAAACATTCTGGCCTTGTCATTGCCGTGGAATGTGCCTTGTTAGGTCCTGCGTCTGGCCATTTTCTACTCTATTCCCCAACATGGAGTACCCTATCTCCCCTTTCTGTTTCATCAGTCAAAATTCCATATGTCTGTTAAAACCAACTTCAACTTCCTCCCTGAAGCTTACATGGGACACACCTGCCAGCTACCAAATGCTTCCCAGATTCAGTAGGAGAGGAATTTCTGCCTGGGTCCCATTTTTCTTTTCTTTAGTGTGAAGGAGTTGAAGTAGCTAATTGTGTGGGGCTTTTTCAGTTCTAGCATTTTATAGCTCCGTAACACTCAGGGATTGTTTAGAATTTAATCTACGCCAGGCCCTGCACCATGCACTACGGACACAGAAGTAAGTAAGACTAAGGACACTGAAGCTAGCAGAGAAGCTGGACATGCATGGAAGCCATGACAGTAAGTACACCATAGGACATACCATGCTAGAGCTATGTACAAAACACAGGAGCTCAGTAGAGAGGAAGCAGCTCTGTCTCAGGTGGAGAACAGGGACAAGGAAACAGGGTGTGATATTTGGACAAGTTTTGAATGATAATTGGTAGCTCACTGTCTACAAGCAGAAAGGGAGTTCATTCCAGTAAGAGGGAAAAGGATGTACAAAGACAGGGAGGCAAGAAAACAGTTAACTTGTTCGGGCTGAAGCAAAGGGCGTGAGGTAAAGAAATCAGGTGGGATGGACAGAGTGCTCACAGGGGTGCAAGGGTGGTAGAGTGCAGTAAATGAAGTTTAAAATGTAGGCCAAGGTCTTGAACAGCAAGAAAAGTTGAACCATTACCCTGAAGATAATGGGGAGCCATGGAATGTTTTTGAGAGAAGGCATAATCTGATACATAGTTGAATACTCATACACTAAGTATTGTTTGTTATCTTTGCATATGTACTTGCCTTTATCCTCCATAAATCTGAGCTCACAATGGGCAGGGGCTATTTATAATCCTCCAGCAGTTGGCACAAGGCCTGCCCTGTGGTGGGCTCCAGTGTGTTGTGGAGCTGATAGGCCCCCTTACACACACATACACACATCACCACGGAGCCAGCCCTCCCAGCCTGTGGCTGAGCCTGAGCCTACCTCTTGCTCAGAGGCCACACTCATGCTCCGTCTACCTGCAGAAGCACACCTGGCCTGTTCCTTCTTCCCGTCTGATTTCATCCCCTCTGCTGGGGCATTTTGGGCTTGAGCTGTGCCACCATTGCACTAAACAAAATACGGGGCCTCAGCTTTGGTCATCAATGCCATGACCCTGAGCCTGAGCTCTTGTGCCCAGATGCTGCCCCTGCTGAGGGACCCTATCTTAAGGGTGGCCCAGTATCCAATGATGCTGGCAGGCTTCCACCAGCATGTGAGCAGAAAGTGACATACTGTAATTATCCACGGAGATGGGAGAAAACAAAGATTAATTCTAAGTCAAAACATGTAATTTTCCTTTAAAACCAGAACTGCTCTTTCACTTAAGCTGTTTGATGCTTGGGTGGAAAATAATACAAAACAGGGAAATATTTCAATCCCAAATTAGAGCTCAGAGTCTTGTATCCTCCTGGGAATTTATGTTTAAGGATTACTGGCCAATCTAGAGCTAAGTGGTACTCATAGTTTGATGAGGCAGAGGTGTGTGCATAAGGAGGAAGTTATTATTTTTTTTCTTAATTTAAGGGTGGGTGCATTTAGCGCAAGTCCTCAAAACTCTGAACTCATGAGGAAGGAGCTCTCTAGATCTTTTCTGAAAAGGGCTCCACAGCTGAAGGCAAGGAAGTACCATGAACAGTTAACACCAGGGCCCTGAGATCTCCCCTGTATCCTTTAGATCTGTGTCACGGTTCCATCCTTCCCCATCTCCAGGAGCTCATCACTGGTGGACACTGAACACACTGCACTGCAGGGTGAGGGCCTGTGCTCCAGTCTCGGCTCTGACCACATGACTCTGACCAGCTCCTTATGCTCCCTGTGTCCCCATGTCCTCATCTGTATTGTGAAGAGAGACTAGAGGATCACTAAGGTCTCTCTGAGTGCCAGCACCATATTGTTGATATATGACAATGTAACATGCAAGAAAAAAAATGATTAGGGATCAAGATAATTTTATTTAGGCAGAGGACCTGAAATAGGCAATCCCCAAATTAACTTGTAAGTAAGATTCTAATACTTATTTTGAGTTTTATAAAGATTTAATTGTTTAAGAACTTTATTTTTTAATGTATTTATTTACTTATTTTTGAGATGGAGTCTCACTCTGTTGCCCAGGCTGGAGTGCAGGGTGTGATCTCGGCTCTCTGTAACCTCTTTCTCCTGGGTTCAAGCGATTCTCCTGCCTCAACCACCCGAGTAGCTGGGATTACAGGCATATGCCACCACACCTGAATAATTTTTGTATTTTTAGTAGAGATGGAGTTTCACTATGCTGGTCAACTGGTCTTGAATTCCTGACCTCATATCCACCCGTCTCAGCCTCCCAAAGTTCCAGGATTACAGGCGTGAGCCACTGTGCCCGGCTTAAATGTTTACGAACTTTTTATTTTTTAATTTATTTATTTTACTTCAGGTGCATACTATGTCTGGCGTTTCTCCCCATGATATCCCTCCCAAACCACCCCTCCCTCCCCACCCCCTGCTGTCTCTCCCCTATCCCCCCACAACTGCCCCCAGTGTGTGCTGCTCCTCTCCCTGAGTCCACGTGTGCTCGTTGTTTAACACCCACCTATGAGTGAGAACATACGGTGTTTGGCTTTCTGTTCTTGTGTCAGTTTGCTGAGAATGATGGTGTCCAGATTCATCCAAGTCCCTACAAAGGACACGAACTCATCATTTTTTATGGCTGCATAGTATTCCATGCTGTATATGTACCACATTTTCTTTGTCCAGTCTATCATTGATGGGCATTTGGGTTGGTTCCAGGTCTTTGCTATTGTACACAGGACTGCAATGAACATACATGTGCATGTGGCTTTATAGTAGAACGATTTATAGTTCTTTGGGTATATACCCAGTAATGAGATTGCTGGGTCAAACGGGATTTCTATTTCTAGATTCTTGAGAAGTTGCCACACTGTCTTCCACAATGGTTGGACTAATTTATACTCCCACAAACTGTGTAAGAGTGTTCCTATTTCTCCACATCCTCTCCAGCATCTGTTGTCTCCAGATTTTTTAATGATCGCCATTCTAACTGGCATGAGATGATATCTCAGTGTGGTTTTGATTTGCATTTCTCTAATGACCAGTGATGATGAACATTTTGTCATATGTTTGTTGGCCTCATATATGTCTTCTTTTGAAAAGTGTCTGTTCATATCCTTTGCCTACTTTTGAATGGGGTTGTCTTTTTCTTGTATATCTGTTTTAGTTCTTTATAGATTTTAGATATTAGCTCTTTGTCAGATGGGTAGATTGCAAAAATTTTTTCCATTTTTTTGGTTGCCGATTTACTCTAATGATGGTTTCTTTTGAGGTACAGAAGCTCTGGAGTTTAATTAGATCCCATTTGTCTATCTTGGCTTTTATTGCCATTGCTTTTGGTATTTTAGTCATGAAGTCCTTGCCTATGCCTATGTCCTGGATGGTTTTGCCTACATTTTCTTCTAGTGTTTTTATGGTGTTAGGTTTTATGTTTAAATATTTGATCCATCTGGAATTAATTTTAGTGTAAGGTGACAGGTAGGGGTCTAGTTTCTGCTTTCTGCACATTGCTAGGCAGTTTTCCCAACACCATTTATTCTTTTTAAAAAAAATTTTTTTTTAAATTTTTTATTGCATTTTAGGTTTTGGGGTACATGTGAAGAACATGCAAGATTATTGCATAGGTACACACATGGCAGTGTGATTTGCTGCCTTCCTCCCCATCACCTATATCTGGCATTTCTCCCCATGCTATCTCTCCCCAGCTCCCCACCCCCCACCGTCCCTCCCCTATTTTCCCACAACAGACCCCAGTGTGTAGTGCTCCCCTCCCTGTGTCCATGTGTTCTTATTGTTCAACACCTGCCTATGAGTTAGAACATGCAGTGTTTGATTTTCTGCTCTTGTGTCAGTTTGCTGAGA